>NC_072041.1:5412997-5717997 GCF_027791375.1 Indicator indicator | reverse complement strand
TCTCACAAAAGAATCAGAGCCTATTTAATGATGTTGTAAATTACTTCAAAGGGATATAGTCACAATGACCCTGGCTCTAAGCCTGCTATGCAAAATCAGCTCAGTATTTATACTCAAGTGGAAGATCAAAGGAGATAGCATTTCACGATCTGTGACTAGCAAATCTCTACAGGATTCAGCAGTGCAAGCTTTTTCAAGCATCTATAATGCTGCTCAGATTGTCAACGCACCACACCACCAACAACGATGATTCCCATGGAAGTTCGGGAAGTTAATGAGGCCAGTCCAGTCACCATCGACACCATGAGTTCTTCCTGGGTCATGGAGCCCTGAGGCAAAGGAGGCAGACTGGGATTTGCTGGTGTTAAGGGGCGTTGAACCTGATTAGAAAAACAGTGACAAAACAAAAACAAAGTACAGAATAAGAGAAGGCAAGTCACTGCCCTTCCCACCAAAGACTTCAGCAGGCATTGAAAGGATTAATATCACCTCTATCCCCACCATTCAACCAGGCATCTTACCTGGTCATTATAGCCCATCAAGGCTCGACGACCATTCTTTGGTCCCAAAAACCTGTTCACCAGCATTGTCCATCCAAGAGAGAAATGGAATTCTATGTCCTCTTGGAAGTCAGCACAAAGCTTGTCACAGTTCAGATCATAGCTGAGCATGAAGCACTGTCGGGGAATTAACATGTCTATCTGTCCCCTCAAGGAGACTGGGAGAAGGGGTTTTAAGCCATCTGCACAGACAGAACAGAGAAACAGTCAAAAATGGATTTTGAGTTCACAAGAATTAACTGGATTTGGATTATGTAATCAGGATGGTTATGGGTCATTCCACCCTCCACAGTTATTTTTCTTAGTACCTTAAAACTTCCTAAAGCCAAGCGTGTTGCAAAGTGAGAGATACATGGTGAATTACTACTCATTTCTTAGTTCTCCAGGTCAGCCCAGAAGGAAATATTTCCATGGACCCTCCTAAATCCTTACAAGTAGCTGCTGAAGTTTACAACAGCAGCTTGGAAAACAGAACATGAAGGCCAGTTCTAAAGATGTTCAGGCATCACACTCCTATTAAAGTTTGCATTCAGACAGGCACCTGGTTACATTTCACTAGGACTTTGGCTCTATCAAGTATCCAAAGTCACAGTTCCTCTCTGTAATGGAAGACTAAGCTGACGGTATATATTCATTAGCTAATCGCTTCATGAGTGCAGACAGAGTGGAAAATGCATTAGTCTCTACCCAACAGTATTACTAATCAAGACGGAAACTAAGATGGCTGCACATCAGCCGTCAGATTAAAGAGAAACCTGGAACATCTACACAGTTATTTTGCATAGTTACAGGGAAGAAAAAAGCAAATCCTCCATGCTGAACTGACCTATCATTTCCTGCTGCATCGTCTGCAGGGATGTTGTGATTGCATTGGAGCAACGATCTGACATATTACGGCCCAGGCCTTCCTCAATGTGTTTGTGCAGCTCCTGACAAACAAAGAGTTATTCGGGTTAAAATAAACATAGCCAAGACAGCCTCCCAGAGCAGGAGAACAGTTTGTCTGCCCATTGTTCTAACATGAATTCCATCTTTCCCCCATTCTTCAGTGCAGAAGAAAAAGCAAATAAAATCTCACAGGTACTCTGTGGTCTAGGAAAAGTTCTGTTTGATCTATACAATACAATACATAGTGTGCATCAATTTATCACTGAGCTAATAAAAAAATCTATTTCTTCTTTATTTTTTTAAGATCTCCGCTTTTTACAGAAGCTATCCAAGAGACATTCTAAAGAAAGATTTTTCACAATATGAAAGCTTAGCCCATGCCTTAGTTGCAAGAATTTTAAGCTTCTTAAATAGCTGGCACAATTCCTGACTCAGAGCAAAAAAGCCTTCTAAAAATTGCTTAAGCAACCTGTAAGAAGCAAACGTCACTTACACTCTTGTAAACTTTAAGCACTACTTGAGAAGGGTGGAAGTCTGCTTGGTATTCATCCACCAACACAGAAAGCCGTCTGATTTCTTCTGCCATTGCATTTGACACCTAGTGAAACAGCAGAGAACAGAGTTTCTCTAGAAACCTCCCACTGAAACCTGCATTTTTCAATAAGCATTTCTCCAGGCACCATGACTGTGCAGTGCCATGTGGCCTGTGCACCAACCACAAAATGCAGTAGTGGTGACTGACAAACACAGAAGATGGCTGCTAAGTAGGTAAATCTCTGCTCTGCTACAATGCAAACAGGAAAACAATGAAACAACACAAGAGTTGTGAAAAATGAATAGGTCTTTTCTGTTTATTCTGTGTATTTTCTGTTTATCTATATATTCATACCTGCCTCTCCACTTCTTCTGTGATCTGCTTTATTTTCCGCTTGTAATCGTAAGTAAGCAGCTCCAACTGTTTGTCAATGAATCCCAAACGTTCCTGTCGTTCCTCTCGCATTTCCAGACAGTAAACTCTGGTGGAAAAAAAAAAAAGAAAATTGTCCATCAAAACCTCAGACAAATGCTGTATTCCGCTTTGCATTTTAAATGCTCATATTCCCTTAAGTTGCTCCCAGGACAGAAGCTTCAGTTATGCAAGCGCCAAGCATCAGCTCTGCTCACCGCTGTTCCTGGGCAGCGACGTGCACAGAATCCATGATGAGACGAACGTCTTCTGCAATCTGCTTTGCTCTCACCGTATGCTGCTCAAATTTTGTTTTCACTGCTGACTGAGAGATGCATTCCTGTATACAAAAGGCAGCCCAAGATTAGCAGCAGACAGAAGCAGACTAACACAGCTTCTCTTTCCTGTAGAATTTATTTCCAAAATGCAGCCCCATTCCACATTTATGAACTCTAGTCCCTGGCCTTTCAGGAGTAAAATCTAAAAACAAGTTTACATTCCACGCTCACCTCAAATCTTCTCTCGAAGTTCTGAAACTCAAACATTCTTACTTGAAATCCATCTGCCAATGCTCCACCTGGGAGAAGGAAAGTACAGAACAACCTCCTAAGTTTTACGAAAGCAAGTGGATGTTGGACATCAGGAAGCATTCCTGCTTCATCTTTAAGTCAATGCAGAAAGTGCTGCTAAATCACCTCTTTGTTTTGACTACTCACCCCAATTTTATCCACCTTTTGGAACAAGACAGTCTCTATTTTTTTCATTATGAGAAAATGGGAAGGTTCTGTTAGCTTCCTCACCTCCTTCTGGCATCCCTTGAGCTCTCTGAATCCTAGCATTCAGCACTTCTTTTGCAGACACAAAGAAAATTCTATCTCCTGCCTGGGCTCGATCCACCACACCCAGCTCATCCACTAGGAAACTGGTACAGCGCTCCATGTGCTGCCGGCGCACCTGAGGGACAACCAGGATAAAGCCCACGTGCAGTTAAATCCACTTTATGCTCCATCTCCTAGTTAGAGCAAGCACCCAGGTGCCCTCTGGTGGTCTAAAACACCAATTCGAAAGAATTAAGAAAAAGGGTTAGAAAAAACTTGCCTGTTTATGGAATCTTCCAGAGGTTACCAGAGTGATACAACTTCCAAAGGTCCCTATGAAACTCTTGATTTCCAGCTCAGAAATGTCAAGAGTCATGTCTTGATGACTAGTTTATTCCTTCTACTCTCTACACTACAGTACTAAAACCCCAAATTGTGTAACAATCACATATAGCACTTCATGATGCTACCCGCAAGGACTGGAGTCAAAATGGACTCTCTAATACCTGTGCAAAGAAAAGGAATTTAAACACATCACAAACCTCTTCCATGTATTCTGGTTCGGAGGCAGATGCATCCCAGCGGTTATTTAAAATAAATATATTGGGTCGAGACAGACGTTCATTCACCTTGTGAAAGAACTGTTTCTCCTAAGCAAAAGAGAATAAAACCTCTTAAGATTAAGATGTCCTTTTTGTTTGTTATTTTTAAACTTTTACCCAAATTGACTTGAAGTGGACTTGTACATACTGTTTGCATCAGTGTTGATTCCGAATTTGCCACCAGAACAAATACGTCAGCATCTAGACAGAATTTGTCAATCCAGCTGTCTAGCTCTGTTGTTACATCAATTCCAGGGCTAGCAATAAAAACAGAAGAGACATTAGTAGGGTGTGGAAACAGCAAAAACAGAGTAATAAGAGCTGTGCTTCATCTTTTCAGAGCGTTAATTTCCCAGACTCAGCTACAGTGTCCTGAGATGACACAGAGTATGTCTATAAAAGGAAGTACCAATCAAAAGACATGCTGACTGCCAGCTCCACCAAAGGACTTTAGTCAGTATCATAAATTCAAACGAGGTCAATTTCCTTGGTGTTTGTTAAATTGGTATTTGGAGACATTTCTGTAATTTATCTGCAAAAAGCAGCAAAGGAAGGAAAGTTATTTCTCACCTGTCCATCAGCACCAGGTCATCCTTTAAGAGAGGACATTTGGAATTGGGCCACATTACACTGACCAGGCTGCCAGCATTCAGAAGCTCATCTTGATGAAGGGCATGTGCCAGCTGGTTTACTGTCTAGTAAAAAGATGAGTAATTTATAATATCTCCTCTATGCTAAGACCCATTAACACTATTATGTTCCCTTCAAGGCTGTTCACAGACAATTTAAGATAAAATCCAACTCCAAATCACTCTGGAAGGTTTTATACATAAAACTTGCTTGAGTCTCCCAGTCCAAAGGCAAGTGCCCAATAAGTTTGAGAAATTTCCCTGTCAAGAAAGGCTACAGAGGAATTATCAGGAAGTCTGTGCCTTCTGTCACTCAAACAGAGCTCAGAACTTCCTGAGTCATTGCTTTGGTTCCATGCTGTCACTAGCAAATGAAACATATAATTTTTTTCATAAAATGAGTAAGTTCCATCCTGTAACTTGCTCCATTTCTCCCTCCTTACATCTAATATAAACCTGTTCTTCATCTTTACTCCTTAAATTATTAAAATTCTTAACTGGGAAATTTATTCATAGCGCTTTTAAATTTTCTTGTTCCTTCTCTATTCCTGCATTCTAAAAGTGCTCTTCCCCTTTATCTTATGCTTAAGGAAATTGTACCTTAACACTCTTCTTTTCCTCTGAGCCTTCAGTAAGCAGGAAAGCATCATGTCCATCTGTCCCTTCTACACGCAGGAAACAATTAGTGGTGTGTCCAATGCCTGAAGGAAGGACTTTGTCCCATAGCATGGCATTTATCACAGTGCTCTTCCCATTGCTTGTCCTGAATTCAGAGTAAAGAATGGTATAGCTAGACTGCAGAGATTCAGGTATAGTCATTTTGCTATTACAGAAAGCAAGTCCTCTAAGCATAAGCAGTAGCAGAAGCATGAACAATTTAGTTGCTATAGGCAACTTATAAAAAGACTGCTCCATTTTCTTAAGAATTCTTCCAAACCCAAGAATTGCATGCTACATTTGTTTCCAATTTACATGATGATTAATACCAGGGACATGCACATTACAAGCAAAGGCTGCAGGCACCAGTGTTTCTATAAATATTTTCACTGCCTACAATCCTAAAGATGCCAATTGCCTTACTGAGTAGGGAGTGTAGGCAATAAGCACATGACCCACCTTCCAAAAAAAGCCACTTTCATGTGTCGTCTTGCCAACACTTCACTAATACCACTGACTTTGGACAGGTAGCCTTTGACTTCCAGTACCTGCTCTTCTGTGGTGACAGGATCAAGCTCAATATTCTTGTGTGTTTCTAAAATTAAAATACATATGTCTCTGAATTCCAGAAGTCACCTGTCTCAGTACTGGGTGAAACATCTCCTCACGATATAACACACATAACTAAATGTTTATCTGTATCCCAAAGACATGTGGATAATCCTGACGCACAATCACATCTGACACAATCTTGTGTCAACATTTATCAGCTGGTCTCTGTCATGTATCTAGTAACCATTCTCATCCTTTGGACTACCTTAAACAGAACACAGCCAACACTCAAACACTCCAGCACCCTTAAAAGTCTTCTCTCTGTGTCTTAAGCCATTAAAGCCAATTACAGGCATAAGCTACATGTCACTAGCAATAACATTCCTAAGCAACAATATAGAAAGAATTATAGGCAAGAAACCTAAAGGGCCTTATATAATTTACTAAAATTTTATTAAAAACAGCTCACTAACTAGACATTTAAATGAATGGAAGGGGTTTTGGTCTGCGTTTGGAGGAATTGTATGTGGGCAAAGCACCATTATGCACTTGCAGCTGAAGAATTCAGCTTACCTTCCAGGAATGAGGAGCTCTCGTTGATGTATGCAGCCAACTGCTCAAAGATGCCATTGATTTTCTTCTTTGCAGTGACAAAATGTTTAAGTGGAGAAGCATTTACCTCAGCCATGTGTCTTTTATCCTTCTTCACTGCAACTATCGAGTTGGAACGAGTGAACAACAGGGACATTGCGCTACAGGGAAAAATCCAATAAATAAGGGGTGGCTCACCAAGTGCCAACAGCTACCCGACTAAGCATCTTACCAAGAGCTAGATAAACACGCATTTTAAAAACAGCCTTCTTTATTTCACAAAGAAATCGTACCAATTCCCACAGCTGCAAATTACTCATCTATCAGAACTGTAAAAAATTGTCTTTCCTTCTCCCTTCCAATAAATAGACCCCCAGCGATCACTTCTCCCGGTCCTCCACTTACGTTCTGGATGGGTTACGTGTTCACAAGTCAGACATGGCCAGCTCAAGTCGCTCTTGAACAGGAACGATTGCAGTTTCCCTGCCTTCTCCCTTGCCTCCGTCCCTCAGCTCTTCTCACCGACGCCGAGTCCACCCCGTTCCCGTTCCTGTGGCACAGGCACCCGGGGATGAAGGACACAGACTGCCAAGCTCGCTGATCGGCCAGGCTCTGCTCCCCGGCCATCCCAGTGCCCGGGGGATGCAGGGGGCAGATGTCCTGGGCTGCCGCCCTCACCTTCCCCTCACACCTGAGGCGGCCGGCGCGCGCCAGCAAAGGGCGGGAAGCGCCCCTCTCGCGTGCCCCACCGCGTCTTCCTTCTCCCCTGCCCCTTTCCCTGCCGCCCTCTCGAGAGCCCGCCTCGGCCCGGCCTCCAGTGGCTTCATCTTTCCTTACCGCCAGCCACCGCCCCACCCCTCACCTTCACCACCGCTCCCGGAAGGCCGCCATGTTACCCCTACGGCATTGTCACTGAGGCTGCGCCGGGCGGCTGAAGTCATCGCCATGCGCCGGGCAGGCTCGTCCCGGCGCACCACGGGAGCAGTAGTCCCAAGGCCCCGCCGCAGTAATCAGACAGAGTCACGGCCTCACGGTGGGGTAAGGGTTTAATGCGAGTTAATGTACAGCTCCTGTACACCTCGTGTGAGAGGCTTCTCATTAACTCCAAGCACCGCGCTGGGCACAGGACAGATACAACAACATAAGTGAAAAAAACCAAACCAGCTAAATAAATACATACAACTTTTTGACATCTCAAAGATTGCCCTATCTTGTGCCTTAGTTTGGTAACATACTTCTGGATTTCATTGAACAAGATTACTTATTGGTTTACTTTTCAAACGGATTGTCCCGGTCTGGATTTTCTTCCCTTGGGCACCCATGAGTGTGTAGCCTTGAAACAGACCTAAAAAGTACAAGGAAAGCAGTGGAGAAAAGGTCTGTGTGACCTTCCTTGGGGCCATTCAAATTGCAAAAAGCACCTTACCAGCACTGGCATGTCTAAAGCTGTCATGCCCACATTCCTGTGACCCATTCTAGATAAAAGGCTCTGCACCTGTCAATTAAATAGAAACTGGAGACACAACTAGGAGGAGTTTTTTACCTAAGGACAACCACGATGTGAACGCATTGCCTGTGAAATGTACTGGCACAGCCAGAGCTGAATGATCTGGCACAGCCAGAGCTGAATGGTGTCTGATAAGCAGAGCAGGTACTGCCCAGGCAGCCACATCAAGGCTTTTTTCCCCTTTCTCTCTCTAACCATGGGCCTAGTCTAGACAGATTTTTACACCTACCAGTTCAACCACAATCCATTTTCCAACCACTCATTTTTATCGGTCCCAACCCCACTGGAAAGTACCTGCAGTGGAGTGTTTTGCTTTGGCGTCTCTGAATAATTACTTCTGCTAAGTACCAGAGAAAGCTCTTTGATGGCCTCTTCAAATAAGATGCAAAGAAAATTACTAAAAAAAGTCTGAGACTGGAATGAGGCCAGCAAAGACCACTAGGACCTCTAAGTTGTTACTCAGAGACTTATTAGAGCTTTTGACAATCTTACCTGGGACACAACAGAGCCAGTTTAGTAGCAAAGCCCTGACTGATCAAGTTGTTCTCAGCCTTCCCTTTCTCAGTTTTATCTATGCATACTGACATGGTCTGAATCAGTCTGGGTACACTCTTTGCTGCACTCACAGATTTCAGTCTAATCCCAGAGGTGAAATATCATTGACACACCTTCCTTTAGCTAACTGTAAGCACCTACATTGCCACTGCTGCTGCTTTGAACTTTGTGATATGCTTCCAAGGACTGCAAAGAGGAAAGGAATCAGATGATCTTCAGGCTCTTATTGCCAAGTTTCATCTGGTAAAATATTTAACTGTTAGGACTCCTGAAGTCAGCTCCCTGATTGGTTTATATTTGGAACAGTATCCAAGAATTATTGTCTAATGTCCAGTCCTGTATATGCTGTGGATGAAAATGGGATGAAATGTGGATGAAATCTCCAGCTACTTGGAGAGAGAGCTTGTGACTTGCCTCCAAAAAAGTTGGATTTCCAGTCCAGGAAAGCATTTTTGTAAGGCCAAGCAATCAGTGATGGTTCAAGTAAACCACATTTCCAAGATACTTCAGATGAGGAGCAGAATCAAAAATGAAGGCACAAAAATCTCCTTCCAAATTCTACAGCAATATTCCTAGATATTATCTGCAGTATCAGAGAGGGAGATCTTCCAGTAGTGGAATCTTAAAATACCGATAGAAATCAATTTCCAAATAGCTTTGATTAATGCCTTAGAAACTCTCAGCAGCATTCCCTGTTTCTACTCAAAGTCAGCAGTGAGCAGGGCCAGGGAAAGGTCCTTCCCGTGAAGCAGGGCTCTAGGGGTCAATAAAGGACACTGCAATATAACGGGTTCCTTTGGTGGTTGGAAGACCTTCGTGATAGTGGGTCAGGCGTCCTGGATGCATAAGGGTCCACCCTTTCCGTGGAGCTCGAATGGAGCAATTGTAGCGCAGGAACCGGCAGCCTCCTCCCTGGTGGAAACAAAAGAGACTCATCAGGTTGGTAAAAGGCACCTCAGGGAAAGGGTCTCTGCCTTCTCCTGGCAGCCCTCCTGAAAATGTATGAAGGTGCCTGGGGAATTCTCCTGTGTTTTGATGCTTTGAAAAAAATCCTTCCACCCTAGCCCAGTCATGAACTGCAATCCTTGTGGTGAATAAACCAGATATGGGTAAGGTAAGGGTCTTCAGGTGCCTGGACTGCTCAAGAGGCTGTACTGCACTGCTGACATGCTGGCAAACACTCACCTCATAGTCTATTCCAACTCGGTTCAAAGCGATGTTAATGGTAAAGGTGGATGCATCATGATGGGGCATTAAAGAGGGCTGCTCGTCGGGTTTGTAGCGAACTACAAAAGCTAACTCAAACTGAGTCTGCAGGAGAGAAGAACAAAGTACACATCTGTTAGAGGGCTACAGCAGTCCATGGCTAATGAGCTGCAGAGCAGGGTGCAATATTTAAATTGCATTCCACTGCTAAGAGAGAAAGGCAGCAGTAAGGTAAGATAATGTCACTGGGAAATGGTGTATTTCCTGATGCATATTTTTATGTCATGCTCCAGTGTCAGTTTCTCCACACTGGGGAAGGGTATGCATATTGCTAGAGCATTCACAAAGCTGCAACTGGAGGAGGTGCTGAGCTGCCCATGAAGCGTGGATGCTAAGATGTGTATACCTTGGTATAGTATCCTGGGTACAGTTTCTCTGTGATGGGTGCAATGTAGTCCAGAAGAAACTTATACCACTCCCTTTCAAAGTCAATTTGGTTCATGTGTATGTCAATAGTTGGGACGTTCTCATATCCGCCCTGTATTCTGCTGTCCTGAAATAGAATCATGACAATACTCATAAGGATGAGAACCTTGGACTTCAGGAATGAAAAGCACTTGGCTTTGGTAGCTACAAATAAGTATGGTGTTTATGTATCAGAATTTCCAGAATGGAAAAATAATTTCAAACAATAATTTAAAGTGAAACCACCAACAGAAAGACTGAACACTATAGCTTCAGAGGACACTAAAGAGGATTCAGAAAAATTAATTCACATTGAAGACCAGAAGCAAAACTCACGGAGTTAATCAGAATCAAAATTAAAGTATTGCCTCCAGTTTCCCGGTTTAACTCTGGGACCTAATGCCATCCTACTGCAGGCACTGATGCCACTCCATATTCATGGACAATAGTGTGACCCAGAAGTCAAAAAGCTCCTGCTTTTTCTTACCGTGTTGTCACCTGTGGACCATTGGCCATAATGTTCCATTTCTTCCACCAGCTCATCACAGGCAGTGTCGGTGAATATGGGGAACCAGTAAACGTCCGGGCAGGGCTGCAGAAAGCAGACAGGTGTGAACAGCAGAAACCAGGACAGGTGCTTGAGGCAAAATGAGTATGACTAAAGTCACTGTAGATTGAGTCAGTTTAAGTGGAAAGTAGCTAAAATATTAACGATAGAACTTTGTCTTTTGATTTATGTGCCCCACTTCCACTCAAGAGAGCTGGAGATGTACTTCTAGAAGAATTTGGCTCTAAAAATACTTCCAAGGCCATTTTTCCTCTGGATTTGAAAGACTATGAAGTCATGCTGAACTGCTGGTGTCCAAGAATGACAATAATGATGACACAAGTGCTGTCCTGATGCTACTGTCCCATTTTGATGGAGAAGAGCGATGTTTTCTTACCATTTCTACCAATTTCCCTTTCAGAGCTGCTGTGTAGTTTTCATGGATGTACTTTTCTCTCCAGTCCTGCAGTTAGAAGACAAGCAAAGAAGTCATTTCAATGGCACCTGGTTAAAGAGGCAATGAAAGGCCAGGTACTCCTGCAGCAGTACTTCACAGGCTTTGAAGATCCAGACGTTATGGATCACATAAACACCTCTCTTTAAATGCCATGACCCTGCTCCTCATCTCACCTGAGATTACATTATTACATTATCAAAAAGCCTGGACCTTCCTTGTTGGTTAATATAGACATTAGATGTTCTTCCCATGTCATGTTGCTCAGCATGCTGAGCATGCAGGTTGTCTCACCTCAGGGTTGCTGAATATTTGCCAGAGGTCATTGTGGAGATGAGTTGTCTGGTAGTTCTCCAGGGACAGTATGTGCCCAAACTGATGCCTGTTTGTAAGGTACATAAAGACTCCCTGCAGAACAGAGGGAAAAACAATAAATCTTTGTTTCCAGAACTCAAATTTCTGTGAGACACTATGAAATACAAGCACTGAAGAGTTTCCCAGTGATGATGGTTCTGCCCGAGCTGTTGCTTTACTCATTTTTCTCTTGTGAACCTTCAGTTCAGTCTCCACGCTGGGTATGAGGAACTTTGAAAAGTTATAGCCAGAGCCAGTAATTCCATGCCTCCTATCAGTCAGGGTTGGAAGCAGAGCAGAGCAACTGCTGTGAAATGAGACTCTTCCTTCTTACCCTGTCAACTCCATTTAGAACAGCCCTGAGTAACCCCAATAGAACAGCCCAAGAAGAAAAGTGTTATCCACAGCTAGTGGTTTCTGGCTCTGTGTGGCTTTACAGCAAATAAAAATCTCACGCTGCTCCAAGCCTCTACAGCACTGAATAATGCCAGTTCATCCTGTCCCATGCCCTGGCAGAGCTGAATGCCTTAGAACTATTTAGTTTTGTCACCTCCACCACGGCATGCAGTGTTCCCCTGCCAGCCTCTCTCCTTGACTGACCTGATTGCGAACGTTGTGGCAGAAAGCCATGTCAGCATCCAGCTTGCCACTGTGGAACAGGTCTGCCTGGTCAAGCTCTGCTCGCAGAACCTTGGCTTTAACCATGTAAACGCTGCTGATGTAGGGAACGTTCCAAAGCCCACTGAAACACAGGGGTAGGAGAGTAAGACTTGAAGTGCCACCAAGACAGAAATGCTGGACTTGACAGGATGGTAGATAGCACTGAGGTATCAGCCAGGCTTGCCTAAATGAACCAGCTCAGAACAGTAGAGAGAAACCACACCAACAGGGATTGTCATTCCAGAAAAAAAACCGCTTATATTGTCCAGAGCTTTTAAGCTGCACAAATGCTAGAACACTGTGAAAACAATTCATTGCTACTGTGTGCTTCTGCTAGGGAATAATTAATGTTTGAATCTCTTCTCAGAGGGCTCGACATTTATTTTTTCCAGTGATTTAAAAAAAAAAAAAGAATTAGCCAAAAGTGCATAAGCTGATTTCCAGCATTTATGTCACATATAATGGCCTAAAAAAACAGAGAGGGCCTCTCAACAATATGAATAAACCAGTATTTTATGAATCTTTCATTCAAGGAAAACTATCTGATAAACAGCACTTTGCAAGATTTTAAGGATCACACTAACCATAATCCATAGATGGGAAAACAATCCATGAGTAAAATGAAGTGATTTCAGCAGCCAGGACTCTCAAATCCATACTCTGATCATAAGATAACCTATCCAAAGTATGTCATCATCTCTGCTCAGAGGAGAACAGAGAGGAGCTTCCAAATGGGAAGCTTCTTTTCCTTTTCTATACACAAAGATAGGGATTACATCAGCAAGAAGCCCCTTTGCATACTCACACCCTCCGCCTTTGAACGATATCCACATAATCTTCCGAGCGGGCATAGTATCCATCAGGGCTCAGTGCTCCCCAGAAGTTTGACCACAGCTTCTCATGACGGCTTACCAGCGGGGCAATCACCAGCCTGCAAGCACAAAGGAAAAAGGCATTGCAGGACAGGATGTTACCACAGGAAGAAAAGGAAAATATTTACAAAACAGGAGACCATAGGAGTTAGATTCTCCCTCACACAGTTACTGCTGCTGCTGCTAATTCTGTTGGGATAAAATTCTGTATAAGGAAAATATGGTCACAATCCCCCATTCAGCTTCACCCCACAGCAGGTCTCTTAGAATCCAGTTATGTTCTAGTGAGTACATAAAGACAAAACTAGGGATGATTTGCATCCAGGGCCTAAAATCCAGGGATTACAACTACAGTAAAAAAAGACCAAATAAGAAGTGTTTAGCATTCCATCTCGGACACTGCTCTCCTAGTGCCTTACATGTCTCAGTGACAAATGAGCTCACTGTATTCTTCATGAGAAACATGGCCAGTAAATATTGCTCAGACCAAAGAACTCACTTGTTCTGTTCAATGAGGATTCTCAGAGTCTCTGTGTTCTTCAGAACTATCTCAGCATCCACGCTGAAGTAATACTCACAGGCAGGATCCTTTCTGCACAAATCCCTATAGCCAGAGAAGAAGAAAAGTCACACCAAAATCCTCCAAAAGCAGAGAAAGACAAAAGACAGAACACCAGCAACTTCTACACTTTGTAGTCCAAAGGTACTTTTCTGGATAATGACTACAAGGACTAGCAGAGCATACATATATAAGATTCAGGATCCAGTAGCAGTCACTAGGACACAGCCAAAATCACAGTTAGCAAACAGCTTCCTCAGCTCAGAATGAAGAGGTTCCTCTTTATGGCTGGCCCAAATCCAGACCTGAGCTCTCACAGTGACCTGACCACAGATGGGAAGATACTCTGCCACTAGCTCTAAGTCTTACTACTACACTCCTGCTCTTCAGAGACATAGGTGCATATTTACTGTGCTCTGTGACTGGACACATACACTGCTTAATGAGGCTGGGAGGTACAGGGCTACCTTCTAACAAAGCAAAGGAGCAGGGAGAGCTTTGTTTCTGAAAATGGAGAAGTGGAGCTGCTATCCAAGCTGATTTTTTTTTTCAATATATAACGGGCATGGGGATATCACGCTAGGAAAATGGAAAGAAAAGGGTGATTAAAAAAAGAAAAGCATCCATTTGACAGTGATGATCCTCAGCAAAACCAGACTGCCTCAGGCTGGACACAGGCTGACTGCCAGCTATCAGGTTCACTTACATTCCCAAGTTACGTGCCTCAGCATTCTCCACCTCATCATCTGGTCCAACCACTTTGACAGTAAGATATTCTTTGCCATGTTCTTCAACAAAAGAGTCCACATCCATCAAGTGATGTTCCTCCTGTGCCAGAAAAACTGGTAAGATGGGCTCACTGCAGGCTGCTTAGCCTCCTGTTCTTGAAAATGACAAACCAGATGAGCAACAGCTCTTCCCACTTCCACATCTCTGCAGATGGATGGAGCTATCTTGTAGGTGTCACTGTAGGTAAGTGCTGGGATTAGAGAGCCTGGAAGTCTAGCCAGAGACCGGAAAGGTGCCTAGAGTACAGAAGGTAGACAGTTTCCCCACATTTGCTAAGACCACTGCAAGACAACTTTACTCACGTGGTTGTGAATGAAGAGCTGGATTCGTTGCTTTGGGTAATGAAGGTTACGAAGCCGCAAGAAAAACTGGGAGAGGAATGGGGTGGGCTGCTCGATGAAAATGCCAATCAGAATCATGGGCAATGCCTCATCCTACATTCAGTGAGAAGAGAAGTGGTGGCTCATGTACCATATCAGACACATATAAGATTTCATTGTAATTGTGAGACGTGAGAGCTCTGGAGAGACATCAGCCTTACCTTAAACCCTGTGAGGCTTCGCAGACCTTCATCACACACAGTGCAGCCAGTCTCAAATGTCCATATCTGAGGGATGTAGTTTCCCAGGTAGTTCAGCTGCAGCTGCAAAAGGCAATTTGCCATGATACACATCACAGGATAGCAGAGATTTTTTGTGTCTACCCCCAATGTAAGATCACATTCCTTCATTTACCTTCTTGGACTAAAGAATCTGAAAAGTAGGACAGCCTGAGGGTCCAGTTACACACTGATCTTTGAACCAGACTCATCTTGATGCTAGAGACCTGGGTCATTTATTGTTTTTCAAATATAAATGCACATGGGGCAAGTCAATATATGGGAAGACAGTCACCTGATACACCTGAGCTGAAAGGGTCACTGTACTACAGATACACAGCTCTCAGGACAGCCATTTACCTTTGTGGGTCCATTGCCGTGAATCACCACAGGCAGAGTGTCATATAATAAGTTTCTTGCTCTCACTCTTGAGTTTTCAAACTTCAGAACTACCTCATCTGGAAATGACAATATGCCATCATGTTATCAGAGGAAGGTTTTTATAGATAAATTGCAGCACAATGCTTCATTTCCACTGAAAAGCTACTGAAAGCATGGATGTGGATAACCATGCACAAGTAGTTTTAAGGGCTACAGACTGTATCTTGAAAGGAGAAAAAAAACATACAGAATAATCCTGGGAGATGACAGGAGGATAGCTGGGAAGCTGGAAAAGGAATGCAGCTTGCTAAATTGACATATATGCCTTCTGCTGGAAACTGGCAAAAGCCACACTGAACGTCTTTCAAAACTGACATTGACAGATTGTGCAGTGAGGAACTGCTGTTTGATGGCCAGGAAGGACTCAGGCCCTTCTCACCTAAGCTTCCTGTGCAACTGCTGTCTCTCTTTCACCCCTGATGAAAAGTTCACCTTCTTTGCAGAGATCATCCAAGCACAACCACACAAAATCCTTTGGAAAACAGACTAGTACAGATCTAAGCTTCAGTCTGTCATTGCTATAATGAGCACAGGAGCCAAAACCTACCCTGTGGTGACAACTTTTAACCTAACTGGGATAATGATGGAGTCGTGGCAGACTATAAAGTGAAAACATCAGGCAGGAGTGTCAGGAGAGTAAGTGAATCACTTCTGTCAGGACTATTAAAGTCAATCAACAAGCAGGTCAGGTCAGAAGTGTGGTATGGACAGAGAGTGTTCTCAGGCAGTATCTGCTGCCTCTCACCTTCTGTGGCATTCCATACAGTTCTGAAGAGGAAAGACAGGCAAGCCCTAAACAGGGTTGTTTAGGTTGTGTTACTACCTGCACTGGAAGTCCCTCTCAGTTCCAATTCCCAAGGCTAACGCAATCTGGCATGCTTGGAGATCAAAGTGACAAGGAGGTGTAAAATGGAAAACCTGACCTGCTTTCCCTCAAGTAAAGAGGGAACTGCAATGAGAACCTAGAGGCTTTTCACTGAGGCTTACTCTGCAGGGACAGGAATTTCTGAAATTTAATCTCTTCAGTCACAACTTTATGTCTGGTATCAAAATGCAGTTGCATTCCAAGGAGAACAGAATCCTTCATCTCACCTAATGCTCCATTTAGGTTTTGGAAGATTCGGCTTCTTTGGTCTAGACTGATGTTGATACTTTCCTTTTAAAAAATAAGATAAAGAACCTCAGTTAGAACACAAGTGGGCATCCATTCTTTTACATGTAAGAGACCTTATGCTGAGCAGAGATGTATCACCTTCCAATAATCATTTTCATACTCCCCAAGCTTTCAAGCCTAAAACACTCCCAGCTAATCCTTGTTTCCACTTGAATCTGGAACAATTTGCCACTTTCTAAACCAATTCAAACATCTTATACTAGGGGAAAGCACACAAATAAAGATTTTAAAGCTGCCGTGGGTGTGCCAATAACATGCAGTGTATGAATAAAGCACACTTGTAGCAGAGTCATATAAAACCCACATGTAATATGCAGGAATGCAAAGATAGGACAAAAATCTGCTGTGATGACAGTTTTGTTGCCATCTATCCACAGGGTAAGTGTTGCCTCAGGCACCGGTGTCAAAGCAGAACACAATAAGGGTGCCAGGCTACTTGTGCAATCTTTGTTTTCACCCCCTCTGCAAGTCACACACTGGATTTTTGTCAGACTAAAATCCAGCCCTGACTCAAGAGAGTTCAGTGTCCCTCCAGGCATCCACTAAGATTGATTACTGGAAAGGACAGCAGGGCGCTAACATCCGCTGTCTGAATGCCAAGTCAGTGGAATTACTCAGCCTGCGTGTGGCACAGGGCCAGACCTGCAGATGAGACATTAAAGGAGCTGTTAAAGGACCACAGGCCATATTCAGATTTGAGGAAGTGAAAAATGTGCAGCTGTTCTGAATTTTTTACCAGCCCTGCTGGTAAGAGACTGCAACTCCTTCTCTAACCAGTCTGAAAGCAGTTTCCTATTTCTGCTATTTCCTCCTGACTTGACTGTTGTTCTTAGTTCCCATGCATTTATGGTGTCCCTTGGGGCCAAGACTGCACTGACCAATCCAGAACTGGGCAGGGACAACAGAAGAGGAATCACCCTGTGGGCTGGATGATTCAGCACCACACTGTGCTGGAATGGCAGTGCCTCAGGGTCCATTCCAGGCGTCTCTATGATGCTACATGGTGTGCTACATAGGCTGATGCAGATTTTGTTGATCAGAATCTGAAAGTGTTTGCTGAAGGCAGACAGCCTCTTTGCTCCAGCAGACCTACCCACTGTGATGTGTATGGTCCCTGTCATGTGGCTAAAAGGGCTGTGAACTTCTGTCCCTTTCATCACCTCAAATCTGCTCAAGCCTCATCTGCCCCTTTATGTACTTTATGTACCTTTATGCCCAAAATGTACTTCAGGGCCAGGTTGGGTACCTCCAAATCAGCACTGCACTCTGCAGTGAAGATAGACACGTGGAGTCTGGCTTTCACAGCCCCTGGGAGGAGGCTGATTAGTTCTGCCACGCTCTACAGCATTAAACATCTGCACACACAGACACTGGTACAAGTTTCCAGTAATAGTCAATATACACGTGATTAACTTATTTTACTGTCAACAGGAATACCGTGTGAAGGACTGAGAGCAGTGCTTCTCAGGTAACTCCTCCAAATCCCAAAACCCAGCTACACTTACTCTTTTTTCTGGATCCAAGAAGATATTTGTATAGAAGAGCTGGTCACTGTCATCATCCTGTCCTTTCCACTCCTCCACAAGCTTCTTCAGATTTGGAGCATAACCTATGAAGCCTGTGGGAATGAATATGAAAAGGTGTTTCAACAGTACTCCTCTATACACATACTCCCAGTTCTTTCATGCAGTCTCACTTAAACCTGTGAGACGCTCTGCAGGGTGCAACACTGCTGCAGAGACACACCAGCTCTCAGCAAAGGCATGTTTAGACTGCATTTCCCAAGATGGAATGACATCAACAGATGGAATGACATCAACATCAAACCAGTAATATTCAGCACCAGAAAAGCTCACATACCCACACCTTGAATGACAAGTCTTACTGAAATGGTAGAAGAGATAGGGAGCAGGTTTCTACCCTTCACTGGCAATGCACAGCTACATCCCTTCCTGCAGGTAAGACAGTGAGTCCACTACACCAGTTACGCGCAAGGCTTCAGTTTGCGCCATCTTCTATAAAGATGTTTTCCACACTTGAACACTGGCTCCTTCTCCCAAAGGCCTTCTAAATAGGAGGAAAAAGCTGAGAAAGGTTCTCAGCTGACAGAAGGTTCTGTCTTACCTCCAGAACCCAGGAAGCGCTTTCCATCTCGCACCTGAGGGTACTTGGCTTCCAACTTCCTGTCGGGATAGATGTAGTTCTCTGCTGAGAAGACCACCTTGCTCTTGGCTTGTTTGAACTTCTTCAGCAGTTCTGTGGGGCCTGAAGCAAAGAGGACATCATAGCTAGAGGAAAAGAGAAGAAAGGGACAGAAAGGAATTGAAATAACATATCAGCATGAAAAGTTGCTAGAAACAGCTAACTCGTTCAGAATCACTCCCTTTCAGTTCTGCTTCCCAGACTACACAAGCCATGATTTTTACATCTTTTAGCATCCTGCCACTCCCTGATGAGCTCCCTGAAGATCTTCAGGACAAACCTATCCTGGACACTAGTCACTGGATGCTGCACTCCAGCCCATGTCTCTCCAGTACTGGGTCAAACTGACTAATTCCCAGGCAACACTCAGAATGAGACTTGTGCTTCCTGCAGGAGGATTTGCAAACTTCAGGCTCATTTTGGTGAGCAAAAAATTGTTAAATCCAGAGATTAATCATCTCACACACAGACACTCAGAGCTGCAAAATATGATCTCCGTGCCATGGGAGCCAGAGAGAGACTCCAAACTGTCCTTTGCCCTTTCCACATTTCTCTGGCAGCCTAATTCTTGGTTCTCAGGTTTGTGTCGTAGCCTGCCTCACCTTATAAAACAAATAATTCTGGTAAGAAAGGCTCGCCTAGATCCACAGATATTGCTGCTCATTCTCTGCAGAGGCAGCCAAATTCCACCCTGGAAGAAACAGGTACAATGCTATCGACTTTATGCAAGAGTTGGAATCAGCCTCTTCAGATCAGACCTTCCCAAGTGCCACAGATTCAACTCTGAGCAATTCTCAGGCAACTGCAGAGAATTCAAGGGGGAAAAAAGCAGAGGAGGTCTGCACACACCTTCCAAAAGCAATCCACTGCACAGTTAATTTATTCTCAGCAAGAACCTGTCCAAACAGCCTTCTGATTCAGTTCATGGCAAAAAAATTCCAACCCATTACCTTTCTACAAAAAGGATGATTAAGTCTTCCTTATCCGCATACTGCTTCAAAGCAGACTTCAAGAGACGAACCTTCTGCCCACCTCCTGCTGGCTTCTGGTCATCTCCACCCTGCCATTCCTCATCCAACCCCAGCACCTAAAGAATGACAGGCACAGGGTCACCTTCCCAGCAAGACTCAGAGGAAAGGACCAGAACCCACAACCTTACTAGTCCTGGTAACTCCCAGTGCAAATCATCAGCACCAGGACAGCAGGACTAGGTGTATGTGTCAGCCCTTGAGCCATTCTCTGGGATGGGCAGAGTTACAGGTAGCACTGGAACAAAGCACTCTCAGCAGCAGGCACAGAAGCACATGCTGTACTGTGTGTTTTGGCATTGCATTGGAAAAGTGACATGGGGCTCCCTTCAGCAGGAGTTATGGACCTCATCTTCAGCCAGCACCCAGGATGGAATCAGAGACTGCTACAGAAATGCTCCAGTCACTACTTCTCAGCCAGCTGAGTATACATGCCCTCTCAAGCTTTTATTTAACCACTTTGTGGCCAAGACTTATCCATTCCACACTCTCAGAATTCCCTTTGACCAACCACCACTGAGGCTGCTGGCCATCACCTGGACTTTGTAGCTGAAGAACTGGGCTGATCTTCTGAAGCGCTGGAACCCCTCAGTCTGCTTGGTGGCAACAGTAAGGACCAGCAGGTTTTCTGCAGGAGAAAGCACAAGAGACACATTCAGCTTGCACTGTTTTCCCAGTCAGCTGTTCCATACCTAAAAAAGAGGCTTTACTATCAGATACTGAGCCAAGGTATGGATCAATAGTCTTAAAAGTACTTGACAGATTTGACAAAGGGAAGTTGAAATCCAACCATTAAGAACTAAGGAATGCACTGGGGAAGCCACTTTAAGTTGATCATGAATCCATCAATAGCATCCTGTAGCCCCAGCTTTTGTGCAAACAGTCACAGCTGTACATGGACACATGTTACATCTGTTCTATGGGGCATGAGAGATGTCCAGGTTCACTTCAAATTAGGCAAGGGAGGTAGTCTACCTGTGGAGCTACCATATACTGCTGAGGAGAAAACAGCTTGCTTACACCTCACCTTGCTACCTCTGCACTGGACAATATTAAGCCCTGTAGGTCTTCTCACTGCCAACAAAACTTCAACCTCCCTCAGGAAGAAAAACAGCTTCAAATTCTCCTTAGTTGCTGCTTGGATTTTCTGGGGACCAGCTCATCAAAAATTCATAGAAGAAAAAGAAAAAAGTGTGGATGCAGGCAATGTTTTATACTGGAGGAACTAACATGGAGGAACTATCACAGGGGACAGAACACAGCAAAGGTGCCCTCAAATTCTAGTGTTTGCTTGAAGAACCCCAAATTAATTGCAGCAACACAGGCAAGACTGCTCCTTTGCAGCAGAGTTTAGAACTCTGTCCTGGACACAAAATTAGAGATTATGTAAAGATACAATTTCATTGCCTGAGTTATGAGCTAGAAAAAGAAAAGACAAGGTATTAAGTGTTTTTTTTTTTTTTGCCCTGCTATTGAGAGCTACAATTCTCTTCTCTCATACAGAGCATGAAGAAAATTAAACATGAAGATAAAACCCCAGAACTACTACAAAATGCCCATTTGGAAGTCATCCATTTAGTGCTATTGGCTTCCTGTTCCCCACAGAGCTGCTTTTCTGTCACTCAGCACTTACTGGGTGTAGGGAAAAGCAAAATTAGGCTGAATGTTATTATTCACCCTCCATGGCTGCTCCAATTTTCTGCCACATTCCTGAAGCGTTCTCCAGCTTTTTTTCATACATACACAACGTGAATTTCATTATGCCATAACTCCTCATCTGCATTCTCCTCCCAAACTTTACTTTTCATTTGCAGTCCCTTAAAAATGGCAAAGCTGAACTTCTTTCAGATGTTTCTCTACACTGCCACTGGAATATGGTTTTTTCTTCACTGTAATGATTAAATGCTTCTGCTTGTATAGGCTCTGGCAACAGGGCTTAAATGCAAATCCTGGCCATCTGATTTTAACATCAGAAAATACCAGGACAAACTGAAAGCACATTTTCTTGGCTGGAGCAGGCCTCTTTTGGAACAATTCTTTTTTCAATGGATGTACCAGATGCATCTTCCTAAGGTACCCAAAGTGGTATTTTATCTGATCTTAGAAATCTGGGAGGTGGAGTTTGAGATGGACCTGAAAAAGGCCGCAAAAGTGCAAGACTCCAAGTTAGGAAGAGAGAGGATGTTCCCAAGGAAATTCCCCAAATCCTTTACCTGCATCAGAATAAAAAGAGAGGAGAGATTGTGAACAGTCAATGGAAAGTCAGCTCTAACTGTAATTTTGTTAGACATTCACACAGACAGGAGATTGATAAATAAAACAACATGGATCCTGCATCTGTGCAGTTTTTAAAGGCAGATTTTAAGACACATGAAGGGCATTCCTAACCCAGCTCCTCCAGCATACTCCAGTGCCTTGTGTCCTATCCAATCAGAGGGTGCACACAAATGAGTAAAATATGTATCTCCTCAGGGAACGCATTAAAGCCATTGAAGTTTCCAGCCATGCGATGGCATGCAGAAAATCACAGCAGCTCTGAGCAGGTGAAGACCATACTGCCAGTGAATAGGGGGGCAAATGTGGGCTTGCCAGAGAGGAATGTGAAGACAAACATCAAATTCTAGGACCTGAAAGGAGAAAAGAAAGCATCTGATAATGATAAAAGAAGGAAAGAAAGAAAGAAAAGAGCCTGACTGCTATGCAATGATATCAGCTCAAATTCTCAGGCATCTCACGTTAAATAAATCCTTAATTCATTTCATGTTGCCACCCCAAGAAAGCAACAAACTGTTTATGATGTGACTGTCAGAAGTTTGCTGGGCAAGCTGTGAGAGTTAAAGGTTCACAGGGGTGAACAGGGAGAGGTGGGCTATTTCTAAGACAGAAAAGGTTTCACTGTTGCAGGGTGGGAACTCACTGGAGCATGGAAAAGCCAGCATGGAGAAAATTATTCTCCCTGGTCTGTGGGGCTAGGACTCAGAGATGTGAAAGTTAGTTTTTGTTCTAAAGAAACCTCTGCAGTAGCAAGAGCTTTCCATCCCAAGAGACATTCCTTCAGCCCAGTAGTAGAAGCTTGAGTTGAGCTGTGCTGCCTCCACCACTTCCCCTTTAACTCTTTTTTCCCTTTCTCAAAGATTCCGCTGAACACTTGTGCAGCTCAGAGGTACTTCCAGAGTCAGAACAGTAAATCCTTTTAATTCCAGTATCAGAGGCAGGCAGATTCATGCTTTCCTATTTTCCATGTCATGTTACTTTTCATATGTAGCCTGTTCTGTGAAGCTGAGCCTCCTGTGCCCAGAGACTCCTTGGGCCATGCTAACAACTAGAAATCATATAAATGTATTGAATTACGATGTGGCTGCAAAATAACAACACCATGGTCAACAAAGCAAGCACTTGACTAGGAACCAGGGGAGCTGGTCTGTACTGATGCACAACAAGGACCCAATGTTGCTATACTTCTGGTTTTTACCATCTGTAAAGGGATAAAGCACTGCAACAGGGACTCTGAAATCAACACCACAATGAAATGATTGGGTGGATTTCTGTGTTTTACAAGGAGTAAAAATCAGTGACAAGTTCAGTAACAAAAAAATGTAGAGTTATTTACTTCTGCCCTGACTCTAGAGGAAAAGCACTGCTGCAGCTGCATTTTAGGACAAGGAATTAATTTATCCCTAGGCTGTGCTTTGGGAAATCTTACTGTAGTGCTTCCTGTTCAGACAGTGTCTGAGAAAATGCCATTCATATTAGGATCAAATAGAAAAAAATCAGCGCATAATTTACTAGTGGATAAAACAACCTCTGGATTAAATTCACATTTACCAAATTTTTTTTTAAATATTGAAACAACTACAAATAACTCTGCTTAGAGCTTCTGCAGAGATGCAAATGAACATACAAGAGAGAAGACAGGTATTGTTATTGTCATGTTACTCTAGGGAAGCTGAGGCACAGGAAAAGCATTTTTTCTTCAAGCCATGCCAGAGGTGACAGGTTCAGAAAGCAATTAATTCCAAATCCCTCCTCCTACCCAGCAAACTTCATTCTCTTTTCCCAGCACCAATCTGATACCTCTAGTGTGATCTAAAACTTTACTAAAATCATGGAATGTTTGGAGTAAGGAAGGCAGGATAGTTTAGAGAAATTAATTCCTTACTTATATTTGTCTAATAGTTATCCCAAAAGCTGCAGTGATTTTGCCTTAGCTATGTCACTCTAGCTAAAGAACTCTCAACACTCCCATGAATGCACATGAACACTCCCATGAATACAGATGAAAGATATACAGTAAAGGTAATTACACCAGAATCACATACTGTGAGGGGAAATATGCTAGGGAACAAGAGGGAATCTCTTCTTAATTGCCACTTCTCTAATAAAGACAGAGATAATTATCCAAGCTTCTTGGCAAAGCGACAGTGCATGAACCTCTTTGTCAGCCTGGCTGACATTCTGTTGCTGCCTTACCCCTCTACTCTTCTACCAATTACTCTTCAGGACACCGTTCGTATGGGGACAGAGTGGGGTTATTTTAGGAGCACGCCAGATCTCAGGCCAGCCTGGAATCAAACACTCTCTGTAACCTAAGTTCAAAAGCAGGATGGGCTGACCTAGGTGGGCCATATCCCAAGAGATTGGAAGCGTTTTACTGGGATGAAATGGAGTCCAAGGTTTTGCCTCGCACAACTCAGTGCTGTGTCTGTCTAGTAACCCAGGAGCTTAAGAAGCATGTGCAGAGGACACCCACGCCAGGCTGTGTCCTGCCTCCTAAGTCGGCAGCAGGCTCCAGCTGCCGCCCAGGCACTGGGACTCTGCTGTGGGCACCGACCTGCAATGCCTTTGAGCTGGGCCGAGGATGCTAAGGACAGCAGTAGCCCCAACAGCCGCTGTGCCCGTCCATCAACCTGGCCACCAACCCCCCCGCCCTTACCTTCTTGCTCGGAGGCACAGCCGCCCTCCGCCCCGAAGAGCGCCAGCACCGCCCACGGCAGCAGCACCGCCGGAGGCACCATGGAGGCGACTTCTCCTTTGGATCCCGAGCCGGGAGCCGAAACCGACCGGGAGTGCTGCCTGAGGGCCAGACCCGGCGGCCGGCGGCTCTAGAAAGCTCCAGGGCTGCTGGAGCCTGTGCCACGCACCAGACCCGCCCGGCGGGGACGGGCGGAGGAAGCGGGGAAGCGACGGCTCCTCCTCCCGGGCCTGCCCCAGCCCCCGCAAGAGGCGGGGAGGTAGGGGGGCCGATATGGGAGAGGCAGTGGGAAATTGTGGGGCTGAGGCTGGTGGAAAGCGCAAGAACATCCTTGCCTGTTGCTGGAACGCAGAGCTGGTGGGGTTTGATCCCGGAGCTGCAGCAGCTTTAGCTAGGGTGCGGGGTCCAGCGAGCCTTGCTGTGGGGCACTGAGCAGTGGGTCTGCAGCGGAGGAAACGTGCTTTAATAAAGCAAATAGTAAGTGAGCCTGGGTAGGAGAAGAGTCACTTTCTGGTTGAGGGTCAGTTAGTGCTGGGCTGCATCTAGTTAACACGGTCAACAAGTGTGGAAAAAAAGCAAATGGATTATGCACACCTCTGGAATCCCTCATGAGATAAATAGCTTCTTTCCACCTGACACCTCGTATACTTCCTTGGCAAACACAAAATCTGCTGCAGTCTTGTCTCCTGTACCAACTGTTGTTCTCTGGCTACATACATATGGCTTTCTCTCTTTGTCCTTGTGCTGGGTCTTCTTGCTCTAGCCCTTGATGGCTGACCCCACATCTTTCTCTAGTTTATTCTGCCGAACTTTGAGAACAGGCAAAATAAACCAGTCTTAGAAAATTACACTTCTAAAATGAATAGTTGGGTTTAAGGTCATTTTTATGCTGCAATGAATGTGAGACTCTGACACAGGGAGACCCTCTAGAGCCTGCAGAACACCAGATGAGGAGCTACCACCATGTCTTACGTGAAGCACTAAGCAACACATTATTTCTGAAGCAAATACCTAGAAAGCCACTGTGCCTCTTTCTTAGGCACTGTGTATAATTAACCCAACTCTGCTTCCATTAACTAGGTCTGCTGTTTTCTATCAGTAAACTACCCCTTTAAATTAACAGAAATCACAGATATTATGGGATTCAGATTTGCAAACCAAACCCAAGAAGGTATGTTCTTAGAGGAGAAAAAACTAAGAATGTTAAGAGGGCCACACTGTAGCAAACTAATATTCTTCATACTTTGTAATAGCCTCTTCTCAAAAAAATACCAATTGTTTGTTCACTGAGCATATTCTTGAGTGTTTTCAAAGCACTTTTATTTCTATTCCTCCTCTCAAGAGCAGGAATTCCCTCATAATTACCAGGCAAATGGAACAGCTCTCATGCTCAAATGATGTACTACAGGCAGGTATCCAAGGAAACACTACGTCTTCCTAAGATGGTGATTTCAGGAAACTTCCTTTAGCAAAGCTGCCAGTTTCCCTAGATAAAACAAAAGATAAAAGAGACTTCAGTACTCCGCAGGCGCAGACAAAGCCCCTGATAAATCTTTAGCAGCCTCAACAATGTAAGGCAGGAGCAACAGCAAAGGTACCCAGTCCCTTGCCTTCAGAGCTCAGGCTGAGAGCTGTGACTTTATCTAGAGTTTTAAAAACGGCAAGTTTCTTCTACTGAAGTCAAAGCTCTGCTTTCTAAAATGAAAGGAGGTTTGCACACTAGAAATCATGAATGTGCCATTGATTATGCTATTTATACTCAGGCTGTCCCTGTTTGACAGCTCTGTTTGCATTCTGCAGTTATGCCAACCCAGCAAGCATGGTTTTTTTCTGTTTCTATGTTTGCACTGCTTTGTGTGCTCTGGCTGGAGCCAGCTGCCTGTCATTTTAAACTGAGGCAGCTGCCAATGCAGATGTTGCAATGAGTACGTGCAACACGTGCTCCAAGTAGCTACTTCCTAAAAACTGAAAGGATCAGCACTCAGTTTTTAAAGTAGCCTCAAGGTACTCCAGACCTGAGAAAACATGAGCCCCTCTGAAATCTGCAAGGAATAGGATCTCACTCAGCATTTTTGCAGACTGCAGTGTACCTTCCTGCCTCCAAATCAAATAGCTCACATGCAGAGGTTAAATATCTGCTCCCCTTCCCTTAGCTGGTTCACTGGCTCTACTTGGTCAGGAATTCCGCTCTCCATTTTAATGCAAAGTGTTTCTATAAGATATGCTACTTTCTCGAGAGAGCTGTGGTGGAGTACAAACCTTTCTGTGGCTCCATGTCCACATCTAAGTCACATCATAAACTTTGTTCCTCTATTTACTACACAGTACAATAAAGTCTGACAGAATACCTTGCTTTCCCACACAAGGCTCTGCTAACAGCAGCAAATTGCCACTGGGAATACAGAAAACTTCCCCAGGCCTGCTTCACGTTTTGTTTGGTGGAGGTGGTGGTTTTTTGTTTGTTTTTGCATCGGCACAGTGCCCCCCGAGCGGGAGAGACGAAATCTCAGCCGTGCGCTGAAATAAGGCTGAATCTGCTGGCTGGCTTCCCGGCCCTCACTCTGCGACAGCGGTGAAAGGGCAGCAGCGGCCCTCGGGCCCGTTCCACAAATCCGCCATTAGCCCTGCTGTCTTCAAGCACGCTCCGGGGCTTCTGCCAGGCTTTCCACGAGACCACCATGGGCCCTGCTTCTATCTACGCCAGAGGCTGAGGGCCTCCCGCCAATGCCAAGGTGAGTGTGTAAGAGGCAAGAAAGTGGCCTGGAGCCAAGGGGCGTCACATCTCCACGGCGGCGGGCCGGACCTGGCCATGTCTCGCCGCCAAGCACCTCAGAGGGCGGTACGATGGAGCTGTCGCAAAACGCCGCAAAGCGCGGTTGGGGTGCCGTTCGGCGCGGCGCTTCCGGGCAGCGGAGATGGCGGCGTGAGGGTCGCTGCGCCGCGGCGGGAGCGGGGAGCGACCGCGGTGGGTGCCGGGGCCGCGGGACGGGACTCTCGCGCCGCCCCGCCGCCGCCCATGTGGCTGCAGCAGCGGCTGAAGGGGCTGCCGGGGCTGCTCTCCAGCAGTTGGGCGCGGCGGCTGCTGCTGCTGCTGGCGCTCCTGCTCGTCGCCTACTGGTACCTGGGGGCGGTGCGGCGGCGGGGCGCGTGGCGGGGGGCTGAGCCCCGCGGCCCTGCCGCCCTCTGCTTGCAAGCGGCCACGGGCATCTGGCGAGCGCAGGCCGAGCGCGGCGATGCGCTGCCGCTGCCAGAGGAGGCGACTGGGGCCGGCGGGCCGGGGCCAGGCCTGGCGCTGGCGGGTAACGGCTTCCTACTGCTGGACGTGGTCGCCGGCCGCCTCTGGGTGTCGGCGGCGGGATCCGGCGGCGGCCCGGCGCTCGCCACCGAGTACCCTGCATTGGTGCGGCTGAGGGCGCTGGGCGGGCGCGGCGAGGCGCGGGCTGTGTTGGCGGCGCTGCGGGACGGTGCCGTGCGGCGGGTGCGCTGCGTCCAGACCGGTTCCGGGGCGGGCGCCGGGGACTGCGTGACGGTGCGGGAGGAGGTGGTGGCCCACCGGAGCCGGCCGCATCTCTATCTGCAGCGCATCCGCATTGCCAACCCCACCGAGCGGGTGGCCGCCTTCGAGGCTTCGGCCCCAGCTTCTGCGCCCTCGCTGGGTGGCCGCTTCGCCACCAGCCTGGAGAAGGTGGAGGAGAGGCAGTTCTTGCTGTCTTCTGGTCGCCTGCTGCTGGCCGGGAGCCCCAAGGTGGTGCTTATGGTGGTGGCTGCCAAGAAGCTGGTGAGCCGGGTGCAGGTTGCACCCAAATCCCAATTCGATGAAACCGTGCTGTCCGTGGTGTACACCTCAGAGCCCATCGAGGTCTCCAGGCTGGAGGAGACCTTCAGCAAGCTAAGGGAATCAGCCAAGAAAGAGATGATGGAGGTGATGCAGATGGGAGTGGAAGATCTTTTCCAAGAGCACCAACAGACTTGGTCTGACCTGTTCATTTCAGGTAAGGAAAGTGATGCTCAATTTCCAAAGGGTTTCTTCAGAGGGAAGGTGAAAGCTCAGTGACCTGGTTCCTGTAGAGTCTCCAGAGGCTCTGCTTTTCCTGACGGATTACTCTTGGGGGCCAGGAGGCATGTTGTGGGACAACACGTTCCTGGGTAGGAACCTAGCGTATGTTACAAAAGCAGTGTCCCTTACTGCATAAAGGGAATGATAGAGGAAGATTTCTAATCCTAGCTCTGGATGCCCAGGCTTTCATGGATTCGGGAGCTTTACTGATTTGTTTTCTCTGATTACAGGGGTTGAAATGAGAAAGATCACAGATTTGCATACACCATCCAGTGTGACTGTTAACATGACCCTCTACTATGTGCTGTCAACCATGCCAGCTCCTCTGCTAGATCCGCTCATTAGTGGTGAGGACAGAGAAAAAATGGAAGCCAGCTTGAACTATGCTGACCACTGCTTCAGCGGCCACGCAACCATGCACGCAGAGAACTTGTGGCCGGCAAAGCTGACCAGTGTCACCCAGATCTTGCAGCTCTCAGACCTGTGGAAGCTAACTCTCCAGAAACGGGGATGCAAGGGGCTTGTGGCAGCTGGAGTCCATGGACTTATGCAGGGAATGGTGCTTAGTTTTGGGGGGCTGCAGTTCACAGAAAACCATCTTCAGTTTCAGGCTGACCCTGATGTACTTCATAACAGCTACTCCTTGCGTGGGATCCATTACAACAAGGACTTGATTAATCTAGCTGTCCTGCTGGATGCTGAAGGAAAGCCCTTCTTGCATGTGTCTGTGAAATTCCAAGACAAGCCAGTCAGACTCTATGCGTGTGAGGCAGGCTGTATGAACGAGCCTGTGGAGCTGACCTCAGAGGCACGAGGTCATACCTTCCCTGTCATGGTGACTCAACCCATCACACCACTGCTTTATATATCGACAGATTTGGTCCACTTGCAGGACCTGAGACACACACTCCATCTAAAAGCTATTCTCGCTCACGAGGAACACATGGCCAAGCAATACCCAGGCCTGCCCTTCCTGTTCTGGTTCAGCGTGGCCTCCTTAATCACGTTGTTTCACTTGTTTCTATTCAAACTCATCTACAATGAATATTGTGGGCCAGGAGCCAAGCCACTCTTCAGGAGTAAGGTATAAGGCTGCTGTTTCTGGCTGCTGTCCACTGAGTGTTGTCAACCTGATTTTCTGTCAGCTGTGCCTAGGGAGGTGCTGTCTTGGACTGTGAGGGTCTTCAGTCTCTTGCAACAAGTGATCTGTGATCTCTTGCAAGAAGTAGGGCTAGGGCAGGGATTAGGAACAAGATAAATCCATTGTCTCTCCTTAAACATCTGCAAGGCTGCACAGCTTTTCTGTCCATTTTCCACACATTGGAATGCAGGACATTGCTTCTTTTTAAGCCGAAAGTTGCAGCTGTGTCTGCCACGAGGTGATGTTTCTTGTTACGCAGTATCAGAGTGCTTTGGAGAGCTGCTGGAGTTGTCATTACTATTGTGTGAAAGATGTGCACACTTGTCTGCCTGGTTTGAACATCACACAATGCTAGCTGGTGTTCCTAGGTAAAGGTGCTGACTTGTTGGAACTACTGGTCATAGATTTACAGACACTGTGCAGCTCCTTCATCAAACCACGTTTACTAGCATTGTTTTGGGAAGCTGCTGCTCCCACTCAGATACAGTACATAGCTGTGTTAAGAAAAGTACTGAGTGCTTTTCACTGTAAGGTGGAGGTTCTGACTTCAAGGTCTACTGCATCTCACTTGGGTGTAAAGAATTGGAAATTCTTGTTTTGAGTTGCCTTAGAAAACTTACTTACTAATAAAAGCTTAGCACAGAATAGACATAAACAGTGATTTCTGCTCTTATAACTGGTACCTTCTAGTTGCTTGTTGGAATGGAAGTGAAAGACAAGAGTTGGATTTGCTGTGTTAGCTACCTGTGTCATTCAGAGGCATCCCTCCTGAGGGCTGAATGAGTTAAATGTAGTTTGTGTTTAAAAAATAAATAAAAAATGAAAATGGGCATAATGAAATAGAGATAGCAGAGGAAAAGTTCTACCTTTATACTGCCCTGTTTTTCCAAATTATAAAAGCAAATTCAGTTTTGGCTAGGTAAGGCTGCACAGAAGGTACTGGGCTAAACTTGACAGTCAGTATGTAAGGGGTGTTTAAAGTCAGTTAGCAAGTTTCTCCTCAGCTCACTGGCACTGTAATGCTGAGCACTGGAGATCAGCCTGATCTCAAGCAGGCCTCAATACCTGTCATCCATTGAAGGAACAAGAAGGAAAGGTGCTTGTGGCTTGACAAACTCACCTAGGAAGAGGTAGATTTGTGTATCAAAGACAACGGCAGTCATAAGCCTACAACCATGATCAAAACCTCAGTGCAAAAGCAGGAAGCATTCAGGCAGCAATTCCAATTATTGTGTATACAGCTGTGCCCTGACGTGTGCTTGATAAAATGATGTCCTTTTTTTTCACTGGTATCTGGTTGCCTTTGTCATCTACAAGACATGCCTTCTGCCTTTTACAAAGTGACTTGTTAACCATTACTGCAGGTGACTGTCCCTGATGCCATCCTCTGAAAGCCCAGGAGCTACACAGCTACACTCCAGGGCTGACCTAATGCCTCTTTCTTCTTGACACTGCAGAGAGCCTCACAGTGTACAGCAAACAAGTCTGCTGCCTTGTTTTAATTTGACCTGCCTAAAATGAAGATAATGCAAGACTTGATTCCAGAAACAGGGATGAAGTGGAAAGCAGCTGAAGCTCAGAATCTGAGGAAGCAAGATGTGAGGTGTTGGAATAACTCCCTGGCTTATTTACTGGATGTTGACCATCCCAGTGTCCAAGTGAATTTGGTCCTGCTTTCAGCCTTCATTTGCACAAGACATCTGACCATTTTGCAGCTGAGAACAAGGACCTTTTGAAAGCAACAATCCTTTTGTGCCTTGTTGAGAGGAATCTGAGACTTGGAAGGTGTAGTTATTCAAGAGTTTACCCCTGAGGCTTGTGTAACAGATGTTTCTTTCTCCTTGTAATCAGTTCCCTAAAGAGTAATCCACTTGGTGAGAATACTTGAAGATATACTGCGTCCTTTGATACTCTGATTTGATTTTTACAAGAAAATAAAGAATGATGATTCCATTCAGAGAGTTAACTAGAAGTCTTTAGTTAAACTTCCTTTTAATTTATTGCTTGGGGGGAGGGAGAGGTTGTTAGTAATTTTGCCTCCACTTTGGTAACAAGGCAGTCAGTTGAAGTGTAGATGTTTGAGTGCTGGTAACAGGGTTTCAGCCTTTATGATTGTAGAGTGCAAAACCAATTTAATTAAATTGTTTCCTGGATTTACACTTGGAAATGCTGATCTGCAGGTTTCTTCTTCTAAGCATATTGAGACTTTGTGAATTGATTTGTTTTGGCTGAGGAGGGTGGGGGGAAGACATCCACTTTCTAGTGACGTAAAGGTCATTTGGTTTTCACCTACTGAAGCTGTTGTTTCTAATTAAATATCTTTCAGTCTAATCTGATCACTCAAGTGTGGTGGGTTTTTTTTTGTTTTGGTCTCTACTCTCTTCTCCCTAGTTAAGGCTCTGCTTGTTTTGTATTACATCTGTGGCCAGCATTGACTACAGAAGTGCTTGGAGTAAAAGGAAATACAGTGTGGAAAATAATCCATAAATGGATCTAAGCTGGGAACAGACATTTTGAAGGGCACAGTAAGAGACAGAATCACACATGGTGGTGCCAGTCTCCATTTCCCTGGCTCTGTATAACCTTGTTCTATCTTGAGGCATGCAGGCCAAGCTTCAGATTTAAGAAAATAGAAACAAACCCGGCCAATAACGAAGTAGCAGATTAAATGCAAGGAAGGAATTTGGCATGTTTTGAAATTTGAAAACCCAACTAACTCACCCAGCCCTGCTGGCTGAGGGGCAGCCATGGGGAAACACTCCACAGGAGAGTGTTTCAGAAGCTCCTTGATCATCCATGCAGGTCTCTTGCCTCCCTTGCCTGTTATTATCCAGACGGAGCTCCTCAAGAGGGGAGAGCCACAGACATCTGGAGATTTGCTACTTGCTAACAGTGACACTAAACAGCAGATTGATTTCCTCTTTTTGGAAAGTGCTGGTTTGGGCTGTAGGTCCAGTGTAGCTCTGGTTACAAACCTGGCATGATGATACTTGTTTCCATTCCAGTAACTTTTGCTCCCTAAGCGTGACCTGTTTTGTGGGACAGAGATGTTTGGTTTGTAAATAACTAGTAACAGTTTTTCAGATGAAGCCTGATGGAAATATGACACAGGAGGGAAAATTCCCATAGTAGAAGGGAAAAAAAAGAAGCTGATACTAAGTAATCGATCTCAAATCTCCAGTAACAAATTAGGACACTTTCTGTTGTGGCAGCAGCTCTGTGGCAATCTAAATGGCTGCTCTTGTTTGGTTTGTTCAGTGGTGATAATGGTTTACACTTCTGCATTAAAAAGCTCACACTGCAATCATACCATGGTTAGGAAGCAGATCTAGGGTGTAAAAATGCTCACTGGCAATTCTACAGGAACCCTATTCCAGGGATGTGCTACTAATCAAACAATAAAAGGTAAATAGGGAAGAATCTGTCTGTTTCACCACACTACAGCAATGTTTCTCCATCATCATGGACAGCTGTTTCTTTGCAGTGCTTGAAACCTCTCCACTTCAAAGCAATTATGGTTTGAAGAAGTACTCAATGCTGAAACACAAGTAACTTATCTAGGGTACAAGAGAGGTTTTCCAGTCAGTTCCAATTGGTAGTTGGAATTCAATTACAAAACAAACGAGGACAAAGTAGAATTTCAAGCAATCATAGAAACATACAAAAATTAAGGTTGGAAGGGAGCCTTCAGAGATTGTCTAAACCAACCCTGCTGACATGTCTGAATCTATCAGACACTGTTGCTGCTGACATACCCCCAAGTGCTGGAATAATTCAACATTTTCCTTCTGAGAACAACTTTGGGATGAAGTTTCAAGGCAATGAGAAAGCAAACAGCTGCTACAGGTAATACGCAACTCAGCTGGAACTTTGCATAACCAAGTTCTTTATATGGCCAAGATCCAAGGTTCCATCTAAACTGGGTTTTCTTAAGCACTTGTGTATATGAAAAATTATCCCATAATTCACCAAGTTTTCCACTGGCATCAGACTAGCACTGCATTTTCAGTCACGTGCCCCAGAGATAAAGGTTAACTTATAAAATGGCTTGTGGAGTAAAGCCTGCAGCATACAGCTACCTGGCATCATGCTTGGAGTCCTCTTTGCTGTGCTGGCTCTAGCAGCTGCAGGTATGTATCCAATTTTAGCACTGATTTTAAAGAAAAAATTAATTAACAGCAACTTTCCTAGGAAAATTTGGTATTCTGCCACAAAGCAGGAGATACACCACAGGTTCTCTCAAAAGAGTCACCAGGTGTTGTGCTGTTCTGTCCTTGTTACAAGGGTGTCATGAGCATTGTTACTGACTGTCAGCCTTTAGGAAAGTCAAAGTAATTTTACTTGACTACACTGAAATGGAGTTAATCCACATCAAACTGTTGCATTGGCTAAGAGCTGCATCTTGGCTGATGGATGAGACTTTGGTTAAGCCAACTTGATTATCTGCCAGAAAAATTAAACCAGTTTTCTATAACAAGCTTAGTTTTGACTGATGGCTGTCTTCACTGGAATCACATCAAGTCACAGCCTCTATCTGCACTTTGCAAACACAGTCTATATTTTAAAGCCTACTTTTAAAACACACATTTTGTATGTCTTCCAGCCTTCGGCTGCGGGGTTCCTGCCTTTCCACCCTCTGTGTCCAGAGTTGTTGGAGGGGAAAATGCCAGACCCTACAGCTGGCCCTGGCAGGTTGGTCCTTTTGTGCTTTCCTGGGAATGGTTTGGGTTGTGCTACCTTCATACAATAGGGCTGAACAAAGCCAGGTTTCATGTTTCATTTGATGCATCTTGCCTTTCCTGTCTGAGGATTTGAATATTACATTCTGAGCAGCTGTTTCAAGAGAGCTTTGCATGCGGCACCTCTTGCTGGTCATGCAGACTTTCATGTTCCTTCAGTAGTCTTGGGCACCATCCCGTACTTAAGCAAGACAGCTGTGAAATTCAGTAGAGCATACAATGCCTCCTGGAGCATAGCTATACATGGAGGCAAACCCCACATTTTTAAGGCAAACTAAATGCTCTGTTTGGGCCTGGCTTAGCGAGAGCTTTGGAAAAAACAATCAAGCAAAATAATTGAGGTTTTTGGATGCTAGGGAAGGAGAGGAACCTTTTCTGTTGCCAGGAGCTGAAAACGTGTTACTTAAAAGCCTCCTGCCACCTTCCAGCAGTAAGTTGTTGTGGGTGCAGGATGGGAGTGCAACAATGCCAAATCAATAAGCAGCACTCTGAGCCTGACCTGACTTGTTGATCCTAGGCCTCCCTTCAATACAGCTCAAACGGCAACTGGCGTCACACTTGCGGAGGAACCCTCATTGCAACCAACTGGGTGATGACAGCTGCACACTGCATCAGGTAACCAACAGAGTACAGGCTGCAGCCAGCAGCAGTGCATGACCAGAGGGAGATGAACCAAACCCATACTGATGCCAGATTGAAGGCATCTTGAGTTTGTTAATAAAGACTTAAGCAGAAGATGAAATGACTACTCAGCCTAGCACAGAAAGCAGAGCAGTCAGATGCTGGCTCTGCTCCAGACCAATCATACACATGATGTGAGATTACAGATTTAAGAATATTCTTACCATCTCTGGTGGCAGAGATGCTGGTGTCCCGAGTAGAAGCCAGAAGCTGTATAACTGAGTGTTCTTCCTTTTCCTGCCCAGTTCTTCTAGGGAATACCAAGTATTGCTTGGAAAATACAACCTAGCAGTTGAGGAAGAAGGATCAGTTGCACTTTCTCCAGAAAAAATCATTGTCCATGAGAACTGGGATCCACAGGATGTTGCAAATGGGTAAGCTGCTGGCAAAGGTTTGTTCAGCTATTAGATGCAGGGCAAAAATCAAATTCCCTCATCTCCCACACACTGAGTTGTGACAGCTAAATATGGACATGTTTAGAAGACCCTGTTACAGCCTACAGCGGTACTTCTAAACGCTCAGAGATGAGAGCTGAGTCTCCAACTTGTACCTTTTCCCCTCAAGAGAAGAAAAAACCCTTTCAAGATTAATTACTTATTAATTGTGTTTTCATTTGCCACTGTGCATGTTTATGGGCAGCTGTTCTATGCCATGATTTCTTTCATACAGTGGAAGGGAATGACCTAATTTATCCCCCAGTCTGTGAAGCCCTCCTATGAACAGTGGGAACACACAGCATTATCGATCAATGGCATGAATATCTTTGGTGCAAGACTCCTGTGTCCTACTGCAAGCTATGGGCATTAGCAAAGAAATCCCCTCAGCGTCCACAGCCATGCTTGGTTGGGGTGAAAAAGAGCCTATAAAAGGCAATTTCCAGAAAGCTGCCTGCAGGAAAGCAGAGAGGTCTTCAGGGAATACTCTTCCAGTCCCTGGATTTTCACATTGCTTTGAGGGTGGAAGAATCTTTACTGCTTATATACTGGCCTCATTGCTCCCTGGCATCAGTTTTGAACAGGCCAGGTGCTGTGTAACTGCTAAGTATCCATACTCTTCTGCCTTAATCTATTTGCCAACCTCTTCACCCCTCCCCTTTCTCTTCCCCACTCTCAAACATGTGCATATGACCGCAGCTATGACATCGCTTTGATCAAACTCCCCGAACACGTCGCCTTAAGTGACCACATTCAGCTGGCCTGCCTCCCCGCTGCACAAAGCACCCTGGCATCCAACACTGCCTGCTACGTGACGGGATGGGGAAGGCTGCAGAGTGAGTACTGGGACACCTGCAAAACTGTGGAACAAAATCTTTCGGTACTGCCTTTCTCCTTTGAGATTGGTTGGAGAAAGGCTCCTGATGGTGCTCAAGGTCCCCTCTCAGTGGAATGAGGTCGTTTATCAGACCCCACTTCACAGACACAGTATTTTCCCCTGCCTTTCATTTTGTTTGTCATGGGGCTAATAATGTACTAGAGGGCCCTCTACTAGGCGTTTAGGAGCTATTGTAACATCTCCTAACATGCCACACAATAACTTAAAAGACTTAAAAGACACATAAAAGAATAGATGTAAAGTGAACAACATCTCAGAGACTTCAGCAGAAGCGTCAGCTCAGCTTGAGAGGCTGAAAAATAAACTGCAAACTCCTGAACAAAAAGCAGCTCCTTATTTTTCTAACAATGAGACATGTAAATGGAATGTAAATTATTAATAAGTTAAGGAAATACAAATATAAGTATAAATATAAATAAATATAAATGAATGGAGCTAAGGAATAGATTACACAGCTTCTCCTGCCATCATACATTCCCTATGTTGTTTCTTACCTGGAGGGATAGTATCCATGTCCTGGGAGAAACTTAATGCAGTTTAGTTATTTCTTAAGTGCCAGCTGGTACCATGACTCCCTTGTTTCTATTCCTTTCCAGCCAATGGAGCTCTTCCAGATGACCTGCAGCAAGGCCTTTTGCTGGTGGTGGATTATGCAACTTGTTCTAGCCCTAGCTGGTGGGGAAGCATAGTGAAGCCCACCATGGTTTGTGCTGGTGGAGATGGAGTCATCTCCAGTTGTAATGTGAGTCCAGAGAACACTGTTCTTAGGGCTTGGTTTTGCATACAAACAGGCCAGATGGGAAGGAAGGGTTGAAAAACCGAGGAGGGGCTATTCATACAAGACTGCCATTAACTGTGCTCCCCTTTGATCCCAGGGGGACTCTGGTGGCCCACTGAACTGCCAAACTGCTAATGGCAGGTGGGAAGTCCACGGCATTGTCAGCTTTGGCTCTTCTCTTGGCTGCAACTATTACCACAAGCCTTCTGTCTTCACTCGGGTCTCTGCCTATGACACCTGGATCAAGCAGGTAAGGTTCCAGCTGTTGCTGCTAGAGCTTACAGACACCTGGCAATTCCCCAGCTCCTCACTCAGATTTCTGCCACCTCCTCAGGGAGCTTTATCACTTTTGATTCAAATGCTACTTGCTAAATGCAGGTTACCTCTGCAGACAAGCCCTTACTACTGCAAAAGCAGGGCTCTGCAGCAACAATAAAGTATCCTTACCCAAATGATTTTCACTTTTAAATGTCTCAATCTTTAGGAAGGTATTTTCCCTTTATAGTAGGAATTATATCTATAGTCATGAAGATTTTACCGGTATGACTTCAGAAATGATTGCTTAAATTCCCATTCAGCAATAACGCTGATTATTGCGATTGCATCCTAGAAAGCAATGCATGCTGTTCATGGCTGGAACATCAATTATTTTTTCATAAGCTTTAATCTAAAAAGTGACTGAGAAGCAAACATCTTGTTTCAGTTATTTCCATTTTGCATCTTGGATGCAACACATGCTATTCAGAGATTTCTGGGTCTCATGATCTGATTTTTTTTTCCACTTGTTTTACGTTGTTGTAGGTTATGGCAAGCAACTAATCCCAGGAGAACTGGATGATAGATGCCATGAAGGAAAACATTTTGAATAAAGTCATGATCATGACACCTTCAATCACAAAGAGCTGGGAAATTATGCTTTAACACGGCGTTGTTACACCTAACCATACTGCAATAAACACTGTGTTTTGCAAGACGAAAGAAACCCATGTGTCCCTGTCACTTCTTCCTGGCTACTGTCAGGATCAGAGCCTGCAGTTAGTGATAACGCTGGAGACCTCTCATAGCCTTGCCCCTGCCTTGGGCTGGAGCTTGCTACCCTCACCTGGGGAAAGATGCAAGCCTGCTGTGAAGGGCTGGGCAGAAGGAAGAGTCTGAGAGCCATGGGAACAGCTACAGGGGTAGGGGGTGAACAAGCGAGGCAGGGCTGAAGGCAGCAGGCAGGCAGCTGTCAGGGCCCCGAGACTGCGAGTGGGACTCACCGGAGCAAGCGGTGGCAATGCCCAGCAGGAAGGCAGCACGAGTGCAAGAGGGTCCATGCAGGTGAGTGTGGGACAGCTGCAAGATGCTTTTTACAGGTTTTTAACATCCCTGTGGTCTTGGGATGTAGCAAGGGAAATGGCAAAATCCAGCAGTGAGCGCTGGCAGCTTCTCTGCGCAATTACCTCCTCCATGTCCTTCTTACTTGTTAAGTCGTCATTCAGGTGCTGGGTGAAGACCTCTGAACTGCCACCACTGGCTGACACACAGACACAAAGGGGGAATTTTTGGAAAGCAGAAGCAGAATTACCACCCTTTGGCCTGGCACTAAACTAACCTCCCTATTTAAATTTCTTTTGTTGTAATAAAAGATAGACCATATAAAATCAAGGAGGATTTATATTGTATTTTTCTTCTCCCTCCTGGCACATATTTAGGTGGCTTAAAGAGTTAAATGAGTGACTAAAAAAGGAAGACAAGTGACTCAAAGGTAGCAGCAAATAGAGCCAGGAAAAGATTGGAAGTTCATTGTGAGAACAGAAATGCATCCAGGTTCAGAGAAAAATATTTCTAGGCTTGTGGCTCCTTTCAGTCAGACATTTTGCAGTTTTCACCTTTAGATTGAAAAGATTAAATTTTTTTATTAAGCATAAATTGTACCAAATGACTAAGATAAAAATTGTCTGTTTATCACCTTTAGGAACTGTACTATTATTGCCTTTCTTCTACTTTGCAATCATTGACCATCAAAAGTAATTTCACCTATCTGGAAGAGCAGGGGATCTGAGGAGGGCTGTTTCCAATTGCCTCTAGTATGCAGAGGAAAAGAAAAAAAAAGAAAGAAACAAAGACTGAGCTGACTGGACTGAGGAGCAGCCCAGTGCCCTGGTTTGTCCTTTAGCAGTAGAAATAAGGGGTGACAGTTATTCAGGGGTTGCCAGCTTCAGCATAACAATTCTAGTTGTTTCCATGAGTATCATTAATGTCGAATTGTAAATGATTAATAGTTCAGAAAATGAAAATCGTTAGCGGTTACTTTGCCGTATGGAGCATGGTTGGCAATTACATGCAACATGAAAGAAGAGGACAGAAAAGGTAAACACGAAGCTCAGACAGTAAAAATTAGACCTGTGTATGCTTCTGTAAAAGAAATTTGATTAATTTTCCTTTTCAAATATTTAGACAATGCTGTGAAAATGTCTGAGCTCATTTGAGCACATCAACACAAATTATTTGCTGTCTGGAAATTCCTATTAAGAAGAAATTCTTAAAGTTTGATTAAAAAAATTCAACACTCCCAGTTTGTGCTCTACTGAAATAAGCAACTCACCTTTTCATGGGCTTCCTTAAGATTTGGTCCCATAGAGAATAAAACCAACAGCAAATGATTTTATCAGTCTCACAGAAATACCATGATTTCATGCCAGTGGTTTTGCAGCTCTGAGTGTGTCATGGAAACAGCCTCTTTACTGCAATTTTTCTTTTAAAATAAAAGGTGGAACAAAATACAATAAAATATTTCTTTCTAATATGAAAACGCACGATCCCTGGGCTTTGGTTCAGGATGCACTTGAATTGATAAATATCACCACTAGCTCCAGTTATGTTTTCATGAACTGCAAGAAACATTCCAGGGATCAGAGACCTCCAACTCTTCCCTTTCACTAATTTGTTTGTTTGTTTTTAAGTTGTTCTCCCTCCTCCAGTGCTGGTGGTAGAAAAACAGTTCAAAGGATTCTGACAGCCTGCATGGTCTCCTTCTTCAGCCTCCTTGGAGCCACTTCTTTTGATTTGAGTGACAGCTTGGAAAGATGGAGAAACACAGAGAAAGCCCTTCAGGAACTTGCCTCCTGTGATAACCTTTGGGCTGCTCGCCTCATCTCTTTCCTGCAGGAAGAAAGGCAGAGCTGGCTGCTCCCAGCAGCAGACAAGAGGAACAGATCACTTCATGCTCAGCTACTGGGGAATTTAAACTCCCTCTGTATGACAAGCGAAGCAGAACTGTATTGTGAGAACTGCCAATGCAAGGAGGAGAAAATCTCCATTTGTAGACTTTACATCATTGACACGAGACAAAAATTAAATAGCACAGGGGATAGTGAAGCCGGGCAGGTGCTATCTGGGGTGATCTCTGAACTGATGGAGCGTTTCAGGAGTCCCCATGAAGACCTCAGAGCTATGAGATACAATCCTGACTGGGCAGATATGGTAGCTTTTAAACTCATCCTTCAAATAAGAGAAGCCCTGCTTGCTGCTCACTTAATGCCAGAGTCCTCAGGCTCTCAAACAATACTGCATCAATTCTTTGCCATTCTGAACTATGCTATCTTCTCATCAGAGAGTGTGCATAAGTGCTGGATGGATAATGTCAATCTGTCACTTCATTTCACCCACTATGAAGGAATCTCTTTTTTCACCCCATTCATGGGCTCAGATGAATCTGTGTCCATTGAAACCTTGGTAAAAGGACTGCATTATGCACAGAGCTGCCTACTGCAGAAGGGACAGGAAAAGCTCATCAAGAAATCTAAAGAAATCCTCTCCACACTGAGCCTTAAGATCAGTCTGTTAGTGATAACCTGCCTCATTTACCCTGTAGTCCTGATGTCTTTCAAGCAAATGACAGACTGGATACACAATTACACCAAGAATCTCAAGGAAAAGACAGAGAACTTGAAAAGGGAGAGGCGGCTAGCTGAGGACCTCTTACACCAGATGTTGCCAAAATCTGTGGCCAAGCAGTTAAGGAAGTGCCAAAAAGTTGAAGCAGAAAACTATGATCAGGTTAGCAAACAGAGAGGATGATGCCACCAAGGACAGAAAAGTATTCAGCCAAAAAGGCACCTACCTTGCCACCATTTTGAGGAGCCTGACTTTGTACCCAGTGTGGAGGGCAATCCAAATATTCACATTAGGGAAGGGAGAAGAGCTGAAATTCCCAGATGTGTAGCTTTAGATGTCAAAGATCCTATACTAGCAAGCTGTCTTCTTTGGGTTTAGGAGACTACTCACGAGAGCCAGCCAGCATCATTAGATCATGAGTACCTTGAGAAAGAGATGAGCTTCCTCCTTGTAAATTCTAATTCTATAAAAATGGGAAGAATCCTGAAAAAAAAAACAACAATGCAGGACAAACCCTGCCTGTGCTTGCCAGTATGATTCCATAAACATAACCAAAAGGAGGGCACAGGACATAAAGGACGAGAGGGACTGATGATCTCATAGCCTCAAGTGTGTAACTATAACAAAGCACATCGACATGAAGATGAGGGCAGAGTTTGGCCAGGCACCCACTTATTTGCACAGCATGCACACTGCTGTCACTGCTGAATTTAGCAGCTGTGCCCACAGCCCACATCCTCATGCCACAGCAATTGCAATTCCAGTCACTCTTTTTTTTTTCCCTGGGATGCTCTGTTACCTTCAGCTGTGAAACACAATCATAAATATTTGCATTTAATTTGTAGGTATCATAAGCGAAGAGCAACCTGTAATTGCACAATTAATTATAATTCACAATAGTCAACACATCAAAAGTAGCTGAAGTGAGGCAGGGAGTGAAAAGGTGGCTCTTCTGGGTTAGTTGGTATTACCAAGGACAAAAAAAAAAGAGCAATTTTAGTTTAAACACTGACACAGTTCAGGCAGCATAAAGAAGAAACATTTAATTCTCTGATAACAACTATAACAGACATTTCCATCCCTCACTTCAGTCGTTACCATTTCTATTGTTCTTTCTTTTACAAATTTGATTGTTTTAAAAAGTGAATTTCTCAGGAAATTACTTGACCATAGCAAAGAGAAACATCATTTGATGAGAAACAAAATCCCAGCTCAACAAGAGCAGAGGCAGCAGTTGTGGTTTCAGTTGCAGTTTGCTTAGGTACCTGGTTTTGATCCCTACCACAGTTTAAATAATTTCAAAAGAAAAATCAAGGCCTGCTCCCATAAGGAGTCTGTTGATCACTGCTCACAAGATTCAAAGCATTTTACTTTCAGTCTCTCATCTAGCACAAGGAATTCAGAGAAGTGCAGAACTTCAGAGATAAACAGTTCTGCCTGTCAAAGTAACAGAGAACAACTGAGAGCCAGAGCTTGTTCAGTTCTGCAACTGGTTCTACACGAAGCCTGTACCTTAGGCTGAGTCTGCTTAGAATTCCCCCAAGCCCCAAACTCTCTAAAGGCTTCAGTACCATTGCCCAGAGACCTCAGCTTCACACTTTCCTTTTCCCTGTAACAGGTGACTATCTTTTTCTCGGACATCGTGGGCTTCACCAGCATTGCTGCCTCCTGCACTCCCTTGCAAGTTGTTGAGATGCTCAACAACCTGTATGTCTGCTTTGACAGCAGGATTGAATCTTATGATGTCTACAAGGTGAGTGCAATCCTGCAGGCAAGGAATCTGGAAGTTGCTGAAAGCTTCCTTACTTTGTTCCTTAGTGAACATCAACTACAACCAAGCCAGCTGGCCAAAAGCCATGAAATCCAAGACCTGCCACCACAGCTTGGCAAGTGGTGGACAGCTGAGATACGTTTTGGTGTCCTGTTACGAGAAAAGCCTGGTGCCTGCCACCTAGTGACACATGCCCCCTCCCACCAGGTGGAAACTATTGGTGATGCCTACATGGTAGCAAGTGGCCTGCCAGAGAGGAATGGCACGAAACATGCTGATGAGATTGCCAAAATGTCTCTGGATCTGGTGGCAGCAGTTCGCCAGGTGGTGATCCCTCACATGCCAACGAGCAGGCTGCAGCTGCGGGCTGGAATACACACAGGTAGGAGGGCTGAGATGGAAGCATGAGAAGAAGAGGCTAGGACAGAGTCTAAGTGTATGAGAAGAAAAGCATTCTGCATTTCTGTTGGGTCTCTGCAAGACCTCAGGCTGAGTATTTCTCCTACTTTCCGATAGTAACAATGGGGTGAAATGACTTTTGCTTGCGCCCATGTGGAAAGGGCTGTGAAAGAATTCAGTACTGGCAAAGTGCTTCTTGCCCTGCTATCAGCATCAGTGAGCTGCAGCTAATCAAATCATGACTTCTCTCTCTCCTTAGGCGAATTCTGTGCAGCCAGGCCCTGTATGCCCTGAGCATTCCCAATCTCCACTGCTCTCTGAGAATCCAGAGAGGCCAACAAATGTGTCTGCATTTGGCACCTCTCTGCACTTTTCCCACTTCTTACTGCCCTTGTATTTTCTCAGGACCCTGTGTAGCTGGAGTTGTGGGGTACAAGATGCCTCGCTACTGCCTTTTTGGGGACACTGTGAACACAGCCTCCCGCATGGAGTCCACCAGCTTGCGTAAGTGGCTCGGGAACCATCTGTGTGTTCCTCACGTGCCAGTCAGGCTCAATCCTGCACTCTGTGGCTCTTAAGAACTGCAGTGAAAGGAAAAGCCTGAACACCCACCTCACACTGGGCATGGCCAAGCGTGACATATGGTTCCTACAGAAGAAGGAACATTCCTTTGTGGAATCCCAGGCTAGAAAATAATTCTCATAGATCTAAAGAACCAGCACACACATGACGTGCAATCTCCATTGCCCCTGTGCAGACACTAGATAGCAAATAAGCAAGGGAAACTTTTGTGTATTCACATGGGCAAGTGGAGTCACATCTCTGTGTCATTTCTGGAAAACAATTGGAAATAAAAGGAAAAAGAAGGTGACAAAATCCAAACAGCACAAGTTAAGCTGAGGTTGATTTCAACAACAAAGGCATTAGGCAGAAGTACCATGCCTGCACAGAAGAGGGCAGGGCATGGTTGTTTTGTTCCAGTCTTTTATGCATCTTTTGCTGCCAACACCACCTACTTGTACTGGTGTTCAGAGCTGTTGTGCAGATACCCAGTGCAGCACTGCACAGTCATGTCCATGGGTAAGTTAACCTGCTGAACTGCTTCTGTGTTTTAGAGTCCTCAATCAATGTCTAATACATCTTCCTCCTCTTTGTGCTTCTTCCTCAAGCTGATGTTTTCCAAAGAGGAGGGAAAAAAAATGGGCTAAGAATGCAGGAGGGCTCATGTGTGGTCTCTGGAAATAAGGGAATAATTCATTCCTAATGCTCTGTTCTGAATCCTAGCACAGAAGATCCATATCAGTTCTGCTACATATGAAGCCCTTCTCAGAGATGACGCCTATGAAATCGAACTGAGAGGGGAAATTGAAGTCAAGGTAACTGCGTTTAGAGGGGAAACTGAAGTCAAGGTAACTGCTTTTAGAGGGGAAACTGAAGTCAAGGTAACAGCTTTTAGAGGGGAAACTGAAGTCAAGGTAACGGCTCTTCAGTGACTTTGCAACAGCAAAGGCATTTAATGGGATAGGAAGGTGGCATGACAGGTTTGGCCACCTCTCTTCTGGGAATCACAAGTCAGTTTTAACCATGGCCCCATGGATCTTTGCTAATTCAGTGGCTATTCATTACTCCTCATCAAGAAAAAAAAAAAGTGTTTCTGTGTGGTTTGAATTCCAGCTGCTACATCTGTGCCTGCATGGAAGCATGTGAACATGGGTAAAGGTGTTAGGATTCAACTGTAGAGATACACAGGGGTAAGGCTGTTTTAAATCCTTAGCAACACTGCCAGTGACCAGCAAGACCTTCCCCTGAACTGAAAAAATCATTAGCACCCAAACTACATAGAAATTACAATTCTTCCCCCAAAGAGTAGCCACTTATGAGAGAAGGATCAAGAACAAACGCAGTACAGATAGTAGCCCTGCTCTGCATCATATCCCATGGAAATGGCTGTTTTCTGCTCCTTTTCTTATCCCAGGGCAAAGGGAAAATGAAAACCTACTGGCTTCTTGGTAACAAGAACTACAGTGTCCAAAATGACAGCCTAGTGTGTCACTGGAATCCAACAATCTCCAAGAAAAAGAAGATGGCAAGTAGCCAGGGATCTGTCCAACAAGTAAGGAGGTGAACACTTAGCAGGGGGAGGCTTCCTTGCTAGTGACCCATTCACTAAGGGCTAAGACATGGAACTTGCATCTCTGTCCAGCATGTAGAGGGCTCTGCTGTGTGCAAATGCAAGCTCTAACGTGTTCCTCTCTGTCAACAGCTTAGTGCAGGTACGGTGGGAGCAGCACTGGCTGAGCAGAGCCCTGCAATGTCCTCGGATGAGCTGAGCTCTGACAGTCACACTCAAGGGTGTTCCAGACCAGCCTGGACCTCTGAGAGTGGCACCCATGGTGTGAATCAGAAGCGGAGAAATGGCTTTCATCAAAGCTCCCACCAGAGTCTCCAGGAGAATCTCACTGCATTGGGCTTGCCTGTTCTGGGGGAAGGTGACAAAGGTGCCAGTTTAAAACACAGGGCACAGCTTGGAGACCATGGTACTAAAGCAATACAGAGAAATGAGTGTCTCCCAGGTTTTGTAGCTGAGATGTGACAGAATAAGAGGTGATTGTACTGTCCCAGGCACACGTTTCTTTTAAATAACACCCTCTTTTTGTTCTTAGTCATCATTCACTTTTTTACTAATAAGTTTACTTGGGAAGAGAAAAAAATCGAGATGTTTAGAAAGGTGTCTCTGAACAATGAGAAGCTACCAAAGTAAGGGTGGAGTTCCATCAGGAGCATGAGTGGTGGGTTAAAAGATTTACAGCAATGTGACTCCTTTCACCCCAGCAAAGCTATTCCAGACATATTTGTAGGAGACACAGAATTTAGCCATTGATGTCTAGACACAGTGAGGACACTTTCAGAACATGAGCCAGATTATTTCAAACCAGCTGTAGATAGAGAGGGAGTGGTGAGACTTTGATGGAGAAGCAGAGAGGTTAACAACTTTCCGATTGTTGTTTCAGAGATACAAATGAAGTAGAAACACTCCTGGTTGACAGCTCATGTAGAGCATTACTGCTGCATAAGAGAAAGCTCTTAGCAGATTAAAGTTCCTTTTAAGGGAGGCAAGGCCTATACTTGCAAAAAGCAACACAAATAAAGGTCTGTATTTAAGAGGAAGTCAAGCTTGGAAAGATGCAGTCGGTCTTGGGGTTAATATTTTTTTCTAAAATAAAAATAGCTTTATGAACTTCTAAGGAAGCTGTTGTGTATCTCTTTATCATTCACCTGGCTAGTAAGAACAACTGAAATACTTCTTACAAGTTGTCTCCTTACAGAATGAAAGCCAAGAGCTGCTCCTTTCAGGCATCTCAGAGAAAGTGACTGCAGGAGTGTCGGTGTGGTTCAGCCTGAGGCGCGGAGGGCAACTTGCTCTCAAGGGCTGGGGACTTCTGAAGGTCATCCAAAGAATCATTTGGTCTTGCAGATAAGTAAGCCAAAATGGAAGGCTGAAATTGTCCCAATAAATGTAACAGGCATGTTTCTACACAAAAAAGGATGAGCCACAGGACTATCACTAGTGTCTTAAGACAAGTGTTCTAAAAATAGATTCACCAGTTCAAGCAAGAACTGTTTCAAGCACAACTCATGCAGGATTTTGCTTCAATCATCACAATGGTCACTGCAGTCTCACAGCTTATAAAAAAATAAAAGGACATTTTGCCCATCTCAAGCACAACTTCACTTCCCACCTTCCTAGATCTCAGAACTTGCCTACATGGAGTATTTACACAAATACAATTTAATTTCTGTTAAAAGATATCTGCATGTGGTTAAGATTTCCCACTAAGGCAGCTGGCAAGTTGCTCCAATACTTTCAGAGCAAAGAAAAATTATTACAGCAAGCTGCATCACAGAAAGCCATGAGGAATACAAACCAAACACTTCAAAAGAATCCCAAACTCTTTTTAAAGTCAGCCTCTTGAATCAAAGGGGACGGTGGTGGGTTGATTTTTTTAAACGCTTGCTGATAGTGCCACTAGAGTTGTGTGGAAGCTGCCCAGGTAGGCTCCCACAGCATTAAACAACCACACTCACATGTACTCAAAAACTTATCTACAAATCTAGGCTGATGCTGAAAGCCTGGAATCCTTTTATCTGGTTCCTGCCAGCATTCAGCAAGTGGGATCAAATGTAGAAAGCAAGCTAAGAAAGTGGGGAGAGAAGTAAATGTTGTTGAAGAGCCATGACTTGCAAGTGAGTGAAGGAAAATGCCTCAGGTGCATGTCCCCTGACAAGCAGGCATGAAAGGAGCCCAGTGGGGTGAGGGACAGCTGCATACTGCAGGGAGTTCAGAGCCACCGGAGCCCCACACGCTGGCTCTAATTGTTATGAAAATCCTGGGTCAAGATCAGAAGCAAATTATTTGCATGCAAAATTGAGCCTGTTCTGATCTTCATCTCTTCAGAGGCTTCAGTGAGGATTTTTAATTTAGAAAAGAGTAGAAAATGGCCCTGTGTGCTTGATGATAGATGGCAATTAGTGTTTATTAACGAAATATGCTTTGGTCCAACTCTCAACAGTCCCTCTCTAGGAAGGGAGAAAGAAGTGACCAGCTGCTTTCTGTGCATATGGCTGATGCTTTGATATGGTGGCTTGGTTTCCAAAGATTATTGGGTCATCTGTGCCTAACAAACAAGCCTTGGAGCTGATGAAGCCTGAGGCTGTACCATCTTGGCTGGCTTAACTCTGAGACTGGTAAGATGAAATATTTTCTGGACAGAAAACCTGGGTCAGCATCAGACTAACAGAGTCTCAAGTGAATGATGGGGTAGGGGATTTCAGAGATACAGCTTTGCATGGACAAATCCTGCAGGGATCAAAGCAGTTTCCATATCCGAGCTTGACACACAAAGTCAGTGTCTCCACAGCCTTCCCAGAGCACCTCTCAAAGGTGGCACCTCATTTCCATGAGGATCATATGGATTATTTTGGCCATCCTGCATGTGATGGTTTGAAACTGTCTTTTTAATTTTTCCTTGCAAAGTTCAAAACAGAGAAAGTGAAAGAATGTAAATAAGTCACTATTGGGTGTAAGAAAGCAAAACACTGATTGTTCTAAACACTTCCATTGGATAGATAGAAATGTTTAAGAACTATTACCCAAAACAAAGTAGGCACTCTGCACATTCTGCGTTCGGCAGTGGGGGCAGTTGCTGGGCTGTCTGGCTGCTGTTTCTTCTTCTCTTCTGGCTGAAGATAACACACACTGACCTTGGCAGCTAAGTTAACAACTTTCTGCTCTAACTAACTCTGCTTTCTGTCCAAGGAGGGTCTAGGGGGGAAGCTCCTGGGAGAGGGAGGCCCCTTTGGGAAGGGTGCCCTTTGGGGGGAAGCAAAGGGAGCTTGGTTGTGCTTTTCTGTTGATTGTATCTATTTGTAAATGTTGTGAATTTTGTATATTTGTACATATTCATTGCATTTCATCATAGATTGTAGATTCTGCTTTGTAAATACAGCTTTCATTTGCTTCCAGACTGGGCTAGCTTGGTCATTGTCGGGGGGGAGGGGGGGGGGGCGGAATTTCAGCTCACACTGACACACTTTTTATTTTATCCAGGAATGTGAAGTCTCCAAAATCCCACTATGCCTAAGAAATGCAGAGTTTCTTTCTTGTTGATAGGATTTTGGAGACTTCACGTTCCTGGATACAGTCAGACTGCACCACTCATACAGTTGAGTTACATGGGATGCAGACTATGGAAAATAAGCTGTCCCGGTCCTCCAAGGAGATCTGAAAACAAGATTCTCTGCTTCCCTTTTCAGACAGCCCGTTCACATCTGCGCTCTCAGGTGGCCAGAGTAGTATTTTCCCGGACAAACAGCAGATGTCACTGCAGGCCTGCCTGAGAAATCATGCAGCCGCAGTCCTTCGGGCATCCTTTCGGGCTCCCGAGACAAAACTGGACTCTAGCCCCACACACACTTTTTGTTACAAGCAGCGAAAGAAGGGAACGTCATTGAGTTGCTACCACATTTTCCTCTTGGGATGGAGAAGGACAGAGAAGCTAGAAGGGCAAAAGTCTTTAAAGACAAGGCATTAAATGGAAACATGCCCTTGAAACTGGAGAGCAGGTAAAAAGGGAGGCAGATTAGTAAAAATGAAATACAAAAGAGCATGTCTTGGGGTATTCACCAGCTTTTAGCTGGTCCCAGTTTCCAAACCCACTCTGGCAATGACTGTTCCCTGTCACACATATTCCAGGACAATTGGGATTATCTGTATGGCCCAGAAGCAGAAACGGAAGCAAAAAATTCAAGGCTGAGAATTTGACTCTGCTAACAACTTCTTCAATGACCTCCAGTATGTAACCTAGTCTGTGGGGTCTGTACTGCTTTTCATAGTGTTAAGAAACTTGTGTTTAAAGACACATCAAGATGAGAGGAGAGAGAAGTTGGGGAACAAAAATAATTCATTGAAATTCATTGGTTTGACAAAGCTCTTGCTGGTGACATTTCAAAGATCTGGATGATACTGCTACAGGAAAAAAAGCAAAAGCTATTGCAGACTGTGCAGTGGTTAGGGTAATTCAGGTGCTCCCCCACGGACAAGTCCTGTCCCACAAGTCCCTTCTGCCCTTCCATTAATGTGCTGGCATACTCCCAGCTCCTGCTGGGATGCTCTTCACATGAAACCCTACTGCCACTTCTGCTCTCACCTATTAAAGCCCAGCTGGAGCTAGGTGCCAGATGTTTGGCCTTCAGAGCATTCAGCCACTCTGCACTCACCTCATGTGAGCCAACAGGGGTTTTAGTCCTCAGCCGAAGGATGGCAAGCTGGGAAGCTCCCTGGCTAATAGTCTCACACCCAGCAGAGGCTAAGCCATATACCAAATGACCCTGGCAAACCCCAGGGTGACATCCTCAGGAACTATTGGTTTTTCTGTCTTATCTGCCTGCTTTCCATACTGCTCAGAAAAGGCCCCATGGACAAGTCAGTCCAGGATCCAGCTGGATACTCAAGGGCTTTTTGCCTTCTCCTATTTATCTTTCAGGACATGGTGCATTGGAGACTGCAGGGAGTCCATTAGCTGATCAACTGACCTGCAGATACAGGGAGCTGCTTAATTAGCAGGTCTAAGGGAACATAATGCATGCGTGTGTCACTCCCAAGAGAGCAACACAAAGACAACAGCTGCCTGGAAACAGTTTTTCCTTTCCTATTTAGAGAGTTCTGTAAAGACCTGCCTTTTTATTCTCTGTTAATTAAAACCAGCAGCTCAGGCTTGCATCGATCTTTCAGTACAAGAGCTCACATATTCAAGCTCATGGAAACAGCAAAAGGCAAGAACATAAAAGCCCAGTAATTTTGTGGGTTTGTTCTCTTTGTTCTCATCTCACAGCAATTCCTAATTCTTTTCTAAAGTGTTTTTCACTTCCTCTCAAAGCAGGCCACTGCTGCACATGCCCTTCAGGGACAGCACAGGCAGATAAAAAACTACTTTGCTATGGGATCAGAACCACAGTCTAGTGACTCCTGGGCCAGTGCTCATCTAGTTAGACTCCCAAAAGAAAAGATGGTGATTAGAGCAATTGTCCTAGGCAATCCACAGAGGGCACTAAGCAAGTCCATTCACCCTACCTCTAAAGGTTGCATCCAGTCCACAAAACAAGTTCTGTCTATTGCAAAGTCCTTGAAATACAGAACAGCTCATCCAGATCTGACCAGATCCAGACAATTTGTGATGTACAGTCACCCTAGTTTCTGCCTCTCTGGAACATTCCTGTTCTCTTCCAGCTCATTATGGATGTAACAGTGACAGCCGTTTCCCCACAGCACTGCTCAGTATTTCTTACTGCCCAAATTTAGGCTATCAGAGGCCTTAGCTGTGGACCCTCAGGACTAGGGATTTTGTTTTTAAACCCTCAAGAACATGCAGAAGGCAGGAGAGAGTCAGAGTCTATTTCAGGAAGGTGTTTGTGGCAGTCAGACTAAAATTAGACCATTTGTTCCTAAAAAGACCGTGTCGAACGACAAGGATTTGGCAAGAGGCTCTTCAGTTGGGAATGTGACACAGGAAGCGCCTCCATGGCTGTTGGCAGTGATGTCACCTGGCTGCCCAGCACTGCTCTGCTGTGGGGTCCTGGGAAGCTCTGAGAGCGAGCACTGGAACTTGTTCAAGCCACTCTGTATCTGCAGGTGGCTGAGTGCAGGGCAGGGTGCGAGGCAGAGGTGTCGACAGGCTCCAGCGCTCAGCGCCCCCCGATAAGGGAATCTGTGGCCATGGCAGAGAACTGTTATTCTTGCACTGCTTGTGATGGGCTCTTCAGAGAAGTATCACTCTCCTCTTCCTGTCATGCCACCCTCTTGCTGCTCCAGGAATTCCTGCCTTCAGATCTTTCTGCCTTCCACACATGGCTCACCAACACTGGTGCTTAGCAGCCTCAAGCTGGAAGGATCATTAGGGAACAAATCAGTGGGCGCTGGGCCTAGAAGCTCAGCCTGCAGGGACAGGACATTTTGTTGTTTCAATGAAGGTACTTTGAAGTCGAGTTAAGGGGAACCAAATTAGCCTCTCAGACCTGCACAAATAGGAATCTGTTCTGAGGTCTAAAGTACAGTAGTGTAATGAATAGGAATATGCAAAAAATAGCTCTAGAAAGCCACACAGTGTTACAGTTAAGAAATAAAGAAGGTTTAAATGCAATCTCACTCTTCCAGCAGAAGCTTTCTGGTCATCAGGCAATTGGGATCTGCAAAAACTCTCATTCATTACTGTCTCTAAGGCGGCTAAGCTGCACAGCCAATAACCCATGTGAGACGTGGCAGCATCATACATAGTGTTCAGGAGGAAGTACAGGGTTAGAGATTGGGACCTAGAATTAATTTTAAGCTTCCCAGAGTCAAAGACAGGTCAGATTTGGAGCAGTCTAGGTGTACAGGCCCATATCCCCTAATTGTCTAAGGGCTAATCTGATTGATTAGCATGTCATCCAGTGGATTTGCACCCTAGATCACCTCCACCTCTCACAAGCCATCTCTTTGCACTAAAATAACATCATGTGCTAAAGCACGACAGATCTCCTGGTCCTATTACACTTGCCAGGTGCATCTGACCTATCTAGGCTAAAGAACGTTGCTGTAGCACGTCCCTTCTCTCCTCCATTCATTCTTCCCCTGGCCAATATTTTAGGCCTTCTTGGTCATTTCCTGATCTGCTCTGGCTTGAGATATGATGTCATGGCTCACAATGGTCTTCACACTTCAACACGAGGCAAAAAAAGTGCTGTTATCCTCAGGGAGGTGACATGGTAAAACAAATCCTCTCGGTCAGACAACGCAGAAGTTATGTGAAGAATCTCCAGTGGGCAAGGGACACTAAAAGCATTTTCTGGCAATGAAGTTTCATGGCATCCATCAGCTGCCACAATAGGGTGTTGGGTTTAACTAAACACAGTTAAGGTTTACAGCACAGACAGCTGTTCACAGGACGGGGTTTTTCAGAGATAGGGAGTTTGTGTTCAAATGAAGACATTTTGGAGGGTTCTACCATGTTTCAGAAAGCACTGAAGCACCATTTCCTGCAGAAAGCACAAGTACTGTGTCCGACTCAGATGGCATTGCTGTATTCCTACCCTACCTGTCCATTACCATGTGCCAATGCATAGCTTGCCCACCCGGCTCTCAAAGCAGAGCAGACAGAGACTACTTTTGTGGGAGAAGTTCCAGAAATTCAGCTAGACATGGATGAAACTTATTTGGATATCCTCCTCGCCTGCAGTGGGCCCTGACATAGATCTAAAGCCACGCATTTCTCTTTTGCCCAGACAGCAATAGCTAGACAGTGTGTCCCAAGGGCAAGTGTCCAAAGTTCAGGGTGACAATCCTTGGTGACAAATTTAATTCAGTCCACAGTATTTCCCCCTCAATGTCACCACAAGGGCACGTGGAGCAATGCAACCCCGGGGACTATGCAGACAAAGGCAGAGGGCTGACACCCCTGTGCTGAGGCAAGTGACTAGTGGGGAAGGCAGGACCATAGGGTGCCTAATGTGACAGGGGAGGTGTGAATGTGGTGCTGACAGTGGAGTTTATCTCAAGCATGAACACAGGCTCCAGTCCTGTAGCCTAAGCACCTTTAGGAGTGTTAGTTTTTGAAAGGCTGCTCACCCCTCTGGCTGTGCTGACAAGCAACAGCTAAAATATCCTGCCCCTCTGGCCCACAGCCATGCCATCCTCCACCACAAAAGGATGCAGCTATTTCCAGAAACTTGGCAAACACAGTGAGTATTTTCTGGGAAAACAAAGAAGGGTTGTCAAATCAAATCAAGAACAGTGGGTGATAAGAGGCAGCATAGCCACACTGAATTACTGAGAAAGAGCAGCTTAGCTAAGCTCTGGATGAGGCTGTATTCCTCCCACTGCAGCTCACCCACCCAAGCCAGGAAGGAGATCTCTTTCTGTTCACACGTAGCCTAATGTGCATCCACTGCAGATTTCCAGGATGGTCTCCCTGGCACAATCAGCTGCTTGCAGGGTTGTGACATGAAGGATTTGCTTTCTAATCCTAGTGAACAAGCAGGGGCATATGCAAGTATCCAGTCGTGCCTGAACTGCTGAGAAGCGTCAATGGAGAGGATTGCAAATGCTGGCAAAAGGAAGAACAATACACATATGGATTCTCTGCCAAACACCAATCTGGATAGTTTACCTCCATGCTCTCCAAAAGCAAAGGCCTGCCTACATAACCTTCTAGTCATGGAAAGTCCATGGGTCTGAGACATGTCAAAACTAATGGACAATTGGGATCCTGCTCTGGGAACACAAAACTGAAGTTATGCACAGTGCCACTCTCCCAGGCTGAAGAATGCCTCCAGAGTGGGGGACAGGCTTTATGTAATGGCTACATTTTTAGTTAGTCAAGTTATTCTTAGGTTCATCACCAGTCCGTTAGGGCGGGAGAAGGGAAGTAAACAACCACAGCAGCTTCCAGGATTATTGCCATTTCATTCCTGTAGCTGTTTGGCCATTTCTAGAAATGGCTTCTCCTTCTGCACTCTCTATACTGACAAATGGCATGCAGCAATAAATAGCACAATGGGATGGTGTGACCTCTTGCCCCTTTATTTGGCTTCTTGGCTAGGAACCCTTCCAGATCAATGGGCACTGTTGACTCTGCTCCAAGCTATTCCAGGCTGTTGCAAATTAAAAACCTGACAAACGATACCCAAGGCAAAATGCTTGGGAAAATGTCCTCTCCACTGCCATCTCTTTTCACAGATACTTACATTCTGCAAAATCTGTTACAGAAGTGCAGATCAACACATCTCATGGTGGATCTAAACTTAGCCACCCACCAGAACATCTGACACTGCTCTACACACAAGCTTTTCAATATCATGCACACACATTCATGTATCACACATATCCCATGTACCTTCCCAGGCAAAACCACTCATGCATACTCACATGGCTACTAGAGGCAAAAGCCTGCAGAAGAGCCACTCACCCCCTCCTCATACTGTATGCACCACCTTCTATCAAAGACTCGAGTGGTCGTTTGATCAAAACTTCTCACAGCATCTAATCTCTTCTCTTTTTAAGCAGAACTTGTTCTAACCTAACTCAGAGGCACATTCTCTATCCACCAGGAGAGGTCACCACACACCTCAGTAACGACAAAAGCAACCCAAATAAAGAGGCTAGGTGGGATCTCACACCAGTGACCTTCCAGTTTTGCAGAAGAAATCTCCCTCAGTTCAAAACAATTTGGGATGTGTAATCTCTTCCTTCCTCCTGTCAGAGACTGGGAACTGCAGACTGATGTGGCAGCTTTTCTGCTTTCAGCTGCTTGTTAGCTGAAAGCTTCACATAAAAATAAATTTAATGAATTGAGGCCTCACCTAGCTCCCACCAGAAGTCCAATCTTCCTATAGCATGGCAATAATATGAAGAGCTCAGATCAAATACCAAAGGTATCCAATACAATGCAGAAATGAAAGACTTGGATTCTACACAAGGCAAGACCAGCCTAATAATTTCTGAGGACCAACTTAGAGATGGGGGAAATCAAAACTGGCTGCTACAGGAATAGAAAGACTTACATGATTTACACCCATGCACAGCTAATCCATCTTTTCAGTTGCAGCGTGAAGACCTGTGATTTCTCTGTGTAGACATTCCCACCCAGCTGGGCAGCAAGATGCTGTTCAGCTTGCTAGAGCTGAATCTTAGTAAAAAAGACAGTTTCGGGAGTGGTTTTAAGGAATGAGTAACTTAAGTCTCTGCCTCTCACCAGACACCGACCGGAAGCCTTGTGTCATTGCCCCACACACCTCAGCTTGTTTCTTATGTTTCAGCCACTTGACTACCACTGGGCACAATCTCCAGCTATTTCATCCCCTCCCTCACTGCTGCTTCTCTGCTGGGCTTCATTAGTGTCAGCAGAACCTGATAAATGTGCCTGACAAACCTAACAATAAAATGCTGCCAACAAAACCCAGCTCTTCAGAACCACCTGCAACCTGCTACCAAATGCCAGCCTGCTGTCCTCCTTGTCTTCAGGTGTCCTAGGCCCCTTCTTGTCCCAAAAGGCCACAGAGGAAAACATTCCCTCTTCACTCCCAAAGGCATCAGTGAACATCAGTGAGGTTGTAACAGTTCAGATAAAGGCAAAACACATTCTTGGGACCGCAGAGAAGAGTGGTGACAGCACTGAATCTACCCTCTTACTGACCTTTACAGGTGGACAAGAAGAGGGAGGAGGAAACATGTGCAGTGGACCCCTGTGGGATGGCCAGCCTTCAAGATAAGCTCTTTCTGAGCCACCTGATAGTGAAAGTCTGGTCTATACCCCAGAGATGGGCTATCACAGACACCAGGAGATCAGAGCTCCCAGTTATCCAGGTAGGGACCAATTCCTCCTCTGGATTGTGCTGGTGCAGATCCAGTGGATACATGCCAGCTTTACACCAGGTAAGTGAGCTCAGCAGTGCCTGTGCCAAGTTCCTTTTCTGCAGAGAGAAAAAGTGCTGCTGCAGATCCTCCTGCACAGGGCCTTGCTGTCAGCACATGATCTAAGGTGAAGGAAATAAAGTGCCAGAAGACTGAGCAGAGCATCTGCAGCTGGATAATTACCAGCCATGCCGGGGCTCCGGATGACGCTGTGCACTGAACCCTGCCTCAGCTCAGCTGCCAGACCACTCAGGAGAGGGCAGGGGAGGAGGACAACCAGGCAAATACTTTGGAAACCACAGCTAAATGTTAATGTCTCCTACTGAGGGGCCCCTGATACCAGCTTCCATTAAGGGCTTGGTGATTCCACTTTGACAAAAGCAGTAGGAACACATCACTGCCCTTTCAGCCAGCTGCAGGCAGCCAGGCAGGACATGCTAGCCTGAGCAATTGGGAAGGAGTGGGAGGCTGAGAGGGGTCACGGAGCTAGGAAGGAAGAGGATGAGTTACTGCAGCACTGCTCTAAGCATGACACACACTATCAACTTCAGAGCTCAGCTTCCTCACAGCAGCCTGTAGAGATGAGGCAGATACATCCCCAGAGGGATGGTGTGTCCTAACCCTACACTTTTAATAAGAAATAAGATCTCTGCTGGTACAGGAGAAACAACTCGGTACGCTAGGAAACAAATTATTGTCAGAAATGAGCAATGCACCCCAACCTGCCACCTTCTTGATACTGCCTTCCACCCTGTTGGGAGGATTTGCCATACAAAGGAACACCCAAATAGCTTTGAAAATGGACATGAAGCCATTTCCTGTCTCACATATACTTTCTGTTGTTAAAATCCCTATGTTAACTGAACCACCCCAATGGCAATTTAAAAAATTGCTGCAGACATTCAGGCACTGAGTTTTGATGCTACTCTGAACCCTGAGAAGATCCAGAACATAAAGCAGAGACTTTTCCTCGATGGCTTTGTGCTTCTAACTACTTCTTTCCACTGCACTCAATCTGATTTGAACCCAGCTGTTGATTAGATGGACTGAAGCTGTCCTCATTATCTAGGTTATGCAGCACCCTCTGAAATGCACTCACATTGAGAGGCATTGTTCTGGAAGATGGAACATCCTTTTGTTCTGCTTAAGGACAGCATCCAGTTGCAGTGCATTAGGATGAGAAGAAACAACAGGAGTTGCAACAAGGAAAATGAAAATTAGATATTAGGAATTTGTTGTTTCTTGAAGATTTTTCAAAACTCAATTTGACAAGGCACCGAGTAATTTGATCTAAGTTGGCTCTGCTTTTTATCACAAGATTTTACCACAGACCACCAGATGTCCTTTCCTGTCTTAATTATTCTGATTTTACCAACAGAGTCACAGATGAGGGCTGTGCTAGTGTATGTATTTCCAACAGCTGCCAAAGAGACAATTCACAGATTGCTTTGGCTTGGAAGGGACCCTCAAAGGTCATCTTGTCCAACCCCAGTTCAGAAGTCCCACAAAACAAGTTCAGAGATCTTGAGGTCAAGAAAATTTATTATCCTTCAGTCAAACCCACACAACGGCTTTAGGCATTTTCAGAGATGAGATGAGCTTGAAACTTCCCCAACCTTCTCTCAGAGTCTGGTTACACTGCATAGTACACACCTCAAAGCTCATTTTCTAAGACGATTCTGATCAAATATGATTTTAAATCAACATCAGCAACAAAATCCCAACAGGATAAAAACATCAGACCTCCCTTTGTCACATTGGGATGTTTATGAACTATGTCCTTAGAATACCCATCTCTAGAGGCAACAATTGTGTCTCAGACTGCTCTACAAAGGAAAAAACACTGAAAATGTTAAAGCCACCAGCACATCAGAATTATTTTTCCAAGCTTTCAGCACCAAGAAGATAGTTAACCTGAAAGATCAGATGAAAAGTGTCAGATAGTTCTTTGCTTCTATTTCCTCCATACAGATGCAGCCTAATGGCCTTTAATTTTCTGTGTCATGTGTGTACAAAAATGCAGTGAAAGATCAAGATGTATTCTTGCATACTCAAGAATACTTCCATTTTTCACTGGGGCCAAATTTCAAGGCCCTGCAAAGCAGGCAAATTAACAGATTTTATTGCTGCTCTTCCCTACTGCCCCCCAGATAGAAAAAGGGTAATTTCTTGGTATAGAACATAACAAAAAGTCCTTAGAGCAGATGGGGGCTTAGAGAATCAGCTATCTGCACACACCTTCATCAGGGCACCCACACATCTCCCAGGTGCTTTTGCAGTAGAGGGAGATATGGCCAACAGCAGTGATTTAAATACTCTCAAGACCCTGGCTAAGAACTGATTAAGTTTTTTCTGCTCCCCCTAACATTTCACAGAATTCATTTTGTTTGAAGTTGGTGCTTCAATTCATCAAGAAATCAACAACAAAAAGAACAACCCTGAAACAAACAAAACCTCCACACCCACAAAAACACCCACAATGAAAACCCCACCAAACACAGATACTGATCCTGCAGCTTTTCACGTCCCTGTAATTGTACATCTGGTAAGGAAGATGTTGGAGCTGTGCTTCCTTTCAGACTAACTTCAGATTTAATACAAATTGTGTATGATAAACCGAGAAAAAATACACAGAGGAAATGTTTTAAGCTTGATCTAAGGGAAAGGAAGAATTTCTTCCTCATCTTAAGCCATGTAGAAGCTTTCTGTGCATGTCAGCCTGGTTCAGCCTCACTCCCTGTCACGCAGCTCAGTAACTAACACACCTTACTTGGCACATGTTTAGGACTTGGATCTCCTTTCTTCTCCAAATCACACTCTTTCTCTCAGGTTACCAATGCCATATTATTATGTCAGGTAGGAACGCCTAGTTCTTACATAGTGTGTTTTATGAGACTCCTGCCTCTCTCATTTGGTACTTCACAAAGACAAAGGAGCCAGGTAAATGTCTAGTGGGTACAAGTGGCTTCCTGTCTGACTTTCTACTTCTCTCACAACTGTTTTTCTCTGGACAGAAAGGAAAGGTTTAGCAGCCAACCCAAGAAGCAAACTGACACACGTAAGTAGTACCAAGACAGCAGGCTGCAGATTCACAGCAACAGAATGATGCTGCATTGCCTAAGTGTAAAACGCTCCTTTGATTTGCCATCAGAAAAGAGAACTATTTCCTCCCTCCTCCTCCTGGGAGGATGAAAACAGATCAGAACCTCAAACCAATCCTTGCACTGGCAGGAACTCAAAAGGTAGACTTGGGAGGGGTTGAAGAAAGATATAAACGCTGGTAGCTGGAGTCACAAAGCAACACTGAACTGGAAAGACTCAAGGGGAGAAGGAATAGGACAGATTAGAACATGAAGATGAACTGGAAGCTTATTTTTTGCCCTGGATTCCTTCTGCTGCTTACTGTCAGTCAGAACCAAGGATGGGCCAGGCCCATTTCCAGCTTACAGGTAAGTGGCTGCTCAATAGATCTAAAAGCAGCTGATGCTTCTTTAGGGCTGAGAGACTTCAGATTAGCTCTGATTCTTCCAATCCCAGCTAGAGCAGTAGGAGACACTCAAATAGCTCATGGACATGGGAACCCTGAGGTGGATAAATACAGAGTTATTAAACAGAGGGAAACTAATCAAATACTGGACTTAAATTTTGATCACATGATACATTTGAAAGGAAAATGTTGGTTTTGTTTTTTTTTTTTTCCCCTATGGGGTCAATTTGGGGATTGCATATTTAGGGTCATCTTGTGATTGGACTCAGTGAAGCAATAAACTTTTGTGGCAAAAGGATTTTTTTTCTGGAAGGATTCCAGTGTAGAGCCCTAGTGCAGTCACCTGCATGCTCGTCCCTGAAGCCCCTGGTTTCAGCTGGAAAAGGAAAAAAGGAATAAACGGGTTGTACCTGCATGATCTGCTCCTCAGCTCAGCAGTGCAGTAATGCAGCTCCTGCTTGCGAGTCCCAGAGGCAGAACACGAGAAAAAGAGAATGTGTGTGTGTATTTGTGTGTGCAAGAATTCCAAGTCATTAGGAAAACACATTTCTGCTACCTAATGATCTGATATTCCCAAACATGAAGCACCCTCCGAATATGCAAAGAAATACATAATCCTTCTAGCTCAAATTTCAGCATGCCTCCCATCATTGCATTGATTTTCTTCTTATTATTTTTTCTTGTTACTTACTCCTAGCGTTGTCTTTCACAATTTATCCCATACCTCAGATCCCTGGCTCCAGGAAAGACTTAACTGGCAGTTTGTCAGCTCAGAACTATAGAATACAGTAACAGCACAGAACCCTAAGGCATTCTGAGAGGCAACAGTAGCTCAGAGCAGCTTGGTGAGGCAGAAGAAACTCAAGATAACCATCAGCAGCTTCAGAAATCACTTCACTACTGTCATCTTTTGATAAATGTTCAGAAAACAGTTTCACCAAACAGGGCAGTGAGCTTATATGACAATAATGATAGAGTTCCCAGAACCTTTCCTTTTTCTCATCTCATCTCCCTCCTCTCCACCACCTACATTTCCCTTTTTCCAGAGTTTGTCCAAACTGCTAGAGGAGGATCTGGAACATCCCTTGGTCTCAGAAGAGAGGGACCAACAGCAAGAAGACATGATCCCAATGGATGCTTTTGGTCAGCAAGATTCTGAATTCCAGTGGATCCAGAAGACCAGAGAGCAGCCTGAGAGCCTGTCCACAAGTGACAGCGCTGTCCAGAAGTTCCTCAGCAACCTCCTGAGTTTGCCCCGTAGATACCGGGGCAGAAGCAAAAAGGGCCTTTCCAGGGGCTGTTTTGGTGTCAAGCTGGACAGAATTGGGTCACTGAGTGGACTGGGATGCTGACTGCTTACCGTGGTAAGAAAAAGCAGAGGCAGGTGTTCTGTGTGTTCATGCATAACTTGCTTAAACATGCAAAAGAGTAGATTTAATTTGGCTTTAAGGAAACAGTGCCTTAAAGCAATTTTTTACCCTGTGAATGCCACATCTCTGCTTTCCCTCCTCTCTCTGAGTCAGCTGTATGCACTTTGTCTTACCACAGAAGCTAGATCAGAGAGGCTTTCACCAGCTCCCCAGGAATGTTTGTGTCAGTCCAAAGAAACTCAGAGCAGAACAGTGGAGCTGAACCTGGCCCTAGAGCAGTAAGAAATCAGTTAATTTCCATGTGTGAAATCCTGTCCACTTCTTTTACTTTTACTTATTTGCCTGCTTTCTTGACAGGACTGACTTAGAGGTTTCAAAGGACCTGTTGCCTTTCAGTGAGATTTTCAGCCCTTATTCACATTGGCTTCACCAATCCACCTACTACATGATGTACTGAGCAAACTGCAGCCTATTTCTCCACTGAGTTACCTGGCCAGTAGAACACACCACTGCTGTACTGCCCATTTGAAGCAGAGTAGTAATTCGTGAACATCTACCTGGGATTTAATTATAAACCCCATTTGCACTCTGTGTACTAAATGGATAAATAAACAAGTCTCATTATGTCACAGATAATAAACTGTTTTCCATAATTTGGTGAATTTGTTTCAAGCCTTTGCTGTGATTCTCTCATGCATCATACCTGAAACAGTGGCCCCCAGTTTGCAGTTAAACACAATTCACTGGGATTTAGAAGCATTTCAGAGGGCTGTTATCTGGTAAAAAAGTTTTTAGCTACTCGTTAAAAAGAAAGACACATAATCAAACAAGCCCTTATTTAAAAACAAAACAAAACAAAAAAAACAAAACAAAAAAACACCCCAACAAACTTCCTGAAGCTTAGATATTACTGTCTAAACACAAATACAACAGGAACAACACTGACATGGCCATCTTCTCAAAAGAGTCATCAGAAACCAGGACATGAAGCCCCAAATCTGACAATTTGACCTAAAAGGGTGATTGTCTCAGCTGACATCGGTAGAAAGCTCTTATTCTGCATTTGGATCTGCCACTGAGAGAGAAAAACAATCATTTGATGCTAACTGATCTCATATTGTCAAAAAAAAAAAAAAAAGCTATCTTGCTTTGAAGAAAGTTCAAGGGCACTCTACTCTTCCATAGACAGATTCAGATATTGCAAAGTAAAACCTGAAGTCAAGACTATACCAAATAATCATAGCTGATTGTTCTATTTTTTAAGCAAACCAAGTATTGTCTGAATCTAACTATGAGCAAATGGGAGATCAGCTACTTGGCAAATATCCTGAGCCAAAGGAATTCTCAATGAAGGATGGGTTGCCAAGATCATGACTGTACTATCTTGATGCTGATGAGAGCTGAGCTCTGCAAGCACCTCCACAGCCACCAGCAGGGCTGCTCACACTGCTGGTCACAAATGAAGGCACAGCTGTTCACTTCCAGCCTTTTGCTTGGAGTAGGCAGATGGGCTGCACAGTTGTATTCCTCCTGTTTTCTTGCCTACAAGACAGATGCTCCTAGAAGAACATATTCTGGTAATAAGACAGCTCCTAGGAGGACTCCTGGATGCAAACTGCTAGATGGAGCACAAACATCTAGGCAAAGCAAGTTCACCAGCAACCCCTGAGCTGCACATGCTCTGAATCTCTGGCAGCTGAGCTCTCACTGGGAAAGCCTGTTTGCAGAGAGCAGCTGGAGGTCTTGTTTCTGGGCCTGCCTCCATCACTTAAGCTGTGTAACTTGGTTCTGCTTCTTCTAACCACAATTCCCATAGAAGGAAACCAATCTAGGGCCTGTTGGAGAGGTATTCAGAGAAAGTTTTGCTCTTCTCTCATGTTGTTTTCCATATATAGCTTCCACAGACTTGCTCTAGGAAGGACATCAATGCAAGATCATAAATGTTTCAACAATTAAGAGCTGACTGTCAGAGTGAAGAAAGCACAGACACTCTCTCTCCTTCACAAGCTACCAACAGCTTCTTTCTGCTCTCTTGCAATCTTCTACTCTTTCAATATCTCCTGCACATTTAGATTAATTCTGTATCGATTATTGCTATTTCTGTCCGAATCTTTCTCCCCTCAGATCAGTAGTTATGAAGCTAGCAACACAAATCCTGAGCAGGAAAAACAACAACATATCCTGAAGGCTTTGCTAGTTAACAGTTTTTGTCTCATGCTGCTTAGTACTTAATCTGTTGAAATTAACTTTGATAGCAAAGCTGCAGGCACAGTGAAAATGCCCTAAGCAGACGCTCATTGGCAAGGAATGATCTCATCACTTACAAGAGCACCCTTGAGTACAAACTAGTGAAAAATAGACTAGTCCAGATAATTAATTTATTATACTCTGTGCTGCCTTTCTTACATAAAGCAACATAAAAAAAGAAGAAAATGAAGCACTTCACCAGCCACATGAAAAATTGAAGCAGAGGATGAAAGAATAAACCAGTTTTCAGCACAGTTCACACATCAACAAACAGATTATGCATATCTTAAAATTAACACTGCAATGTGACAAGTATGAGCAGCTTTTCATGAAGCCCCAAGGACTGCAAAGTAATTCCTAGCAAATCCTCCTGGAGGACTTCACTCTTATTGTGCTATATATATAACACTCTCCCTTGCAACAGCTTCCATCATACAAAAAATCTCTGCCCTGCACTAACACAATCAAAGAGATTTCTGATCCATTATTTTAACTTAACCCAACAAGGAAGAGATTTTAATTTCCCTTTTTTCCCCCAACACACAAGAACTTACCCACGCCAAGGAAAAGTAGACATGTTTACTTTTGAGAACCCAACAAGAAGCATCCAGCTTTCTTAAATAGTGCCCCTCGTCAGGTGTGCTAGCCCTGGGTCTGGCTCAGGTGCAGCCTGTCTGGTGGAAAGGTTAACCCACACAGTTTAGGGACATTATGGGCTCAAATAATGAAGATCTAGTATCCTGTGACAGCTGGCATGAATGGAAGGTTACAGCCTCCTTCCTAATAATCCTGGGTCTGATAGCTTTGCTCTGAGCTCTCAGTAACCCTAGGAGCAGGCACGTTCTCATGGGCATAAAAACTTCCTGATGTTGAAATTTTCCTGGAAATCCAATGAAGTTTGTTTCCTGAACATCCTCAGCCTGGTTTCAAGCTCAGCTACACTGACATGAACTGTGGATCATTGAAATTATTTGTGGATAAAATAATAGAGGGTAGGAGAGGCTGAAGATTGAGCTGTGGACACTTGTGAACAGAATCCTACAGAAGATGAATAAGAAACAGGTAAGAGCTCCAGTTCCACAGTGGCTGAGCTGGGAATGTGCCATCCCATCACCTGGCATTTTGTGTGAACATTTTTTAAAGCCACTCTTCAGAAAGCAAGAATAGTTTCTTTCACATAAAAGGCTCTGTAATTAGATCCCTAGGACTGACGCCAGGTGTGTTTGTACTTTAGGTAATTTGCTGAGTTCTATTAGCATTTAAATAATCAAAGCTAACCTTTGAAGTGAAGCATGGAAGTCAGATGGGGGAAGCTCATCTCTAGCTGTGTCATTTCCATCTCCACTAAGCAGCAGACCAGGATTACAGAAGCTGCAGGAGAAAAAAAATCCAGCAGTAAAACTAGCCCTGCACAGACAGAAACACACAGATACTTTTCTCAAATGTGGCTGCTTTTGGAGTGCCTGTTTGTAAGTCATGATAGGTAGCAAACAAAGCTTGGTCTCATTCAAGACTCAAGCCTGTCTAGTTTATTGTTAGAAAGCTTTAGTTTTCTTTCTTTCCTTTCTTTCCTTTCTTTCCTTTCTTTCCTTTCTTTCCTTTCTTTCCTTTCTTTCCTTTCTTTCCTTTCTTTCCTTTCTTTCCTTTCTTTCCTTTCTTTCCTTTCTTTCCTTTCTTTCCTTTCTTTCCTTTCTTTCCTTTCTTTCCTTTCTTTCCTTTCTTTCCTTTCTTTCCTTTCTTTCCTTTCTTTCCTTTCTTCCCTTTCTTCCCTTTCTTCCCTTTCTTTCCCTTGGTGATCACACAGACCCTGTACACTCACTGCTTTATCCCTTTCCTGCCTGTCTTTACTACACACAAAATTTAGGATGATGCACACATGAGCTATCTGCTCTAATTCTGTATCAACAAAACACTCCCACCTGATGTGAGCTTCCTTTGTTCCTGCACCCTACTTTCAAAACACACACCTTACGTCTCTGCCAGATTCTTCTTTGCTGTGATGCTTTCAACAAAACCACTTGCCAATTGTTAAGACTGCTGGATGTGGAGATCCTGGTCCCACACCAGCTGATGTTGCTAGTTTGCTTTCCATCTAAGATAAATTATGTCAGCTGTAAGAGGATCTGGGGAACAGAAGGACAAGAAAATGGGATGTAAAACCATAATACATAGTGGTGATTGTTTATACAGCATGTAGTAGCAGTAAGTCCACAACAGCTTGGTTCAAAAGTCTCAGAACTCAGAGGAAAGGATTTGGTGAGCCACAGGACAACCTCTGAAGTAAAAGCCAAGCAGAAATCACCACCTATCAAGTGAACTCAGATTTATGAGTTTACTGGCTAAGAAAATGAGGAGGGCAGAAGGCAGAGGCTTAGTGTAATTGCTTTAACCTTAGCCAGGCAGTGATTGAAAGGAGCCTGTCTGCTGCTGTGCCCACTGGATAGCCTAGCTCTGCCTTTCATTCTGTAAGGATCTAACAGGGTCATCTTGATTTGCACCTCAGGACCAGTGGAAATTGTACTCATTTATAGTTGAATTTCAGCACTCACACAGGAGAGATGCTGAAAGTTTTACTGGAAGTTAATAAAAAACTGCTGTAAAGCTCTGAGGCAAAATTAGAGAAAGTTTCATATGAACAGGCTGCTGTTGCAGTCACCAAATCAGTAATTCAGACTTTTATCTCTACAAAATCCCTTTCCTTGGGCAGGGCCCCTGGGCATTCTGGAAAGAACATTTATTCCATGGGTATTTCTTACTCTAATCCACGCTGTGGGGGACAGAGCACACCATTGTTTCTGGGAAAGGTGGTGGGATATGAGAAGAGAGTGGTGACTCCAGGCTGGTGAGGAACTGGTGTTTACAGCACAGTGGTCAGCCCTACCATTGCTCAGGGCAAACCTAGGTCACTAAATGATTAGTGCCTCTTAGCTATAGAGGGGAGGATTTGCTGATAATGCCAGAGGAAGGCAAGACCCATCATCATATGAACTTGTAAGGAAGGAAAATCTCCTAAACCCACATCTCAGGACATTCTATTCACACTGCACATATACAGAGAAGAACATGCTGTTGGGAGCTGCTGCCGACAGAGAAAAAAATCTGATTCCCTACACACACTTCTTTGCCCCACGGAGGAGAAATGATCAGCCCTTCATCCCCTTGGACGGGCAATCAACCCCCTGTTTGGGCCACCTCACAGCTCTTGCACGCCTGCAGATGTGAACCAGAGCAGTTAGAAAGGGTAAGGTCCTTTCACTGCATCGAGCTCTACCTAACAGTGATGGAGGGGGGCAGGGGGGGACAGAGTGATGTCAGCAGGGGAGGAGATGACTTGGGGCAGTTCTCTCTCTCCGGAGGAGCTGCTGCACTCAGAGGACCCCCCCTCTCTGTAGGGTCACCCGTGGGGCCAGTTGTAACCAGTTCCCTTATCGAAGCCTGGGGGCAGAGCGCGGCACTGCGGCTCCTTCGGGGATCTGGCAGGAGGCAGCTGAGCTCCCTCCGGGCAGAGAGTGGGGATATAAGGAGAGATGTCCATGGGCAAAGCAGCGACGCGGGGCCGAGCTGGGGTAGGATAGGATAGGATAGGATAGGATAGGATAGGATAGGATAGGATAGGATAGGATAGGATAGGATAGGATAGGATAGGATAGGATAGGATGCAATTCCCGGCTTTCTGCTGTGGGGCCTCGCTGCTGCTCCTCCTGCCCTGGGCAGGTTCGCAGCCGGTCGGCGGCCAGCACAGTGCCGAGTTGCGGTCCCTGCAGGTACCGGGGCCGGGGCAGGGCGGGCCGGGGCTCCCGGGGCGAAGCAGGCAGGAGCGGGGCTCGCTGTGCCCCTGCCGCGCCCGCCGTTCCTCCCTTCTCCTCCTCTCTCTTCCTCTCTCTAGGACCTCCTGGAGGCGCTGGAGCAGCTCCGGGAGGAGGAAGGGGAACTGGGCCTGGAAGAGCAGCCGGTGGCCGCGGCTGAGGACAGCAGCTCCGAGTGGGAGCTGCCGGAGCTGGAGAGCGGCTCGCTGGGTACCCCGCTGCTGGCGCCCAGCCCTGCCCAGCCGGCGGAGGGGCAGAGCCTGTGGAGGGGTCTCCTGCTCTCCTCCTACAGACGGAGGCACTTCTCTGGCTGCTTTGGGACCAGGATGGAGAGGATCGGCGCGCAGACAGGGCTGGGATGCAACCAGTACAAAGCCCGTAGGTCCCGGCGAGAGTCCGCGGCTCCCCGCGGCGCAGGGAAGCGGGGGGAGGCCGGGCCGGACTGCCGCTGTCCCCGGCTGAAAGCCCCGGCGCGGCTGTCCAAGCAGCTCCCTGCTCTTCTCTCTCCCAGGTTTCTGGAAGAGAAGGCGAAGCTGAAGCCGGGTCGGGCTCCCCAAACGCTTCCCGAGGTTCCAGGCGGGTGTGCAGCAGCCAGGCTCCCCCGGGACCTCCGCGGGGGATGGAGAATAAACTTTTCTACAAAGCCTGCATTGCCTTCTCTGAGGGGTTTTTCGGTCACACGGCACTCGGTCAGAAGACACAGAAATCCTTTCCCGAATGTTCCTCTCCCTCTGCCTTAAGGGCTCAGTCCTGTCCCTGGCCAGAGCGTCCTGCTTGGTCTAGACGAGCCCTTTTAGAGGGTGGCAGCAGGAGGATGGATGGTGGCTGCATCCCTCCAGGACAATGACCAGTGACCCTCCACGCTGCCCATCAGGCAGCGATTCCAGCTGTGGGACCAAGGCAGGGAGCTGGGATGCCTTTCCTCATGGCTTCACCACAGCTGGGGGCGGGCTTGGGGTTAACTCCAGGTAATGTCCTGCACGCACGCCTGTGCCAGGGCATGAAGCGCGGGTGTCAGTGCCAAGCCTGGCACGGTGCACGCCATGGGGTGCCGCTAAGGACAGAAAGGGCTGCACGGCTTTAAAAATACATACCGCTGCGGGCAGAGGGATGAGGGTGTTCAGGACCCGGGACAGACGCCAGGCTCCGCCACACTGAGCGCCGGCCCCGCCGGGCTCCCGTCGCCTGCCCCAGGCTCCCTTTCCGCGGCTCGGTCTCCCCCTGCCCAGGCCCGGGGCGCAGCACAGCTCGCTGGGCTCATGCCACTCGGTTTCAGTGAGACCGTGCGCCCAGCTCTGGGCTTCGCAGTTCAAGGACAGGGAACTGCTTGAGAAGGTCCAGCAAAGGGCTCTGAAGATGATCTGGGGACCTGAACATGTCTCTTATAAAGAAAGGCTGGAAGACCTGGGGCTTTTTAGCCTAGAGAACACTGAGAGGGGATCTTATCAACACTGATCAATACTTAAAGGGTGGGTGTCAGGAGGACGAGGCCAGTCTTTTTTCAGTGGTGCTCAGTGACAGCATAAGAGGCAATGGGCACAAATTTGAACATAGGAAGTTCCATCAAACCATGAGGAGGAACTTTTTTACTTTGAGGGTGGTGGAGTGTTGGAACAGCAAGGTGGTAGAGTCTTCATCTCTGGAGTCATTCCAGCCCACCTGGACACAACCCTGTGCAACCTGCTGTAGGTGACCCTGCTTTGGCAGGAGAGGGGTTGGCCTGGATGATCTCCAGAGGCCCCTTCCAACCCCTAGCATTCTGTGATGCTGTGATAACCCACTCTCTCCTCTGCCTGGATTCTGTGCAAAGCCCTCTCTGACCTCTTCAGACCAGGCTCTGAAGCCTCTCTATGTACTTTCTTCTTCCTCACAGGGCTTCACACATGGAGCTGCCAGCAGCACCCTTGGTGTTCCCTCTTTGCTCTAAGAGCTGCTTTCTCATGTCCCCACATCTCCTATCCCATACCTTGGGACGCTGGAGTAATGTGCCAACTTCCCAACCCTAAAACCAGCCACAATATTCTTTTTCTAAGAACTTCCTGCCCTATTAAGACGCCCAACAGGGGCTTTAACAGGCAAGGGGCCAGCTGAGTATGGGCAATGACTGGCTCTTGACTATCCATTGCTGGAATATAAAGCCTGAAGTTCATATTAATGTTGTCACGGTGATGATATCGAGATACCACAAGCACACAAACAACCTAGTTTTATAGCTTCAACAATGATGAGCTGAGTTCTGACATTTTGCACTCTATTTGCTTTGGCAGGACTGCAAGGTGGATAATAGTGGGCAGGATTTGGCTCTGAAAATACAACAGCTTCTGTAAGAGTCAGACACTTTATCCCATCTACATAATTCCACATATAGCACATGAAATAGCACGCAGAAATCAGCCTTAGAAAAGTGTTGTCAAGGTTGAAGTCAGGCCCCTACATCTCATTTATCTGCTGTGGAATATGGAATGCAGTAAAGGAACAAGCCAGTAAAAAAAAAAAAAAAAAAATCCCTGGGTCCAGGACATTAAATACAATGTGCAATATTAGATTGTTGCACAGTTCTGACTGATATTGTGTTTCTCAGATTCTTGCTGCTGGGTTTGTACCCCAGGGGTTGCTTTACAGACGTGTTGAGCTCTTGGGTAAAGGTCAGAGGCAGCTACAGAATGTTTTAGCACAGAGACAGCACTGGAGAATACTTGGGGCGGGGGGGATGAAGGGGAAAAATATAACAATAACAGATTCTAGTTATCTTAAACTGGATGCTCAATATGAATAAATAATTTAGTTTTATCTTCTGAAACTTCTCAGTTTACAAAATGAAGTTACACCCTGCTACAAACAAACACACAGGAGAAGCAGAAAGAGAATACTTGGAACTAATTAGTGAATTAATCAGACACTGCAGCATGGAGTGGTAATTAAAAAAAAATTATTTTATTTTTGTTAATAGCACAGAACCAGAATGTGATGGGACACACAATAATATAAAAAAAAACAACCACAAGCACTGCTTCCATGTACTGAAAGAAAGGAAAGCACTGGGGGGAAATGGGGTGTGCTCCTGGAATAAAGGGCTGCAGCAGAACAGATAGTGAGTTGGGCTGACTTGGGGCTATATTAGGAAAAAGTAGCATTTGCACTTGACTTCACAACCTTGAGCACGTCCTTTCTAGTGTAATTTTGGTAGCCGATCATGTGAACGCTGTGTGCACATGTTTGTACACAAACATCATGTTAAGACATTTGAAATATTTTATCGTTCCATTACTATTTAGAAAGTGTACTCAGGAGATTCTTTTGAGATCTATATTTGCATTAACAAACCCAACAAATTATTACCAGACGGATATATTTGAATTGTTCACATATTAATTGTTGTTCAATTTAGGATAACTAGAAATGTTAGCAAATATGCTTCCTAAGTCAGAAGTCTCCTGCAGGTCTGTAAAGAACATGAATTTTTAGGTGCACTATACACACAGACAACACTGGAAGAGACAACATCTGCAAGTTGTTTCTCATTCAAGCACAGCCAGTTTTTAGCTAATCCTGAAAGCCTCAGGTCTCAGTAAAACGAATACTTTTTGGTTTTAATATATTAAACCAAACATTTCATTTCAGCCCCTCCCAAAACACATATACACAAACTCAGTCATTCTTCCTTGGGGCCAGATTCTGATACCTTTGCTGAACACCACCAAAAGTCATCTATCTAAAGACAAGCAAGTTGCTTTTTCTTGTATGATGGTACAAGATTACTCCTAAATCTGACCATTTCTTCTTTACATGTGATTGCTATAGGGTCCAGCCTTACCACTTCTGCTTAAAGAAATCCCACAGACTTAAATGTTCAGCCTTTAATCAAGACTAAATTTTCTCAGTGGTGCCGAAGTCAGTCGCGGTGGGGGGCTGGAGGCACTTGGTGCCCCTGCAGAGCCAGTCTAGAAGTCATCATCTGTCTGGAGGTGCAGATCAGGGCGCCTCGGTTCTTGGCAACACACAAAGTCTCAACGGTGATGTCACCTCAATAGCAATGGGAAAAGGGAAGTGGCCCAAAAGTGGAGTTTTCGACACACTCCACGGCATGCAGAGGCTCTGCATTTTCCATATATAGAAGGAAAGTTTGCACGATACTGTAGGTGTCCTAAAAGTAGATTCGTCTTCAGCTTTTGCTCTCCACCAAATACTCGTCTGAAAAGCCTGTTGTTTATTGTGAAAAAAAGTAATTTCCCTATGGAAAGCTTTGAGCCAAGCAGGGTTTAGAGCAGTTTCAGGGTTGTTTCCCATCTCTAAATCTGACCATAGGGGTCTCTTGAAAGAAAATTGCTAAGAATTTCCAACTGGACTATGTAATCACAGCGCCTGGTATCAAGAGGAGGGGGAGTGACATGAAATCACTGACTTGTGACATACATTCCTCAGCAATAGCAGCTGCTGCCTAATGACAGCTAATAAGGGAATCTTCCCTTGACAGAGCTGCATGCCTGCAGTGGGACTGGAATGTGCCCCAGATAAATCCACTGATAACCTAGGAAGCAGAGATCACACCCAAAGAGTATAAAAGACAAGATTTGCGAGAGAGAGGATAGGACAAGGAAGAGAGAGACCTGAAGAGACATCTCAGAAGAAACAGCTTGAACTTCCCTATTCCAAACGAACCAAGTGCCATGGACACTAAGGGCTCATTTTCCTGTGGCTTCTTCTTGCTGCTGCTCATCCAATTCCAATTCAGCAGAGCCAACCCCATCTACAACCTCAGCCCTGCCAAAGAACTGGCCACCATGGAGGTGAGGACTCTCTTCTTTTGCAAGGTTAAGCTTTTGGGGTGCTTAGCAGAATGTGAGATGGTGGGTTTGCCTTTCTTTTGTATGATGGGAGATCCCCATCAGCAATCACTTGCTAGGCAACAGAGTCTCAGTTCTTCATGGGGGTTCAGAGAAGCTCTGCATAGCAATATCCTCCAGTGCTGGGTTCACTTGAGCTTTCAGGTAGCAGTGGGAAACAAAATTCTGATGTTGTAGAATGTCTGCTTTGTGTTTTCAGTTCTTTTTGTCTTAAAGATTCCCTTCCTGGGAGCAAAGTCCCAAAGAGGGGAAAAAAACAGCACAGTAGCTCTATAAGAACAAATAGAAAATTTCAGGTGGGCTTCTGTTTATTCCAGAAAATAGCAGAACAGTGAAGCAGGTCAGTCACAGGGCTCTAGCTTTGGGGATTTAAGAGAACTGGCTGCATATAGATGGGAGACGACGAGGTAAAGCAGAGCACACAAAGTCCAACTTTTAGGAAAGTTGCTAGAGGAATAGCACGTTCATTTAACGTGGCTCATTCAGAAATGCTTCCAGAGCTGTGGAATTACCGGTTGTGTATTTTAATGAATGATGGAGAACATCCATTGTTGCAGCACAATATAAGCTTAAGATTCGGTCTTGCAAGATGAAGTCTGAAAACTCCAATCTTTCCTTGGACTGGTACCAGTGATCATCTCTTCACTGCCTCACATACTAAGATGATGAGTTCAGTGTCAGCCCAAGCTAAAGTATTTCTATGTCTCTAGGCTGTTTCCAGCAGCTAGCTGAGAAGAGCAGTTTCCAAATATCTCCAGTCTCAGGAAAACCATAAAGCTCACTCCTCTCCACTCCTCTTGTAGAGCTGAACAATTATATTCTTTGAACTGGTTGAGCTGCCCTTGAGGAGGTTAAGTGATCCCTGTTAGACAAAGCTTGAGAAATTACAGAGAATGGTACACAGGAAGAAGTCCCATAGCAGATCTAAATTCAGCATACATTTATTTGCAGGGAGATGCCTATTCCTTTAAGGAGCAGCAACTCCTGGGACAGAAATTAGTGAAAGCACCAAGAGCTTCTCCAAGTGACGTCCATTAAAATAGCCAAGGCAGATAGGCTTAGCTAAAATAAAAAATAAAAAGAAAAAAAAGCCAACTACTGGCAAATGTCACTGCAACTGACTTCAGACTGAACTATTGACTCAGTGGTATTTTGAGACTGTGCACCATGGTGGGTTGAGCAGGATCTCTCTGTGCAACACAGACCTCACTTTTTTTCACTGCCAAGGGCTCTTTGCCAGTAAGATAGACCTTGGTGGCAAGCAGCCTCATTAGGCTCTCAGCCACAGCTACCCATAGCCAGAATTAATGTGAACAGGGATTTTTAGCAGAGGAGAGAGCTCAAACACCACCAGCAACCCTGGGATTCCAGCTGACAGTCTCCCTAAGGCTGGCTATTGGGTTATTGATGAATGCAGAATAGGATGACTGGAAGAGCTGGCAAATAACCACAAAACTGGGAGTTTCATGAAATGAATCCTTCTCTTTTAGGCTCTGCTGGAGAAACTGGAGGATAAGTTTGCAATAATTGAAGCCCTGGAATCCAATCCTGACCTGCAAAATCCCAAAACCCAGGAGGAGATCTTCCCAGAACTCACAGACGACAGTGATGATCAGAAGGCTGAACCCAGGCTAGCACCCAGCACCCCTCTGTCCTCCAGGAACCCCTTCCTCAAGAGACTGAGGGGGCTGCAGGTGCCCAGGATGATGAGAGATTCTGGCTGCTTCGGGAGGAGAATTGACAGAATTGGCTCCGTGAGTGGAATGGGTTGCAACGGTGAGTTCTGACTGGGCCCTTGCACTGCACAGAGCAGACTGCATCTGAGTCTTGAGATGAGGGAGCAGCAGCTTCTATTTAAGTCTTTCATAAGATACAGTTTAAGAAAGGAATTGATTATAGCCTAGTATTTATAGTAGCATTATTTTTTAAAGAAATTTTGTGTCTATCAATTTGGTAGGGAGAAGTACTGCTGCTGCTGGTGACATACTGAGAGAGAAATTGACTCTAGTGACATTTATTTCATCTTTGGCTTTCCAGGTTCCAGGAGTAATTACTAGGACAACCTCCCTATGCCCTATTCTGAAGAAAGCTTTACAGTACCTGTTCCTCCCAAGAAGAAAGCCAGATGCTTTCTAAGTTCTTCATCAGAAAGTGATTCCTATTTTTATTTATTTATTTATTTATTTATTTGGAAAATGTGGTTTTTGTTTTTTTTTTTTTTTAGAACATTTCTTACTCTAGCACCAAGAGACCATCTTTAAATAAAACTAACACATTAGACATCTCTGCTGGACCGCTCTCCTGTCTGTTCCATTAAAATTTCTTGTATTTTCCTAAAGCCAAAGCCTATGTTTTATTGGTACTCTGGTACCCACAAAGCTGGATCTTACTTACACAAAATGGAGAATGTATGAACTTGGTATAGAGAAAAATGAGTTTTTCATTAGAGTTTTTTCCTCTGCACTAAGAAATTATAACAAAGTAACAGGAAAAAAATAAAACAGCTTGCTCAACATTGAGTCCTCCTATAGACAGGGTGTCAGTAACAAGAGAGTCTTCTGCTGGTATAGTCAAGGGAACTGCCACAAATCCCTCACATAAGCAAAATGAACATGAAAAGAAATAAGAAAAATCATAACACTCCACAAGTTTCAAGATAACCAGAGGGAGGAAAGGGAATTCATTGTGTATGCTTTCTAGCACTGACCAAATAAAGGTTATGAGCATCAACATAAAGATACATCTTTAACTGTGTCCTGTCTCACTCTGCATGGGGCTGAAGTGCTGGTCCCTAGTATTGTTGATGGATCCTCAATGGGCTTAAATCCTCTCCTGGTATTTCTCATGTGAAGAAGGTGGGATCAACTCCAGCTACAAAGCAGCTTGGACGTAACATTTCTCACTTTCTGGAAATGGGCCCCACATAAAGCCATTCTATGGCCCCCACATAAAGCCATTCTATGGCCCCACACAAAGCCATTCTGTGGCCCCACACAAAGCCATTCTATGGCCCCACACAAAGCCATTCTATGGCCCCACATAAAGCCATTCTAAACACAGCTAAAGGGAGCACTGCAAGTCTGACAGAGGTTTTGTTTAACACCTGTGACCTGAATTCGGCCCAACCCACATTCTCCACCCCACTAAGCAGGGTTATATTGCCAAGACCACATTCAGTTAGCACCCCAAGGTCCAAACAGCTTGGATTCAGCCCAGGTTCAACACAACCGTCCTGTGATCTCACATGCTGCTAGAAATGATGTTATTTTGAGCATCTGAGTTTGGGGCTTATTCCCAACATCCATGAGTTAAGCACCTTGGAAAGCTTGTTCAGGGCCTAAGAACACAGCTGTACCAGGACAGACTCAGCTGCTGGGGTCTAATTCTGCCTTATTAATTACACGGGGAGAGAAATTACTCTTGGTCAGTTGAGGCTACAGCGAGGCACAACAGTCACTAACAACAGCTCTCAGGAGCCACAGCTACAGCAGAACCCTCAGTCTGAGTGCTGAAGGGCACACCACTCCTGCACATGCCTGCTTACAGCTGAGGCTGCTGTACCACTTATGTCACATGTCACATTTCTGACAGGCCACCCTCCCAGCCACTCCCTGTGCTGCTGATGGCCTCTGAGAGGCGCCTGCATACTCCCTCCTACACTGGGCCTTGGGATCCTTCCCTAGGGAAGAGAAAAGAGCCTGTACTGAGGGAATTCACTCCGCAACTAGTGTGCTAGAGATCACATCAGAGCCTCTCCTTCCAGTAGCACTGGCCAAAGAGAAAATACTCTGTGCAATGGTGCCCACAGAGGCTTCCTTGGCAGAAGATGACTCCCAGGCTAAGACTCCCAGCAGATACCATGAGATATCTCTGCAGTGAAAATCCACAGTGACTTTGCATTTACTCAGAGGTGCTTTCATAAATCAACATGGTGTGAAATCACTCTTTGGGTAGCCTTTGTGGGGGTAATGAGGCTTTATCTTCTCAAACAGGCTTTCCAAACACCCCTGCAGCAAGCTGGGAATACTCAGGTGGATCCCTCCACGCTAACAAGAGGCAAGAACCTGACTTCCCCTGTGCTGCTATAAAGGAAAGTAAAAACAATCCTTATACCCTAACAATAAAAGCCTTTGCTGGAGCTGAATTTTACCCAGTGAAGCAAAACTTGCATAGACACCATAAATTGTCCCTCCCTGTCAGCCCCTGAGGGCACAAAACACTAATGAGTTCAGTGGAATGTGCTAAAAATGGCAAGAAGAGCTGGCACTGCCTGACCCACAGCCAGGTGGGTCCAGTACTACCAGCAAGCCAGTTCCCGGTGGAACAAGTCTGTATTGGCTTGCAGACAGCATGTTAATAGACCCTGTGGTCTGGGAGAACCTAATTGAGAGTAGGCAATCTAGGAACAAAGCATCTCTGTGGCTGGATTTTTACTGCTGCTCCCATAAACACACTGAGCTGTAAAGCTCCCCCAGGGGAATCTCAGAGTTGGGTCAGAATAGGACTGAAGATAGAAACAAGCCCTGGGAAAAGCTGAATGAGAGAAACTTGGTGCTGGTCAGCTCTACAGGCAAGGAGCATCACCCCAAGGACAAGCAAAACTACCATTGCTGTGCTGCTGTGGGAGCTGGGTCAGAGAGAGCAGGGAAGAGCCTTGGGAACAGCCTGCCCCAGACAAGTATGGGATAAAAGCAGCCCAAGTACTTCTGGAGAAGGCAAGGACACCTGAAAGCTTTGTGTCTCACTAGAGCTCTAATCAATGCTTTCTAAGGAGGGTGCAGAAGGCCTGTGGTCAATAAGGTGCACAGAGAAAACACACATGCCCCCACGAAGAACTTGCTTTCAGTGAGGTCAGGAATTTCAGTCTGTAGGTGCAGAAATGAAGGGTCATGGATCACAAGGAAATTAGTTCATAATTTGTTTGACAGGATAAGCAGATACAGGGTGACCCTGCAGGAACAATGGCAAGTGCTCTGTTCTTCCCAGGTGAGCAGGCTGACCTCTACAGCAGGGCAACAAAAGAGACACAAGCAGTTACCGCAGCGTATGACACATTACATCTTCACTTGCAGCAACTTGGACTTCTGTTCATAGCTCAAAGAATCAAACAAAGGAGAGTCCTGTCAACTCATATACACTTCAGGTGCCAAGCTGACTGCCTTTTATTTCTTTTGCTGCTGCTGGCACTGCAGTGGATTGGCACAGCTGCCCATGATACCCTTGAAAGGACACAGTATTCCTGCTCTCTCCCAGCAGCAACCAGCTCTGCACAGACTCCTGTCTACATGTAAGGTTGATTCCTTCAGGTTTGTAGTGGATTCATTGTGCCTGTAAATTCTGGAAACTAATCCTAGTAGAGCTTTACAGCAGAAAATGCAGAATTGGACTGGAGCAGAAACAGCACCAGGCTCTCCTGAGGGTGTGAACTGAAGAGATATTAATCTTCAATTCTACATTGATCCATACTAAGCTTTCACATCTGTCCAAGATCCAAGAAAAATTTCCTCTAGGGCAAGATAAGGTCGGTGATGTGTCAATAAAAGTGTAGGAAAAAGGCTGGTGGCCACAGAACCAACCAAGCACTTCAAAGCTTTGCTTTACCAACTGTGCTGGGAGCTAGCCCCAAGACAAGGATTCAGTGTAGCTTGTAATGGTAAACAATCCAGAAACAATCTAACCACAGGGTGCCTCTGGGCCAAAGCCATCACTGCAAAGCAAGAGCTGATGTCAAAAGCAGGTAATGCAGGTGAAGTTCCAAGAACTATTCAGCACTGACCATGGAGCAAGGTCCTGAAATCCTGCCCTCCTCCACTCTGTCAGGCATCAGAGTGCTTTATAAACAATCAACCCCCCACGACAAAGCAGCGAGGATGCAGCCAAGTGCTATCATGTTCCTTGTGCAAAGGAAGAATTACCCCAGTGGGATCACAGAAGGACCAGGCTAACACCCTCCTCCCAGCTGTAATGACATTTGCCACCTCCTGCAATGCCAGACTTCATACTTCCTAAGAGCTGCTGGCAGCAACCCTGCCTGGCAGTGCATAATTCAGCAGCTTTCTTCCTTTGAACTCTGCTGTCATTACATGAGCATGCCTCATGCACACTGTAAAGCATGAGCCCAGTTTGAAGAAGCAGTCTGGTTAAGATTGGGGTTTGCAAATTAGATTGGAGGGTTTCTCCCCCCCACCCCCCCCGACATTGCACTATCCCTCTTCCTGCTCCCCACTAGATGGAACATTTGACTGAAATCCCAGTCTGCAGGCAAGAATGCCAAATGGAACTGTCACCACTGCTTTGTTTCTGTAAGAAATCATACATGAAGTGCAGGGCACACATCCTCTGCTGCTGCAGGAGGTGTGGAGCTGTGCCAACCTGCAGAACTATCTGGCCATAGCCAGTTTGCTTGATTTAGCTTCCCTGAAACTTGGCCCCCAAAGGCCTTTGCTGATTGACATCTGCTTGATAAGTGTGTCCCAGTCATTCCAGGTAGAAACCCTTCACAGACGAGGTACACTGGCACTGTGCCCAAAGCCAGGCTACCAGCACCGTGGTCACACAGCCCAGAATTTAGCAGCCTGCCTGTTGGCAACCCTGCTGTGCTGAGAACAGCCTCTTCTGGAGCCTCTCACAGACTTCCTCCGAGGCACAGCTCCCACTAAGTGGTTGGCACCCAGTTGCCCAACGCTGTCTCAATTTTCACACTGAATAAGGAAAAGTCCAGAGGCATTGCTGAGAGAGAAGGGGAAAGGGATCTTTCCTGGTGCTTTTTTCACACCTCTGAGGTGTGAAACATCTTGAAACAAATCACTAAGGTTTCTTGCAGCAGATGTTCCTGTGCTGTCATATCCTGCTGGAGTGAAACCATTGCCACTCCAGTGACGGCTGCTATGGACAAATAACTCAGAAAGGGAATCTTCTGCTGGCCCCAGCTCCCCAACTCTTAGTGAGCTTTGTTCTTTGAGTTTTATTCCTACCATCACTGCAAGTATAAAGAGAAGAGGTCTCAAGATCAGTCCCACAGTGAGAAGAATAACAGCAGAGTGAAACAAAAAGGCAGGAAGAACACAGGATGGGTAAGAAAACAGAATATAGTGGAGAAGGCAGCTAGAGCTGGGCTTGCTATGTTGGGAATTTGGAAGAAGAAAAGAAAGACAAGATGGGTGTATAAAGTCAGCCATCCTACAGGGATATTCTCTGGTATAACCATCAAGGAGCTGCTGGAAGAGCCACCAAGAGGCTCAGGGTTGTCCTGTCTTTTCTATCCGTCACAAGCTCTTCAATGCAGTATGGACTCTATGTTCACCTGTTCCAACTGGTGCATCCAGGGTCCAGTTTCCTGGTCCTAGGCACTTAATCACTAAAATGTTGTTAAACCACTCATGGCCCACGTAGCCACTTGTGCTTTTAACTCTGTGGGCTTGAAACAGCCTGGGAAAGGGACATCTGCTTTTTAGAAAGGGACATGGACTTGTAAACAGTGTCCTTAATGCCTAAACCTCAGAAGCTGAAAGCCCTCTCTCCCCAGATGCTAGTGGAACTCCCTGCAAACTCACCCCAGCTGTGAACAAGGTTTTTCAGATGCTGGCTTTGAAAAGCTTCAGTGGATGCTAAGAGGCTGCCTGCATCCCACTGCCGCTGGAAGTGCTTCAGCACCCTGGACAAGAAGAGCAGCTCCACAGGGATAAAGCAGGAAAGAGCTACAAGCTAAGTAAAAGCTAATGCTAAAGCCCAAGATTTTCCACACCCTGGAGAAGCCACCTGTAACGCAAGAGGTACCACACTGCACTCTAGGTGTCTTTCATCTATCTCAAATCATGTTCTTGGACATTGCCATGTTCTAATAGTTTTATTACAATAAAGGGCCAAAATAAAACACTAGAAACATCAAAAGGCCTTGAAAGTGCTGAAGGAGACAAACATTTTACTCTCAGACACGTTATGGTTACATGAAATACTTCCCAAGTGCCATTGTTCAAATAAAATTATATTCATACAAATTTCAAAAAAATACAATTTATGTACACACTGTGGAATTAGCTTACATAATCTCATAACAAAAACCAGTGCAAACAAACACATGGAAACGTAAGTTGCTACCATTGGAATGGCTCAGAGTAAGTCAACAATTCAAACCACAAACACTGCACAGGAAATCAAGAGGCAGGGGAGGAGGCCCCACACCACCCCCTAACTTCAGCCAACAATACTAATCCAGTTCTTAGTTACTATTCCTTTAGTGTTGCTCTGAGTAAAAGGTCACAGGCACCTATGTTAGGAGTAAGTTTCTGGGTAAATCACTAAGCAACCAGAGCCAGAACAGAAGCAGCAGGTAGTGTGTTGTAAGAAAGGAATTCAGAGTGAGAAGAATGATCCAACACAAGCCCCTTTGCCTCAGTCCTGCATCTCCAAAGGTCAGATGAACTTGGCCTTCCCTTTCTGCAGGTTACACACACTGAGTGCATGCTCAGAGTTCCCTTTAAAGCCACTGACAGGGTCACCCACTACCCTCCCCTGGAACATCTTGACTGAAGGAGTGAAAGGGATGTGTTTTCAAGCTAAAATGCTTGAGTAAGAGAGATGCACAGGCAGAGCTGACAGTGCTGACAGCAGGCTGAAGGCAAGTGGCCTTCTCCTGGGCAAGTACAGCTGGCACTCAGACAAACCTTGACAGGATCTTTCAGTCTGTCTTGTCTGGAATGCCTAATTCCAGCCCTCAGTAGTGATGACAAGACAGACTGCAGCAAAACACACTGCTGCAGTTTGTGTAAAGAAATAAAACAGGACATGACCAGCTCAAGGCAAACAATCTAAGGAGCCCTATTCTAGTGCAGAAAGAGAAGGAACCTTCCACATGCTATCATTCAACATGAGCAAGAGGAAAAAGATTTGTCATGGAGAGACACAGGGCATTCTTGCCAGGTGCTCTGACAGTATGGGATTGCTAATTCCACAGCAGAGTGATCTGAAATCCTATCAAACCAGGATTCCCATGATTTCTAACTGTCCACACAGCACAAATCCTTTGAATGAAAGGCAGGTTGACAGAACTTACAGTGCTGCTTCAGGGTGTGCAAAAGGGTGCTGGAAGTTTTGTGGGATAGTTCAGTGCAACACCTCAGACATTTCAGAACTACCTGCAGAGACTATCTGGAGAGAACAAACATCCTCACTCTGCTTACAAAGAAAGAATTTGCAAGTCAGTGCCTACTCATATGCTCCAAGGAGTATGCCAGACTTTTTCCAGCTAAAGAGTCCAGGCTGAAGGCACAGGATGGACAGTGGCTGTAGGAAAACACCTATTCTTGGAGCTTTTAAGAGCTTGCATGCCTTACTCAAAATGGAGCTAGGATAGTCAGAAACCAGCAAAACTATTTGGGTGGAGAAGACAAAAGCCATTTCTGCACATTCCAAAGCAAGAAAGGGAAGAGTGAACACAAGCCCTGCTCTTTAGCTAGGTCACTTCCTAAGCAGCCCTGGAGAGGGGTCAGAGTTAACAAAGGGTCCTGGGACATAACCAGTTTCCTCTGCAACAGCTGCCACTGTATGTACCACAGCCCACTCCCTCCTTTGTGGAAATGGTACAAGTGCAAAGAAAGGTCTGCCTTTCCTCTCTTTAAAGAAGACAACAGATGGGAAAGAACACTAAGTGAAAATAGGGTCAATGGAGAAAAATAAAAAGTAAAACCAAAGTGCTTACAAACAGCTTTGCTACAACCAAACATTGCAGCTGAGCCATGCCATGCGCTGTATGACAAGCACAAATTCTACCCTAAAACTTGGCCTCAGGAACCAAGGCCTCAGAAACCTCAAGTTTTCTCATCTGCTGGACAAAATTCAAGAGCCTTCCATGACTCAGCTGTCTCCACTGCATTCACAGCAAGAGAGTGCATCTGCCCTCAAACTATCCAGACTGCAATGATTCCACCAACATCTAAGAGTTCCAATGACTTAAAGAGCCCTACATCAAGTCCATGGCTAGTGACCTGGGCACAAAACCTCCTCCTAATCTCAACTGCAGCAAGGCTCAGCAGCCAGCAGTTTGCAGAGTCACAGCCTAGAACAACCAGCTTCCATAAAGTCAGTCAAAGGGACCGTTTTAACAGGTTTAGTGTTATGACACATGTATGGAAAGGGGACCACTCCTTCAGGCTTAGTCAAGAAAATCTTCAGCCTAGATGAAGATTCAGCCTGAATTCAGACAACACAATGTCTGGTTTCCTTCTGCCACAGCTCTCACCTAGCTGGCTCCTTATGGCAGACAACAGGTTAATTGGAGTGCTCCCAGGCTGTGTAGAAGCTTGTCTGGGATACATTTCCCATGTTACTTGGCCCAGTCTCTTGGCTGGGAGAATGCTCTGTGCTTTATCAAGCCAATCAGCTCTGCAGGCCCTGGAGGCACAATGCTGGCTTCCCACAGAGGGTTATCTGTATGCAAAACTCAAGAGGGCAGGTGCCTGCTGGAACAATACAGGTGCTGGTCAGGATGGTACCTGCTAAAGCAGTGAACTGGCTGTAACTGGCTCCTAAATGCTGATTTTACCCTTACAGATACTTGGGCTATGGCAGTTGCAAACATTATGCCAAGTATTTTTAGAGCACAGACAGCCCCACTCATCACCCTGCAGCAGATCCTCCCTGTTAGCCACCATCACCAAGTATCCCTCCTATGTGTCAGCCTGAAGTTACACCAGCTCTTCTCACAGCACAGGGATCATTCAACCAAGCCCAGAGACAGGGCATCACTTCTGTTTGCCCCCAAAACTCAACACTTCACCATGCTCTGAGGACATGGGGTTCCCTGGTCTCTACCTCCAGCTGGAAAGGTGTTCCAAGCTCTCACTGTTGGATCAGTACAAGGACAAAGTGCCTACAAATGCCAAGAAACGCAAAAGTGTCAGGGGAGTGACAAAAGTGGAGTACCCACAAAGTGCCTTAGCAGAGTCTCTCACAGGGAGATAACAGCAACAGCTAACAGGGAAAGAGATCTCCCTTCTCTGAGGTGCTCTGCAAATGTATTAAATATTTATAATCCTAAATAGTAACTGGACTTGAACTGCTTTGAACTTCTTATCTGCTGGGCTGCTCTCAGGAGTCAGCTGCTGTCAAAACCATCACAGCAGGAACACTTCCCCATAAAAGGATAGAAATTAGGAGCAAATGAAGCCAAAGTGGAAAAACATGGGCAACTGGGAGCACCTGCAAAGAGAGGTGTACTTCCAAAATATTGGCTTTTTTAATACTGCTTTTCAGAAAAGCCACCTTCCAGAGCAGCTCTTGCATAACTGCAAACTTCACTGTCTCCTCTCAGCCTTGACAGTGACCTCCTTCTCACACAAATAAGGCAACAAGGAACAAGGGAGGAGGACGAAAAGGGAAACATACATGAGGGTAGGGAAAAGATGCTGCACAGATCTCTGCACAGGACACAGTGGAACCAGCTGGTTCTTTTTTCCAACCGTTAAAAAAAAAACAAAACAAAACAAAACTAAACCAAATAGCAGAACATACAGTGTCAAGACAACATCTGATGGAAGGAGATCACTGGAGCACAGGGAAAGGAAGAAACCTGGATCAAGAGTGGTCAAACCAAGTGCCTGAGACCAATCAACAGCTCTTGGGCTCAGGCATCTCCTCTAGTTCTCTGGCTGGCAAGATGTTCTCCAGCATCTCAGGCTTGATATGCATGTGAGAAGCCAAACGGCAAGTCTTGGGCCTTGCGGGGTCCAAGCAGAATGCGAGCGCGTGTGCAGGCCTGGAGCAGGGAGGCAGCCACACCAGAGTGGGGCAGAGCATCAAATGGTCCGATAGTGCTGTCTCAGTCTTGCCTGCAGAAACTCATGGGTCAGGTTGTGACGAGTGATTATCCCAACAATCTTAAAGAGAAAGAGGAAAAAAGGTACTAGGGTCATAGATGTGCTACTAACAGATGCGTGTGGTAGAGCTGCCGTTCTCACCAATACCCCAAAAAGGGAACCTGTAAGCAGCTCTTGACCATTGCTGAGTTAGAGTGGGTTCAAGTTCAAATCTCAGCAGAACAACACCCCTTCCTCATCGACATGCAAGACTCTGCTTAACTGCTGCCATCATGTCTGGACACAGCAGAGTCAGCCCTGCCTAGGAAGGGAAATCCTGTCCACATTGGACAGCACAGGGATGCAACTTGGTCCTCTGGAAAGTGAAAACTGTAACTGCAAGTAACAAAGCTGCCTCTTCATTAGAGACATTCCTGCTGTGCCAACGACACAACTGCAGATAGCTCATATCAGATAGATTTTAGGAAGCTCTGAAGACCAAAACACAGAAATGGTAAAGACTAGCTCAGTAGTGACTGCACACCGACTGTCACTAACTGGCAGGTCACAAATGGGACCCACTCCCAGTCTGCTGGGGAAACAGTCAACCCCACACATGACGGCTGATAGAACACCTCAGTTATTCTACAGATTGAGTTTAGAACTAGGCTGCTCTCCAGAGCTGCAAGAGCATTGCATCTTGTACTAAAGATGGAATGAGACAACAACTCTTGTTTTCAACTAACAGGAACCCCAAGGGGCAGGAAAAGCACTGCTGTCTCTCAGGAACAGACCAGCCCAGGCTTAAGGGAAACAGGTTCACTTTATGTTCATAGGAACTTACTGACACCTACTGACTCTTCCTGAGCACTGTGGGTGGCAGGGACAAGCACAGCAAATCAAGCACAAACCATTGAAAGACTCCTTTGTTTTGCTGCTTCTATGAGTAGGAACAGAATGCAAGTTCCCTTCCAGCAGAAAAACCTCCTGCTCCAACACCCCAACAGGAAATTCTGTTCTTGGCCTTGAATAAAGCTGTCAAAATGGATGCCAAATTAGTGGCTTCTGATGAGCTCAAGACCTCTCAACAGCCACAAGACAAGAAGAGCTTCCACCTCCTGCCAGCTGGAGACAGGAGAGTGACCACATGTCCTGCCCCTCCTGGGCAAAGCAGAAAGCAGGCTTGCACATGAAAGCTGGTAACAGTCACAGCAACCATCAATGCTTCAGGGCCTGAAGAAGATCACATTCTGATCTCTTTAAAGCATTTCTGTTTGGCATTAAAACAGATCTTAAGTTTTCCCAAAGGTGGAAAACACTGCAAAAACTGCAGTGGATCCTCCTCACGCAGCCAAGACAAAGCAGAGATAAGGACTCACCTCTCCAACTGCGTTCACAACCGGTAAGTGTCTGAGTCCCATTGTCCTGAACAGGTTGAAGACTTGTGACACATGAGTGTTTGGAGAGACAGTAAAGGGTGATGGGTTCATGTATGGGGTGACATCCTAGGAAAGAAAAACAATTACATTAATTACAAGAGGCACTGGGAATCACCAATGAGCAGTACCTACAATCCCTCCTGTGCACTGATCTCTGGACAGGGTTTTGGACAGTGGGCATCATCTTTTTCTCCATGAATATGAAATTACTTCAGGAACCTGATTCCGTCACAGTTTATTTGTACAATGTAATCCATGATCTTAAGAGCCTAAGAGATGCAGAAAGCCTTTAGGCAGCATAAATACAGGTCCATGAAAATACAAATATATATTAAAAAAGCACTTTGGTCTACACAGAAGTCCTATCACAAAAACAATGACAGGTCTGCCACCGAGCTGCCAGCACACAGAATGCCCAACAGGTATCAGCAGTCTGCCTGTGCAATCTCTCTCAGGCAGGAGCCTAACCTAGAAGGAAGTTCAACTAGACAGGAAATGTCTTATCCTGGAAGTGAAGCACCTGCATGCAATGCTACCTCAGAGCAAGTATGAGGGTGGATTCCCACATGCAGACAAGGCTGAGTGACTGTGTGAGTACAGGGTGCTGCTCACTGCATCTAAGAGTGGACTTAAACATGCTCAGGCTTGGGACAATGCTAAAACACATATCAGGAAACACTATGACACTGCATCCCTTACCACTATCATGCGAGGATTCAGCAGGGTGAGGTCCAGGTCATGGATGTCTGGGTAGCGGGGGTAATCCTCCGACATCTCTGCGTGGGACAGGCGAGGCTGACTTGCACTCTGCAGGTGAAACAAATCCCACTGAGCCACTGTCACCATCCCAGATGGGACATGGGCTGCAAGCAGCACAGCACATGGTGTCTCCTAACTGCTGACCTTGATCTCCTTCTCCTCCCGTGCCCACACAGAACTTCTGCAGAACTCCTGGCAGCTCATCTCAGAATGCAGCAAAGCTCAAACCCACAGAGGTGTTTGCTGAGAGCAGCAGGTCTGCTCTCCAGCCTCTCACAGGTCTACACTCAACGTTGGAGGGCAGCAGCGCATCAGCCTTGGAACAGATGGGCCTCAAACACCCACACTGATCTCAGTGACAGAGCTGAGAGCTGACAGTCTTCTGGCAAGACCCTGGCATCCAGCAGTAAAACCACAAAGTATACCCTGCTGGTTGCTCTGTTTGTATTTAGTTCGTATTTAGTATCTGCTCTTTATTCTTCAGTTCTGACAAGACTGCACCTTTATACAACAAGTAAGTCTATTGGCTTATTCTTCAAACAGTAGTTGTTTTCTTTTCTTGGGCATACTTCAACAGAAATTAATTTCCCTTTATTTCAGTGCTGCAAGGGAGAATTCACATGACCTGCCCACAGCTTTTAAAACACAGATGCATGCCCTAAAGTGCAAAAACGGCTCAATTTTTTTTTTGCAGCCCATAAATATCATTCCCAACCTTCTCAGCCAAGATGGCAGGGATGTCTGGTGCAATTTCTGATTAGAAAGACTCACTGACTGGCTCTCAGAGTAACAAACACCCCTGACAAGGAGGGTGACCAACTGCGAGCGCAAGATCAAGCCATGGAAGGTCAAAGGTCTGAAGCGTTCCTCCATGGTCCACTCTTCACTGGGAGACTGGTCAGGGTACAGGTTGGGGTAGGGAGTGTACCTGTGAGAGATTTAACATGTTCTGAGTTTCATGGACTTAAGGAGAGACACATACACCTGCCTCCAAAACAACAGCTGCTGGGAGAGATAAGCTTTACAGAGCCCTCAAGATTTTGTAGGCAAGGAGGCATCAAGTTTCTGCAGACATTTTGCTAGCTATTCCATCCTCTCCAGGAAATATTTCTGGATAGGTGTTTGAAGGAAATTTAAGTTAAAAGGTTGAATACCATCAAGCCTAAGACCTGGTCACAACTGTGAGTCCCAACACTGGCTGATGAGACCTGGCAGGGCACTTCTAAAATTTAGATGGTAGCACTGTTTCCTCTGATCCACGGAATGACAAGGATTGTATGAAGCACCACATCTCAACATATGGAAATGGAACATTTCCACACATTTGTGCCTACCAGGACCTCACCTTCTCTCTAGCATCTGTTGCAGCAGATCCTCCTTTTCTGGTGGCTCCTCAGTTGCTATGTGCTCATCACACATATTACGCAGCTCACTGGAAGGGTAGGACTTCATGGACTGACTGCGCTTGCGCTGCTCGCCGGCTCGGGTGAGGATGCTGGACTTCTGTGTACAACAAGCAACTTGCAGATACTCACTCAGCAGCTCAAGAGTTACCCAGAGAAGACTATGGCCTATCTGATCACAGCTTTATGTCACCAGATAAGGTGTTCCTTAGTGATGCTGCAGTACCTGTAATAGCCAAGAGGACTGTACTGTCCCTGGACAGAGCCTGGAGCTTAGGAACTGGGGCACCCTTCCTTGCTAGAGCACACGTGTGCCACGAGCATATTCATGATGCATTCTGACCTTAAATTTAGTTTCTCAAGAAACTAAAGCATCTGCCCCACTACCCCTCCTACAAAGGAGAGAAGCATTTAGGCACCATCTGATCTCAAAGGTGAGTTCAGTCCTTGGGTGGCAAATCCAAGCTTCTTCCATGTCTTAGTCCTCTTAACTGTTCCCTCTAGGAATGCAGCCCACTCTTCTGCCTTTACCCTGACCCAGAGAACAGAATGAAATTGAGTCCTTGAAAACTTTGTGTTGCAGTAGGAGCTTATCTGTGACCTGAATTCTGCACTGACAAAAGCCTAGATAATAAAAGAAAGAGCCTTCTACCTACAAAACAAAGCTCTTTTCTCTTCAGCTTCTCAAATGAGCAACTTTTTACCTTGAATTTGATGTTGTTACTGATCAGTTGGTTTCCCTTCATGAACTCCCTCTCATTGCCCCGGTTCTCAGTCACCACAGGGAAGGCATGATGGACAGTTGTGCGCAGGATGCTAACAAGGGACTGGATCCTGGTGTGTGGGTAGACATACGTCAAGTTGGGTTCCATGATGTCACTGGCTCTTAGTCTGAGGAAACAGAAAGCCAAGATTGCTACATCACAGCAGGGAGAAAAGGCTGGTGATGGACAAACAAGGGAACAAACCAGTCCCAAACCAAGATCCTGAAGAAGTCTGCTGCAGTTTAATTCTGCCAGCAACTGGTACCTATGTGCTCACCTTCACCATGCTATTAGCAGTGCTGGCACAGTTGATTTCATTTTTAACAGAACATTGCAGCAATGCATGATAAACAAGGAAAAAGCTTCCATCTCTTCACACAGAAAACGTGTGAAGAACACTACTGAGAAGAGATGAGAGGCAGGAAAACTAAATTCTTCAAGAAGCAAAGTCAAGTGGAAGGCTTTCACAGAGTTCTTGCCAAACCTCACAAATGAATCTCCACCCACCCACCCCTCCTCAGAAAGGGCTCCAGCATCTCTCTACTGCCACAGGCCTGATGTATACACCCAACTCCTTTCAGAGCAGTCCTCCTCACAGTTGCTCCTCTCGTAGCAGCCAGATTCTTTGGAGATGATGCATCATCCCCCTGCATTACAGTACTCCTTTCTGAAGAAGGACCCTACCACAAATTCCAACCCACAACCCTGCCAAGAGGAGCAGCCTTACTTATCCATTTCCACCTCTGTTTCCCACTCCAGGAGAGGCACTCCTCGTAAGTTCACATGGATGTCATAGATGCCTTTGTTGAAAAAGTCTCCTGTCCATTTGGCTACCTGCAGAGCAAATAGAAAGAATATTGATCCAAGTACAAGGCTCCTTGACTTATTAGAGACCTGGATGGAAGACAGATTCAGAACCAGCTCACATTCAAGGAGTCTGCAAAAAGCTCAAGCTACAACTCTGCACTCACCATGAGGGTGATCATTATTGGGAGCCCATAGGTGATCTCATTGGTGGATTCAATGAGGATGACAGTCAGGCTAATTGTCATGCGGACTACTCCTCCCAGGAATGCTGCTGCCCCGATCAGTGCAAAAGTTCCCGAGTAGATGTGATCCAGGCCAATGTAGCTAGAGGGAAACAGAGAGCCTGGAGATGAGAACCTGCCAGAGCCCACCTCTCCCACACATACACACCCTCAAGGCACCTTTTGAGGAGGTTGGCGACCAGGCGTCCGAAGGCAGCCCCACAAAGCAGTGATGGCACAAAAAGCCCACTGGGGACAGAGATCCCATATGTCCAGCAGGAGAGTAAGAAATAGAGAAGGAAGAACAAGGACAGTGTGACTGGGCTGAAAGTACCTGCAACACAAGAAGAATCAAGACTGACTAAAGGAGCACAAATCTGTTGGACAAAGACAGCAGTCTTGCACCATCCACCCCTCAGCTCACAGCAGGCTCATCTCACAAACAGCTACTGAGTCTCTGAGTCCAAACACACACAAAGACAATGAGTAAGTGAAAAAGAGAGGAAAAGCATGGGAGGTTTTGAGCTGCTATCCTAGCAATCTCCCAGAGCCATGAAGGCCTGAAGATGTTACTTGCCCTGTGATTTTTATGACAAGGCAAGCAAGATGGAGATCTGAAGCATGAGCATGGGATGAGACACAGTCTCCTGGCTACTCACCATCTTGGTGGAAGAGCTGCAAGATGGCTGACTCCTGAGGGTTGAAGAAGAGTGTGGCCATGTCATTGTAGGTTTCATTTGGACAGAAAAAAGTTTTGATGCTTGAATTCACATCCTGTGACATATCCTAATGCAGGACACACAAGACACAAACAGTTAAAATCCACTCTCTCCTATGTTAGCCTTTGAGCAGAATGGGAGCAGCCTTTCTATAGGGCTGCCAGCCTACACTTTGGGAAGTTCAGACTAAACATCAACAGCAGACATGGGGCCTGCAGCCTCAGTGGGCTCCCTAGTTCACAGTCCGAGTTGTTTTGTGAAAGGACAAAAGCACAAAGGGTAGCTTTCATTATCAGTCTAACCTCCTGCAACTGGACACAGGCTTTCACTGAAGTTCTGTTAGGTACAGAATCTGTGAAAAGCTCATTATGTGCCTGTGCTTCTCTGGAGGGTGAACGTGATGGGAACATATAATTGCAACAAAAGATCCCTCACCTGCAGGTCCAGAGTGTCATTGCCACTATGGCTAGTGGAAGACATCTGCCGACATTCCCCCAGAACCATGGAGGCTACAAAGACCACAACTGTGGTAGTCAAGGACACCAGCAGGCTCTCCAAGACTCTGCAAGCACACAACAGAAATCATACACTGAAGCCCTGTAACCCAGACCCAGCCCTACACAGGACTTTGATAAAGCTGCAAGAAGCATCAGTCACTAGATCTCAACATCAGATGCAGGGAACTCTGCAGGTCAAGCTGAAGTACGAGTTGGTTGCTAGGAATTGTGCTAACTCGCTTTTTTAATTGCCTGCCCCATAAAGGAGCTATTTTCTGCCTAGAGAACACCCAGCAGTCACATACAAGAAGCCACAGGGAAGGGTTTAGTGATGAGGCTGTTCACATGGAAACGATGTCCTGTAGGTCCTTACAGGGTAAAAGGCTGGAGAGGACTAGACAGACTGATACAGTCTCTCATAATCTCTTCTCTAACCACTAAAATACACTTCATTTTTTTGCCCCAAACCCAGGCTTCCTATTTAGGAATTGTCCAGAGCAAACCAACAGCTATTTTCCAGAAGTATCCCCTCTCTAAATAGCACAGATATTAGCTCAGTTGTGAATTTAATTAACCAAGATAATAAAAAAAAAAAAAAGTGGAATGAAGTATTCCTTCGACATCTGTTTGGACAAGATAAAAAAAGTACTGCATGGAGACAAAGCTCCCTGCGGATCTCTTGCAGCTCTCCCCATACCACCAGAGAAAACAGAAAACCAAAAGGCACAGAGACTGTGACATCTGGTTTCTGGTGTGGAATTCTAAACATGGAAGCTTTGTTTTATGATTTTAAAAAGAACAGGTCTGGGATTTCCTCCAGACCCACTCACTGGGTCTTCTAGATGGATGCTTTTGTTTTGGGACACAGATCAGAGATCCCTGCACAAATACCTGACCAGCTTTGGCTTGGGATGCACATTCCGCATGCGGTATTTCGCAAGTCTCTTGTTCAGGCAGTTGAAGGTGGCTCCAAGAAGGCCTCCCACAATCCCCATCAGAATGAAGAAGCCCAAGTCCACAGCTGTCCAGAGGTGGCATTTCTTATCAGACTCAGAGCACTACACACAGAGGCAAAAAAATGAGTGTTACAGTAATTGCTGCCACTTCCTACCAACAGGTCTGTCTCCACAGCAGGAGACTTTCAGCAGCTCTGACCAAAGGGCAACAATTCTGTCTTAGTCTACTGGTGCATTGCAGCTAAATATCAACTGCCCTTCACTGAAATACAAGCATGTACAGAAAATAAAACTAAGAAAGAAACATTGAACTGACAGGAGATTGAAGGGGAAAAATATCAGCTCTAAATCTTACCTTGAATTCCCCAAAGTTCAGCAGCCCAGGGAGCTGGAAAGAACCCCAACTTCCAAACTGAATCCCAGAGCGGAAAAAATTCAAAGTGAAGGTGGCAGCCATTGAACAGAAAAGCTGAGGAAGTAACAAAAAAAAAAAACAGAAGTAAAGACTCCCAAATTGAGATTGGCAGAGTCAGCTCTTCTTGAGATTTATGTCAGGATACAAAAACTTCAGAGCCTTCTCAGGCTTTAGGAAAATAATCTACTGAGGTTTAACACCCACTCTCTGCTGCAAATGAGAGCAATCCCAAAATGGACTTCTGGAATTAGCTAATTTGGGTTTTCTACACAAGAAGTTGGAATTTCACCTAGTAATTCTTGCAGCAAAAGTTCTTTTTTTTTTTTTTTGTGTGTGGGTTGAATATGCCAACTTGCAGTTGCAAATCAATCACATGGCACTAACACAGCTTGTTTAGAGTTGGAATTGAGGCCTTCATTGGCTCAGAAAGTGTTGCTGTCTTGGCAAATCCCCTGGCTCCTTTTATTGTTGCTGAGAAAAAGCAGATTAACTGAATCCCATCAACAGGATATTTGCCATGAGAAATGCCAGAAGCATGATGAAATCAAATAAATTTTTAATATCCTTTCACCTTCAGGAAAGCACTACAGGGAGATAAATGGACAACCAGAAGGCACAGGGCACTGCTGCAATACAGCTTCCCAAGGCAGAGAAAAGCAGAAAAAAATCTAGCACCTGGCTTTACTCTGTCTGCTCCCAAAGCATCAGACTGCAGAGAGCCCAGCCACAAAAGCCCTTCTTCCAGTTAACACCAAATCTGCTGCCTACATAATTCCAGACAGTACCAGACTGCTCTCTGCTCTTGATCTGCAGTAATTCTACAGCACTGATAGAGCAGGCAAACTCTCTCCTGCCAGGAGAGTCAGGAGGAGTCAGGATAACCCGAATGCCCTCATGGACAAGCCTTCCCAAAGGTCCAGCCCAAGAAAGAGTCACACAGAAAGAACCAGAGTCATTACTCACCACTTTCCATGTAAGTCCCTGGTTCCAGAAAGAGGAACCTTCTTCCAAGCTGAAAAGAGTGCCTCCAATAGGGGCTCCAAAGGCAGCTGCAACCCCTGCAGCAGCTCCAGCAGACACAAAATCCCTTTTGTCCCTGAAGGGAAGAGGAAAACAATCTCAGTTTAGGAAAGCAGAGCTCTGGATGTGCTCAGGTTCTGCAAAGAGACCATTCCCATTTATGGATATATCCCAGGGATACAAGAGTGACAGCTGGGAGAAGTGCTGGCCACAGCAAACAGCACTATTTATGCATAAGTCATGGCAGCATCATGGCACCAACACATAGTGAAACTCTGGCACTCCACAGCTGCCCAGTGTATGAGGAAGCATCCTAACCATGGGACACCAGCATCACCTGAAAGAACTTCAGGGAGGGTAGGGCAAGATTTTGTTCATATTCAGGCAAACCAGCCTTCTCTATAGCATATCTTGGCCATAAGGAGTGAGTAAATGAGCTGGTTCCTAACAACGAAGCCATTTAAGCGTTCAGATTAAAGGCTTCAAATGGGTAGAGATTTGCTGAGTAGTGCAACAGAACATCAATGAGCATGGAGACCAGAGCAGCATGGAAGAGTCAAGTCATTGTGTTGTCTTGATGCAGACTGAAACTGCAGGACACTAGAGAGAAACTGGACAAACACCTGACTGATCCATCCCGGCTCACCACCCTTCTCCCAGGCAAGTCTGCTCACTCCTCCTCCTCCTCCTCTCCCTTCCTCCACAGCCTGGCTACAGTACCTGTCACTGCGGAAATAGGGAAAGTTAAACTGGATCTTCCTCAAAGAGATGCTCTGGAACTACAAACAAAGGAAAGATTTAGAAACATAGGAGATAGAAATTGACTCCTCACAGCATTCTTACAAAGCAGTGGTGTGACCAGGACAACCACCCAGGCCAGCACTAACCTGTGGCAAACCTGCACCCACAACAGCACCACTGTGAATCATTGGACCCTCCTTCCCGACAAAAAGACCTGGAAAAATAGGATTCATGGTGCAACACATTCCTGACAATGCTACTTACTCCCCAGGAGAGATCAGCTCATCACTCCCACACCATGCCAGTCCCCTCTGCCAAGCCTCAAGGTGAGGGAAGGTACTGAACCCCTTGGCCTCCTAAAATGTTTGTGAAGATTTGCACAGACTTTGCACTCTGAAAGTGTGGAATCATTCAAAAAGAGCTGTTACAAGGACTCTGAACTTTCCAAGTCATTTTGCCCTGCTGCTCAGAACATAACCTCCTCCAGGCTGCTCCAAACACCTTCTTCTGGAGAATTCTCAGGTCTTCCTCTTGTACTGACATACAAAAAGTGTCTTCTGATTAACCCACCTAAGAAAGTACCTGTTCCCCCAAGAATCCTGACCCTTCTGTCTTTTTTCCACTCTACATATGTACTCAGGACTCATGACTCTGCTCCAGCCCATCAAAATCATTTTGCTAGAAAAGTGGGAGAAGCCTCTTGTGCCCTATGTAGAGCAGGGGCAGCATTTTTCCCCCTGCAGCAATACACTGCAGCCCTTCTTACCTCCTGCCACGCTGAAGAGCACTCCCATAGCTTTGCACACCACCGTCCGGAGGCGCACAACCCCTGGAACCTTCACCCCATTGAGGTAGCACTTAATTTCAGGAATTCCTGATCCTGCTGCTACAGGCTACAGAAAAGAAACATGAATGCTGTATTACATTCATTTCATGGCTGACCAACAATCTCTCATCAGAGAGCTCAGCAAGGGACAAAGAGATCCTGCTTAGCTAAACCAATCAACACTGTGAAGATAGTTTGATGTCTTGGAAGAGAAAGTGCTTCCTGCAAGGACACTTCACACTTAGGACCTGTGCTCTGTAAAGTGCAGCAGTGGGCCCAAGTCTTACCTGGATCAGGACCAGAAGACTGGCCAGAAAAACAAAGGTCAGGTTGAAGCCCAGCAGCTCCAGCAAGGACAACGCAAGACAACCTTTCTCAGTGCATTCTTCCACCGCTGCAGGGATGGTCAAGGAAAACAACAGCACTGCCCCCATCAATTCACAATCATTTGGTACTGTCTGGGGTCCCACCTGCACCAGAAGGCAAATCTTTGCTTCCCACCCCAGCCAGGGCAGCTAACAACCCATCAGGAAGCCAGCCTTCCTTTTCAGAACTCAAAGCTCAGCTCCAAGGAAAGGAAACCATACATTCTTTCAGAGATTAGCCTTTGCCTACACACATGATCCCAGAAACATTTTTTGGTTTCAAGGGCTGAATTGCATAGGCAAAACTCGATTAATCAATAACAATTGATGGCAGAAGTCTGAGACTCAGCTGTTTTGAGCAAAACATGGCAAAAGAAAGGGAAAGGTCACTTGAGTCGAACAGGAACACCTGCAGCAGGTAAAAGATACAGCTTTGCACCACCCGGAACTTGAGCTGAGTAAAGAGCCGTACAAAGAAATCCACAAAGAGGCCCACCTGTAAAGAAGAAGAGATCTGCCATCAGGAATCGCTGCATAGAAGCAATTAAGACCATCCTGTAACAGTCCTATCAGAAGCATACACACAGAGGAGGACAGAAAATGAAGAAGTTTTGCAAAAAGCAGTGTTCAAAGTAACTTCGGAATTTCAGATTTATTGCCTGCCTTGTTCCCCTGAGGACAAATCCACCTGACAATTAATCCTGAAGAGATGCATTTCAGAGGACTAACCTGGTAGCATCTTTAATACCCCCAACATACTTCTGGGTACAGAAGAAAGCCAGTGTTTAACTGAGACAGGCAACAGAGCTCATTTTTGAACACTCCAGAAAGCACATGCAATGAGACTAGTACTGCCAAGCGTTTAAAAAAAAAAATAGAGTTCAGCTGTAAATTGGCATTTTTTTTATTAAGTGCTCCCTTTGGACAAGTTCTCCTGTATGCAGAATTAAAGGATTTGCCAGAATACTTAGCAAAGAAAGCACAGCAAGTTCTAGAAACAAAAAAGGCTTCTCAGAAAATAATCTATCAACAACATGCTGTAATTCCCAAGTGACAACCCAGCTACTAATCTCTCCATTTCATGAAAGAGAATGTTTCCTCCTCATCATTCCTTGGCTACTGACTTCTAAATTACTTGGTCTTCTGAACTTTCCTCATCCTCCAAAGAGCATAACTCTTACCAGTCCTGTGCAGACTCCAATAACAAAAACCATCACCCACTTCACTGCTTCGTATCTCTGGGCTTTCTGTTTAGGAAGAAGATTAATAAAAAAACCCAAGTCAAAGCAACGTAGAGCAGTGGATCAGAAGAAGGTGGTTTAGGGCTCTGCAGCTCAGTTACAACTAGAGTGAGAAATCAACAAATTATGGTCACAACAGCAACCTGAAAATAGGGAAAAATAGGAACTGAAATGATGAACATCTGCTCACTTTAAACCTGAGGAACAGAACAGATGCTGGGAGCTATAATCTCCACAAGTTTTCATTCTATTCAGAGAGAAACCAAGAAAGCATGCAGAATCCCTTTTATAAAGAAAAGCAAACAAACAAAAAAAAACCAACAAAAACAAAAAACCTCCTGCAGTGGAATGTACCTAGAATCATAGGATGGGTTAGAAGGGGCCTTTAAAGATCACCTAGTCTAAATCCTTTTGCAGTGAGTAGTGACATCTGTCAGTAGATCGAGTTGCTCAAAGCCCTATCCAGCCTGACCTCAAACACTTCCAATAATGGCATATACACACCCTCCTTGTGCAAATTTTTCTGAGCTGTTTCCACAGGTTTAACTCTCAAGCTAATGAAAAAGAACAAGGCCTTACCTTGTTGTCCACACTCTCCAAAACTTCCAAGTATGGGTCATTGATACAGCGATCATAATCCAAGCTCTGGAAGAATGCCAAAAGGTCAATTTAAGAGAACCAGCCATAACAAATTGCACAAAACACTACAGAGAGAAGATCCTGTTAAAGATTACAAAGGTCATTACTAACTCCCCAGTAGGTTTTGCAAACAGTAATAGAAAAAAAAACCTCCTGGAAACAACTTTATTTAACTATTTCCAGTACAGTCAGACCCTGAGAATCAGGAAGTGAAAGAAAAGAGCAATTTCACTGCCTAAGGTGAGGAAATGAAACAGGAACACAATTAATACAACTTCAAATTTAAAGTCACATTGTACAGATTTAGACTTCACTTCCATAAGTGTCTCCAGTTTGACAGTGCAGAGGATTTAACCTTAGATCTTTGTATTTGACCTCTCACTACAGCAGAAGCACTAGATATTATACAGATTATATAGATAGGAATTGCTCTCCAGATGAACAGCATCAATTCTGAAGCTTATCACAGCAATATAGAGTTCCCCCAGTCATCCTCACCAAGTGCTAACAGCTTCTATCTACATTAGCTTCATTTTCTCAAGCCAAGCAGGAAGAGCCTGAGCTAGTGGCACCCATGCTGACAGAAGCAGCTCTAAATAGCTCTGGGCTACCATACAGACATGGAAAAAGCAAAAATCTCCTGTATGGAGCAGGATCTGACAGATGGAAAATTTGCTGTAAGCCAGCATTGCATTAGATGCAGCAGTAAGGCAACAGTGATCAAGAAGTTACAGATGCATGCTACAGTCATGAGGAAGCAGGACCACTACAGCCTATAAATCTCACATTTAAAAAGTAGAAAAATGCAGCAGACTCTGAAAATTAATTTTCTCAGCAAGAGGCTGACTGAAACAATAAATGTTCAAGCTCTGCTCACGGGGCTTTAACACAGAAATGCATAAAAATGAGGAGCAGCTCTTTGCAAGTGCCGCTCTTGGTACTTTTGTGGGTGCCAATGCAATCTAACTAGTCATGCATTTTAAGCACTTGCTTCATTACAAACCCAAACGGATCAAAACCTGCCTGCAGTTCCTCTTCACAATAATTTCATAAGCTGCTATCAGTTACTTTCCTACCTCATAGTCTTTGCGTGGAAGGATCTCATCCTCTTCCTCCTGAGTTTCTCCTAGGATTGTCTGCAAAACAAACATGGGAAAGGAAAATTGTCTAAGGAATGAATGTATGTACAGGTGCTTAAGAATGTTGGCAGCAAAGCCAAAATTAGGACAAGCCTGTGCCACTACTGTTGAATAAAGTCAGAGTATGGATCACCAAACTACTACTTTGAGGCATAAGACCTAAGACCTTCTCTTAAAGCTTGCTTCTCAGCAAGAATACAGTGAATTACTCCCGTATGGGAGCACTCCACAGCATAGCAGAGCACTAAACTCACACTCCAGCTTCTTTCATACTTCAACATGTTACTGAGAAGCACAGGATAAGAAACACGGGCACACTCCCCTAGCCGAGATGGCTGGAGAGAGCCCCTGCCAGAGCCAGTCCCCCCTGACGGCTCAAGGGGTGCTGCACCCGGCAGGAGCAGCAGCGCAGGCTGAGGCACTGGCCGCGGGGGCTGGAACAGGAGGCCCAGACAAAGCAAACGTTGACTGGGGTACCGGGACAGGGCGGACCGTACTGAGCACAACGCGGGGCAAAGGAGAAAGCCGGGCGAGGCACGGGGCCGACCAGTGGCTGAGGTACTGGGCCATGAGATGCTGAGCCAAGGGCTGGCTGAAGCAGCGGGCCCTAAGCCGCCAGCAGCAGGGTTGGAGATACTGGGCCCTGAAGCGCCGGGCCGAGCACGGGCTAAGGGTCCGAAACCGCAGACGGAGGTACCGGGCCCTGAAGCGCAGGGCCCAAGTGCCGGCACCTGGGGCGGAGGCACCAGGCCCAGCACCATAGCAACGCTCAACGCCCACCCTCAGGCGCTCGCCCGAGCCGGCACAGCGGCGGGGCCGTGTCAAAGGCAGCAGGCATCACGGCTGGGGGGCGGTGAGGGACGCGCAGGGCTGCAGTCGTACCAGCTCCTCAGGGGTGCGGCTCTCCCGCTCGCCGCAGCAGCAACAGCAGCAGCACAGCCCGGACCCGCACCCCGCCATCTTCCGCCGCCGCCCCTGCCCGGCCCCACCCGCCGCGCCACACGTAGCTCCACCCCCACGGCGCGAGGCAGAGCCGCCATGTCAGAAACGGGCACGCACCACGTGACCCCCCCCGCCCCGCCCCGGCCTTAAAGCGCCGCGGGCTACGGCCGCCCGCGGAGCGTCTGGCACCGCCGGGAGGTGAGCGGGGCCCCGGGAAGGGGGGGACCGATCTCTGCCCACGTTGCTCGGGGCAGATCCCCGCCGCAGGCCCCGACCGAGTTGCCGACGTGCCGCGGGCCCGAGCTGCCCTCTGGTTCCTTTGGGTCGAGCCGCGCTCCCAGGGGGTTCAGCTGAGGTGAAGGAACGGGCTGCACCTCGATCGCTACCTACCCCAAATACCGATCTTCCGGCAGGAGGGACTCCCCACCCCGTCGCACCGGCCTTTCCGTAGCCGTGCCGCTGCCCCACTGGCAACGCGGTAGATCCAGCCCTGGGCCCCTTTTATGCCCTACAGGACCGCCAGCGTAATGCCCGCCCGGGACACCGAGGCCCTAACAATGCCGCTACCTGATGCTATGGCCTGGGACATCGTGGCCCTGGACAAGCCCCTTACAGTGGGCCATCATCCCGGTGCCATGGTCCGGGAGTCCCTTGCAGGCACTGCACACCCCACGAGAAGTGCACATGTGTGCAGCTGAGTTTAGCTCGGGAGCTAAAACTAATCTTCGGAGGATGCAGATGTTCATCCTGTGTGAGGGTGTGTCAGCTCAGGTCTGGAAGCAGTAAAAATATCCAACAGCAAAAGAAATGGGGACAGCAGTGTCACATAAACATAATGAGCACAACCACATAGATAAGCATCGATGTGCTGGGCTACAGCTCTTTTCAGCTCTGCAGTGTGGAAGAGATAGACAAGCAGGAGCACTGACTGACTGACAGGTGTTTAAGGTTGTCTTATTTTGCAACTGGTTTTGTTTAGTTAGAAAATCTTTTTTTCTCTTTGCAATAACTTCAAGCTTCTGCCAGCAAATCTGTGATGCACCTAAGGGTAAGGAAACTGCTCAAAATGCTGCCTGTAGACAAAAATTGTGAAGCCTTTCTCCTGACTTTGTGGTTCTAGATGGTCATTAACATCAGGCTCTTTTCTCACCAGCAAGTCTTCATGCTATAGAGACATTCACATATGAATCCTTCCCTTGGGTGTTAAAGGTCCTTTGATATGCCTGTGGTGGCACTCTTGCTAGAAGTGAGATATGGGGAGCTGACTGCATGTGGTTTTGCATCACTGGCTTGATCACCAATGTATGCTTCGGGATAATTCTCCCAGATTAGTGCCACGTGGACGTCAAGCAAAGTCCTTTGAGAGAGTGTGGCTGCTGTGCACCCAGCTGCTTTTGCTTCACTTTTCAATAGGTCTTTTTACTGTGGCCTGCAGTGTTGGTACACAAGAGGTTTAGGACTCATGGTTCCACTTGGCAGCAGAAGGCCTGCACTCCTTTCTCATATCTCCTGCCAGCTGGAGAAGTTCCCCAGGTGATAAAAGCAGACTTTCTCCCAAAGCGTTTTGCTCAATTAGCAATTCAGTGTAAACAGCAGAAGATGAGTTCAAAGTCGTCTTAGATGACCTAAAGCCACAGAGTTTATGATAAGGACAAAAGTACAAACTAGTTCACAGCCATTTCCTCCCAAACAGGCTCCAGTGTCATGCAATGCTTGAACAGGTTGCTGCTTCCCAGTGACACTTTTACATTTTGGCAAGTTCACAAGGCCACCCTCACCTGATACACATGGCTTGCTAAGTTGTAGTCAGGGCAAAAGTGATGTTGACCTGACTCTCTTAAGAGCTAAATTTGGCCTGGCAGGCAGTGGAGAGCTGCATCAAAGTGCCATGAAGCCATCTCCTGTGTTAATCTCAGCACTATGTAAACGATCGCTTTTTATTGTGTTTTCGTCATGTCTCCCAGTACAGCTTATAGTGAGGGCTGGCAAAAGGGACCCTTCAGTAATGAAGAACGTTGGGTCTTGGCATAGGCTTCCTTACCATCACCTGCTGTCCACCTCAGGTGTTAACCATTTGAAGGTAACTGCTCCTTGCTGAGATCTGCATCCTGCCTTGTGCCCAACTGTGCTCCTTTTTCTCCCCTCCTTCAGAGAGCTCACCATGGTCAATGAGACCCAGCATACCTGCAGTGCCAGCTCCAGCTCCAAGTCTGATGGTGGCAGCAGCAGTGGGAGTGAGAGCTCCAAGGACAGCTCACGCTGCTCCACCCCTGTCCTCGATGCTGACCGTCACGAGCGACTGCGGGATAAGATGCGTCGTCGGCAGGACTCTGGAGACAAGTGGTTCTCCCTGGAGTTCTTCCCTCCACGCACAGCCAACGCTGCTGTCAATCTCATCTCCAGGTGAGGGCTGCAGGATGGGAGAGGGGAGAGATGAGGTGTCTTTCATGGAGGGCTGGGAAATAGCTAATGAGGCAGGCTCTGCCCCATGCTCTGTCTCCCCTTCCAGGTGACGAAGCAGGTAGTGGGGCTGTGCTTTCCTGCTGAGGAGGGTAATGGACACCAGGTAACTTGTCTCCCTTGAAGGCCCTGAATAGTTAAGTGTCATGGTGGGGTTACTGAGAGGGCTAAATTGTTTCCCCTCTCCCATGCTCTGTGAAGATGGAGCAATCCCACTGTCATGCTTTGGGGTTAGAGCAGAGTGCTGGGGGACGCCAGAGCAGACAAGTACCTATTAAAAGCAGAGAATATTCATAGATGGACAGTGTACCCTTGTCTCTGGAACAGAGACTCCCACTTGTTCTCGGAATCATCCAGTCACTGAGGTTTGTACCTCTATTACTGAAGACTACAGTTTTAGCCTCTGAGATAGGTGTCCCCAGAACAAAAGGTTATCCTGGAGCCCAGTGGGGAGTGCCAGGTGCTACTATGTACTCACCTGGGAGTCAGAACTCTTTGCTGTATGCCAGTGCCAGATTCACTTTAAACAGAAGGGTCTGTTGTGACCTAGAGCAGGAGAGACACAAGTTAGGAGAGCCTTTGTTTCTTCTGTAAGGTGTGCTTGGGAACACAGTGGAGATTTGGTCTATCTTTCCATATTCTTGGCCTCTACAGTTCAAGCTGGGAACGTCAGTCTAATAGAGCATGCTGGGAGGAAGTTTATTCTACAGAGAACAAATATCATTCTTTAAAGAGATTGTAAGCTCCTCATGCAGCCTTAAAGGATAACTTTCCTTGTTTACTTTGGCCACTTGCTACACTCCTAGTTTGACACTTTTCTTGGTCTCTCCTGCTGCTGTCATCCAAACTCTGTCTGTTGCTGGTATTCCAGCAGTGAGCAAGATACCCCAGGCAAAGAGAAGGGAATTGGTAGGCTGACAAGGCTCTAAAATCCACAGGTTTGACCGCATGGGAGCAGGTGGGCCGCTCTTCATTGATGTGACATGGCACCCTGCAGGGGACCCAGGATCTGATAAGGAAACCTCTTCCATGATTATTGCCAACACTGCAGTCAACTACTGTGGCCTGGAAACCATCCTGCACATGACATGCTGCAACCAGACCAAGGATGACATCACAGGACATCTGCAGAAGGCCAAGCGGCTTGGGTTGAAGAACATCATGGCACTGCGTGGAGGTGAATGCTCTTGCAGGGCTGAGGCTGTATTGCTGTTGCCTTCGATTCCTGGGTAAAATGGAAAAACATGATTTAGAGGCTCCTTGCACTGCAGGAGTTAAAAGCTAAGACTGTATTTCACCCAATTCCTTCGTCAGCAGTTCTAGCTTGAGGTAGACAAAAGCAGTCCATGGGTAACTGCAAACTTGGAGGTTTCATCTTGTCTTCCCTTTAACAGCAGAAAACAGTTTACAGCAAACAGTTGGAGAGAGCTGTAGATTTGTTGTCTTTTCAGATCCTGTGGGTGAGGAGTGGGAGGAAGAGGTAGATGGCTTCAACTATGCTGTTGACCTGGTTAAGCACATTCGCAATGAGTTCGATGATTACTTTGACATCTGTGTGGCAGGTAAATGTCTCTCATCGCAGTGTGGGGTAGGGTCTGAGATAGGGAAATCAGTCCAGCAGTCTTTCTCTGGTTCTGAGCCATGACAGTACAGTCACATTGACTACCCCCCAGTTTCTAGTATATTGTCCTCACCATCAGGTTTTCACTTCTTCCCTTCCCTTCTCAAAGGCTACCCCACAGGTCATCCTGAAGCAGAGAGCTATGAGGAAGACCTGAAGTACCTGAAGGAGAAAGTCTTTGCTGGGGCAGACTTCATCATTACACAGCTTTTCTTCAGATCAGAAACCTTTTTCAAGTTCATGAAGGATTGCCAAGCCATTGGCATCACCTGCCCCATTATTCCTGGCATCTTCCCTATACAGGTGAAATCCAGTGATTCTGGTTTGGGGAGGGAATAAGGATCCAGGATGTTAGGTGTTTGTGGGTCAGGGCCTGAGAGAGGTCTGTAAATATCTTCTGCAAAGTTTGTGTGAAATGGGAATGCTAAAATGTGATAAATCTGTAGGTGGTTGGCCAAATTAAACTCCTAGGCATGTAATAGAAGCTTGAAAGGTTTTCTGTGCTCATATGGCAAAAAGGGGTATAAAGGACAATGGACTGTCTGCCACTCCTACGGTGCTGGTCATAACCATCAGCATAGTCGGCTCAGACAAAGAAATGGGGAGAAATTGCCCAAAGTGACATGACCAGAAGTTTGTTCTCATCCTAGAGATGGAGCCTAGGAGTAGAATTCAGGAGTCCAAATTCTAAACCTCCTGCCCCAAAATGGAACCTGTGTTACTGGGATATCACTGAAGGGCCTTGGAAAAATGAAAATCTCCTGCATCCTCATCCAGGGTTACCATTCTCTACGCCAGCTGGTGAAGCTGTCCAAGCTGGAAGTGCCTCAAGAAATCAAAGATGTGATTGAACCCATCAAGGACAATGATGCAGCCATTCGGAACTATGGGGTGGAGCTGGCAGTGTCCATGTGCCGGGAGCTGTTGGACAGTGGCATGGTGCATGGGCTCCACTTTTACACTCTCAACCGGGAAGTGGCTACTACAGAAGTCCTAAAGCGCCTGGGCATATGGAAGGAGGACCCCAGGTAAGTAGAAATTGCTGCCTTCGATGCTATGTAAGCTCCTGCTGTGGACTTCCAGGGTTCTCTGCATCTGGGAAAGGTAATGTGGACTTCTCTCTGCATCCACAGGTTTCAGCATAGACAAGAGGAGCAAAGGAAAATGAGTAACTGTGTTTTCTTCTCATTCAAAACAGCTGCACACAGTTTTTCCCCTTGTCTCATCCAATTTCAGGTGTCAGTCCTGTGGACACCCACCAAACATCCTAGGAGGGAACTGAGTGGGAAAAGATGTTTTCCATAAAGGAAGAAGAATTTTCTATCCTACCTCTTGACAAATAGAACTTTTCTCAGCCACTGTTAATTGTTCTCCCCAGAGGCAAAGTTCTCCAAGGGAAGGGCTTCCAGCCTCTAGTGGAAAGTTAGCAGAGGAACTGTGTTAACATCTGCTCCTCCCGTGCAGGAGGCCTCTGCCCTGGGCTGTCAGTGCTCACCCCAAGAGAAGAGTTGAAGATGTCCGGCCAATCTTCTGGGCTTCCAGGCCAAAGAGCTACATCTATCGAACCCAGGAATGGGACGATTTCCCCAACGGCCGATGGTAAGCTGCCAGTCTGCAGTGGCAGTGAGCTAGAGGTGTGGTATGAAAGCCTGCTCCACAGCTGGTCTCTGGGTGTCCTGGGGTGGATTGGTTGTTTGGATTTGAATGAGATGAGATGAGGAGAATGGCACCAAAATGTTGAGGTTTTTGGTCCCTGAATAGTTTTTGTTGAATTCTTTTCTTGGGTAGCTGCTTCTTGCATCATGAAATCAGGTCCTCTTCCTCAGTGGCCTGTAAATCCTGTGTCTTGTTCCTTTACAGGGGTAACTCCTCCTCTCCAGCCTTTGGAGAATTGAAAGACTATTACCTCTTCTACCTGAAGAGCAAGTCTCCCCGGGAGGAGCTTCTGAAGATGTGGGGAGAAGAGCTGACTTGTGAGGAAAGCGTCTTTGAGGTGTTCACGTGTTACATCACTGGAGAACCCAACAAGAATGGGTACAAGGTGAGTGATGGCCCTCGAAGGGGTGGTCAGTGTGGGTCAGACAACAGTGTGCATTTCCTCTTGCTCCTGATACCACATTGTTCTTCTAAACAAGAACTGGCCCTTCCCTATCCAAAAGTGCCCACTGAGGTAGCGGCTGAAGGGAATCCAACAGCCAGAGCTAGGGCTCCATATGTAGGAAAGCTGCTACAATGTGACAGGACCAGTAGCAGTAGACTTCCGCAGTCGTTCTTAGAGTTGAGAATGCTGTGCCCCTTGAACCACACCTGGGAATTCTGGCCTGAAGCTGTGAGAATATTAGGGCACTTCTGAGTTCCTTCAACATCCAGATGGTAAGCAAAAGGTTGTTATATCCACTGTAGGTTACATGTATGCCCTGGAATGACGACCCTCTTGCTACTGAAACCAACCTTCTGAAGGAGCAGCTGGAGAAGGTTAACAGACGAGGAATCCTGACCATCAACTCTCAGCCAAACATCAATGGCAAACCATCCACAGACCCCATTGTAGGCTGGGGGCCCAGTGGGGGTTATGTCTTCCAAAAGGTAACTGCAGTGCTCTGGGCTAGGCAGCAAACAGTTATGACCCAGTTTGGTATCTGTTAGGTAGGGAGGCCCTGGGCTTTCACCCAGATAATCCTTTTGCTTGCTCCTTATCTTAATGCTGAAATGAGGCAAAGCTCCTTTGGTATCTTAACAGACAGATTATGTCATCTCTAGGGCTTACTTCATAGCTGTTTTCCCTCACCTCAGAACATCTATTGAACATCTACAGTTTCTTGTTTTCACTCTTAGCAAGTAATTTTTAGTAACTTCTGTCTAGAGCAGGGCTATTACGGTTTAGGTACAAACCCAGGCCTGCCCACTGCACCTGATCCCAGTCAGGGATGCAGAAAGCACCCAGGGTTTTCATAGAATGGGCATCAATGAAATAGTATCTCTACCATCCCAGTGGTAATAACTGGGCATACAAACATTCCTTCATCTGTCTCTCTAAGGCAGAGGTCTCCACCAGTTGCCCCCACAACACTACTGCTGTGCTGTTCAGACAGCTGCCAGGTTCCTTCTCTGGCCTGCAAGCAGTCTTACCTGCCATGCTTCTCTGCATTTTCAGGCCCTACAGCCTTGCCACTAATGGCTGTGATAGGAATCTGACAGCAAGGTAAATGCCAAGCAAGTGGCTCATACTAGGAAACAAAGCAGCCCTGTTCAAAAGGGTTCCAAACCACTAAAGCCACGAGACCAGCAGATGGCAAATGCAGTTATGTTTTCAAAGAAAAAAACTCCCCTGAGGTGAAGGAAATCCATCATCTCACACAATAGCCGGGAAAGGGGGGGAGGGGAAGCAGTTGTTGGAAGCAACCAAGCACAGAGCAGCAATAGATGGAGCAAGTAGAGAATTAGGTTGTATAAGCACACAGGGAAAATTTTGAACAAAAGATGAGCATAGGGAATGGTAGAGTGCTTGGGAGAGCCCAGCTGAGACCTCTAATGTCTGCTCCCACCAGATTGGGCTGCCTTGGCAGGATGCTGCTGTTCACTGGGTACTGTGTAGAACAGAGGGCAAGCTCAGGCCCCTTCCAAGCATTCTGCTCTCTGGCACAGGCTGCTTCCCAGGCCCAGCAGTTGCACTTACACTCTCTGGAGTGTAACCCTGCCTGCTCATGTAGGTGCAAAGCACCAGCTGGCTGCTCTCATGCTGTTACTTTTGCACTCCCTAATTTATTTCCCTACTCCTAGCTCTAATTTGCTCTACCCTTTGCTCAAGCATCCTCTCTAGTACCTTTTTCTGAAAATGGACATCTAAGTTTTCGGCTGCCTGGTTTCCAAGACGGCAAAGCTGTTCTCTTGGTTGCCTGTATGTGCCCTAGCCCTGCTGTGAGCAAAGGCTCTTACTCTCCTTGCCCTTCCCCATTCCTCCCTGCAGGCATACCTGGAGTTCTTCACCTCCAGTGAGATCGTCACGGCACTGCTCAAAGTGCTGAAGAAGTACGAGTCACGAGTGAACTACCACATTGTCAATGTCCAGGTAGGCTGGTGTTTACAGGACATGGTCTTCTACCACCTTTGGAGAAAGGCAAATATCAAAGATTTAGGTATGACTGTGAAGAAAGTAGGACATAAGGGAAAGGAAAGTGAAGTCAGCTGTCTGATCTCTTATCAATGAAAGGGTAAATGCAATTGTTCCAACTCACTCAATCCCTATCCCAGCAGTTGCTTCAGAATGGGTTTCCCTCCTTTGGCAGGGCCAGAATATCACCAATGCTCCAGATCTGCAACCCAATGCTGTCACCTGGGGCATCTTCCCAGGAAGAGAGATCATCCAGCCCACTGTAGTGGATCCTGTAAGCTTCCTCTCCTGGAAGGTGAGTCCTCCTTCCTGGATGTATTGCTGTGATGCCCTGGAAGTTCAGAGTATCTGCTTTGGTTTTAGTCTGTGACACTTACAACAATTGAGTAGTGTTGTGATATTAGACTGCAGAGGTCCAGGTATTGCTCCTCCTGCTCCCAGTGTAAAAACTTTGCTCCAACAGCTCTTCACAGACATCAAGTGCCCACTCACAGGTGGTTTGGGAGCTGCCACTGTGCCTGTACTGGCCCCAGAGCTCTGGGCAGTAGCTGTCCCTCCCCTTTTGTACGCACAGGGGCAGCATCGAGCCATTTTACTGCTTCAGTTCTGGGCGTTCCCCTGACTGGACAGCATGAGGCTCCCTGCTCAGCTCTTGCCATTTTTACTGAGAAGAAACCAGCCACAAGCTGGCCAGGCGTGTGTGAGACTGGCTGTCCTGGATGCAGCTCGGTAATGTGTGACATCACTGCCAGTGTTCTCTTTCCCTTGTCAGGATGAGGCCTTTGCACTGTGGATTGAGCAGTGGGCCAAGCTCTATGAAGAGGAGTCGCCGTCCCGCATGATCATCCAGTACATCCATGACAACTACTACTTGGTCAACCTGGTGGACAATGACTTCCCACTTGAAAACTGCCTCTGGCAGGTTGTGGATGATACTTTTGAGCTGTTGAATTCTCCAACTCAGCAGTGAAAATTCCTTTTCTAACCTGTTACTACTTCCTTCCGTCCACTGACTGTGAGGAGAGAAAAAGCAGCTCCCGTGCTGGTGGTGGACTACACACTCCTCAACCCAGTGGCCAGGATGGGTTACTGATCTATTCACGCTACCTGCTTGTGTCCAGCACTAAGGCTCCCTGCCTCCTTCTCACTGAACAGCAGCCAGAACTATCTGAACCTCTGAGCCGAGGCTCTACACTGAGCTTGCAGGGGCAGCTTTGCAGGATGAAAGGTGGTAATCGTTGCTTACATTGACAGTAACAGAACTTTTGTGCATAGGTGGGATTTGAAGTTTCTCATGCCAGAAATGCTGCCTTGGGGACAGAAACACTGTCAGCAGTGGGAAAAAATGGTTAAATTGCTTTTACAATGCACTCCTCTGATGTATTTCTTCATAACTGATCCTAATCAGGCTCTTTTGCACGTACTCCAGAAGAAGATTCAATTTTTTCCTCCCTAAGCTTTCTCTTTTTATTCTATTTCCTGTTTTCTTTTTAGTGACAATATGTGAATTTGGACTTCTGGATGAAACTACACTCTTTCTTAGTAAAATAAAATACATGGCACTTGTAGTAGGCTGTAATCTTCAAACTAGGAAAGACTTGTGGTGTTTTCAGATTAAGGGGCTTGGCACAAGAGAAAAGATTAAGAAAACCAGTTGGTTATGAAGCAGTTCTGCCTTGAGTAAAGCATGGACAAACAGGGCAGAGAAAACTTAACTCCTAGAATTCACCAAAAGCAACCACCCCCCACCTTTGATGCAAGTTGTGCAAGGTCACAGGAGGTGGAGTGGTCCTTTTCCAGGGCCTGTAGGGAAATGGAGCCTGTATTTTCTGACCTAGTGACTCTCAAACGCCTTAGGCACTACAGCACTGAAATAAGGGGGTTGGGGAAGCTATGGAGGCTGCTTTGTGTACTTAACAATCCTGCAAAGCTACCACAGGCTAGGAAAACAAGACGTTGGGGCAGTTCCCAGTGGAATTTTGAGATCCCTGCCCTGCTCTGAGCATCTCTTTCAAACAAGCAAGGAAGAAAAGCCTTTTCCAGATTCTTTGGACCCTCTCATTACCGCTGTCTGAGACTAGGCTCATGTATCCAGGGTAATTACAGGGCATCAATCACAGAAGCAAGTAATGGGAAGGTTGGGGGTCAGACAGCCTGTCTTGCCTCGGCAAAGCTTTTGGTGCTCAGCTGTTCCCAGCAGGTTTCTTCATCCCTAGCCCATTCAGCACAGAAAGGAACCAGCAGGAAGCAGTCAAGAGGTTGGCCACCCACTGAAAGGCTTAATGAAGAGCTGATGGGCCTAGACAGGGGGAGGAGGTGGCAGTCATGTGGGAACCTCCCAGGGGAAGAGGCAAATCTAAAAATAAAGACTGATGTTTGCACCTACCAAGGACAGTCCAGACTTTGCACTCAACAGGATGTAGCATTTGCAGAGGCAGGCTCCTGCTCATCTCTTTAAGAGGTATTTGCTTACTCCACTGTATGACACTAAACTGTCCAGGAAAAAAAAACAATGAGTAAAGGGAGAGCTAATAAGGTGGTTTTTTTGACCTTTAATCAGAACTCCAGCAAAATCAGGTCTGGAGAAGGGAATGAGTTCTCAGAACAAAAAGGAGTAACTTCTCAAGTTTGTGCCTCTAAGGAGGTAGGAGATCAGTCCTTGAAAGAGAAACTGTCACTAGGTACTATCTCTTCCTAGGTGTCCTTTGGCTAGCATGCTTCTGGCCTGCAGCACTGCTTTTATCACGTGAGCAGTGTTGGCTTTCTTCCTTGCACAGGACCAGCTCTTTGTTGTGACAGCCAGCTGTATCCTCCATGTGTCCTCAAATGAGCAGCAGCTGCGGGCAGGCCCCACCGTTCAGCAGCATCCTTTGTCCTTGAGCTGGAATGCTGTGAGCTGACGCCACCTTCCAAAGGCCTTTAAGAGTAAAGTGGACAAATCAAATCCTTCAGTGCCCCTTCAGAGGTTGCAGCCACCCTCACAATACCCTAAACAGCTTTTCCTCTAGCAATGGCTCTGCCAGCTGCCTCACCACTCACTCAGAGGCCTTTCCTGTCTCCCTTACGTTCTTGTAGACAGAAAGGGAAGCACAGAGTACAAATCAATGTGAGAGAAAAACCAATGGTCCCTCTGACCTCTCATTTCAGTACTTGCTCTCATCTTGTTGGAGGACCTAATCCTGCATGGATCTTGGGGAGGCAAGCAGAGGAGGGTATTGGGTATTTGAGCTCTAAGGCTTTGCCTGCTCACTCAAATTTTTAGCAATTTGCCTGCCCCTGGGCGCAAGGCAGAACAATCTTCCTGCACCAGTGTGGAGCCTGTTTCTTCCCTGAGTGGGCTCTTCAGAGACAGGGGATTAGTGGATTAACATGCCTGGTGACAGTGGGGAAGGGGGCACACACCAGGGAAACTGACTGCTGACACAAAGCTTTGAAAAACACCCAACGATGAACCCATCTAAGCTGGCAGCTATTTCCCTTTGTTATAGGTAAATCCTTGATGTATTCAACTTCTCCTTAAGCCAATGTTTTGTGCATGGTACTATGAGAGAGAGAAAGAGAACACCAGTTGTCCCTTTGGAGTGCTCTCTGGCCCTTTGAGGTCCACAGAACTAAAGCAGTCATTAGTGCTTACCTGAGACAGAAGGCTCCTGGCTTCCTTCTCCAAAAATCTCTGCACCACACAGCTTTGCAAATGTTGTCGTCTCCACACCCTCCAGGCCTTTTCCAGCAGCCGCTGCTGGTCCTGCCAGGGAAGGAGGCAGTGCCCAGATTGGGCTCTGACAGGCAAGCTGCCTCACATCCCTCTAATCCCCAGCCGTCAGATCCCCATCTCTCCTCTCCCAGGACATATGTGAGGCTGCGAGAAGAGCAGGCAAGCCCAGTAGCACCCACCAATGCCACTCTGGTGGCAGTACCAGCCACTCACCAGCACCTGAGCCAGGATTACCACCTTGCTGGCTTCTTTCCACTGCTGCCATACCCTTGCCAGGCAGCGCAGTCTCCTGCCACGCTGGCGAAGTATCATTGTGTGATGCCACCACCTCAGATACTTCCTCCTATAGGCAAGAGAGGGAAATGAGCTTTTGCAGCCCATCAGCCCTACAGGAAAGACCTTCCCTGATGGCAGCAACAAGAGGAAGCCCAGAGCCCTCCACTCCACTTACCTAAGCCACCTCTCTTCCCACTCCTCCAAGTCCACCTCTGCTTTGTTGTCTTGGATCCTTGAATGTACAGGAGAGTGTCCTACCACACCAGACCTCTCTTCCAGGTGAGAGAACTGCTGCCTTCCAGCCCTGTTTTGGTTTCTGTAGATCACCAGCCAGTGGTGAAAGGCACTGGGAAAAAGCCCGAGAGAGGCAGCTGGTGCTGAACCATTTTTTCTGCCTCTTCTGCTTTCTAGGGAAGAAAAGAGGAATCACATAGGAACTAACCTCAGAGTTAAAGAGGGAGGGATCAAAGCTGTCATGAACCCTTACTCATTTGGCTCCTGAACACAGAAGTTTGACTGCCACCTGGACCTATTCCACAGAGCAATCCCAGTCATCTGGCTGGCAAACAACTTCCCACCCCTCCTCACTCACACTCCCCACACAGCCCCATGAAAGGAAGAGGGGAGGAGACATCTTCTTACTCATTGACCAAGCCAGAGACATCTTTCTGCTCTTCCTAGCACCTATCAGGGTACTGCACTGACGTAAGCACTGGGAAAAGGCAGCTGCTTTTGTCCAGTAGTTGCAGGCCTGTGAATAGAAATAACACAGCTGCAGCCAAGACTAAACACAATACACAGCACACACACAAAGTAGCCTTAGAGATACATTTATGTTCATATCCCTGCAGGTAGTTTAATGTGCTAGACCCCAGGCTGGAAACTGCACAGATGAGATCCCAGCAGGACTGACTCAGCCCTTCGAAATCAATCGACCTCTTTGTGGTTTGCTAGCTGTGAGTCTTTTGAAAAAGCTGCAACTCTGACAGCTTGCTCCTCTCTGCAGGGACAGTGATTATCCCATCTCATCTCTGAGCAGAGAGGAAGGAGTGCTCTTGTCTCTCTGGTCAAAATGTCCCCATTCCTTATTGCTGTGCTCCAGATGGTTGCTGCAATCAGTGCCAGATTATGGTGATGAAGCTGCATGCAAAGTCTGCAAAGAATGTCAAGACGGGGACTAAGCAGTCACCAAAAGCCAAACTATGGTTTTTGTACAAGCCTTGTCACTGTATCTCAGTGCCTAGTAACCAACTGAGGTCTTAATGAGAAAACAGTTAAGAACAAGTATGACAACACAGGGACATCTTTTCTTACCTGTTTTACTGCACCCACAGATCCTAGGCACAGGGCTTGCTGTCCCCTGGAGGCCCTTCGCCAGCGGTGACAGGCTTTAGCCTGGGAGGCTTCCTGCCTCTTGCGGCTTCTCTCTCCCAGTACCTGCTGTTCAGCTCTCAAGAATTTCATCCTCCACTCAGTAAAACTCACAAGTAGGAGGTGGTGCTCTCTCACTTCTTTAAAACAAGAGAGAGCTTCACGCTGCTTCCATCTGCAAGCAGTGACCTGGGCCCAGCTGACTAGACACCTGAGAAACAATTCAAGCACAGAAAAGCAGGAGATGCTTAAGTCACATCTCTATGTCAGCACCAAACAGGCTATACACCAAATTCTACTTTCTCAGCCCACACTGCAGTGTCACATTTAAGTGTTCAAAGCAAGAAAAAAAGGCAGCTCCTATTATTCCTTCTGCAATCAAAATTCAAGTATCTTTCTCGGTGTTACTTATTCTTCCAGTGCCTCATTCTTGGCAGGTGGCAGTTCAGACTCCTCACTACAGTTTCCTTCTGCTAAAAACTTCCCCTTGTTTTACTTTCAGCTTCCCAGCCCTGTTACCTCTCAACTCCTCAAAAATCAGGAGTATGCTTCCTTCCAGCCATTTTAGCATTTCCTCCTCTTCAAAGGCCTCTGCAAACTAAATGCCATGTTACACAATTTTTCCCTTTGCCTACAAAATACTTCTCCTAGGCTGCCCTGCCACTACACACAGTGAATCCTCCCCCAGTAAGAAAGGAATTGAATTAGTCAGTCTAGATACAAGCTTTATCTATGCCAGAAGCAGAGCTTTAGGATGATGCTTGAGGGAGTTTTTTTTCTTAAGGGATGAGAATAAATCTGCTAAAATCTCCTTCAGCACAGAACCCAGCAGACTCCTTAAATCTGCTTGCTGCAGAACCAGGCTGAAAGACAGCAGATTCTTGTCAAGTTTCAGATTTTCTTTTTCTTGACTGCCACAAACTAAGGGCTTGTATACGTGGGATGTACAACTAGAACAATACAGCATCATTAAGGAGACCATTTTACTCAAAAAAAATCATGTCTACAGGAGTTAGTATTAACACCACTGTAAATCTGCACCCACAATAATTTTGCAGGCTAATGCACAGGAGGCCAGTCTTCCTCTGCAGATGCCAATCTGCTTTTAACTCCTGGCTTATCCTTTTGGTTCCTTGTTCCATTTGGACTTTCATTATGCAAATCACTCCACTGCACCATAGGGCAGAGGTGTAAATATCCTCTGCCTGGCAGGCTTCTCTAAAGATCAAGAGAATCCATTGCAGGTTAGCCTAGCATGAAAAATGCCCCCCTCAGAAGAGACAGGGCTCAGCCTGTACCATGTCCAGGTGAGAAATTAGAAGCACTGTCTCATCAAAGGAGAACTCAGAAGGAAGATTAATGATGGAGAGACACTACAGGATGAAGCAACATTAAGGACTTCTCTGAAACACACTTCCCACTAGGGTGCCACCACACATTCATTCTTACCCTGAATTATCTCAAAGAGAACCACCTAAAAAACTGGTTCACTGCAGCCAAACACCTGGTTGCATTTCAGGCTGACATAACATATGTGAGCAGCCTCACACAACATAAACCACAAACAAAACAGATTTCAATGCACAGTATGCTGTACAACAGCTAAGAGAAGAAAGTTGTTCATGACTGGCAGAAGACACCTTGTTCTTCAGATTAAATTTTTATGTTTTGAGGATGTGCACTATAACATAAGAATATAAAACATACTACAGCTTCCCCTGCAGTGTCACTAACACTGTGGCGAATCAAGTACCATGGTTCTCCCTTCATAGGCTTTGCTGCACATTGCTTTTCTGCAGGAATATATTGAACTCAATTTTTCACATTAGTTTAGATTAAAATCAGCACACTGTGTTCAGAATCTAAGTGACTCAGGTTTGCAAACATCACATCTCTATTAGACCTCTACCCAGTATTCCTTTCAGCAAACACTGAATTCCAGTGGAAACAGGGCTTTCACTTTTATTAATCTACACAAATTTGTTTGCATTTCTCTTGCTTAGTTCACAAATACCACACTGCAGAGCTAAGGCTGAACAGAAGTTCTGGAAAGAAAAGATGTTCTGAATGAGAAGAACAAGATGGTGAGTATGAGGCTACGGGTAGCAGACCCCTTAATGCAGGAGCACCCCCAGGGTAGCACTCCTACAAAAGCTCCATTTACACACCTGTTAGCTGTTCAAACTCACATCTGTGGTCTGAACACACTGGATTCTCTGCTACATAAATTGCTCTTCACTCAACGCTTGCTTCAGAAATGCTTTTAGGGCAGGAAACCAACCTGTGCAGGAGAAGTTGTTCCCAGAATAAAGCAGCATATTTCTGCTTCCTTGTTTGGCAATACCACTTCTGCAGGACCAGCCTCTTCTTCTCCTGGCAACTGCGTTGAGCCCATTGCTCCTGCAGCTCCCTCACAGCATGCTTCCCTGTGAGAGAACACAAGAGCCCACAGAGTTCAGACAAGAGCAGAGAATAAGTCTGTTACAAATACTCAATGGGACCAAACTTTTTAAGATTTCCTGTCTTCTTTTTAGCAGCTGAAAAGACTTGGGAGTTTTTTGGTTTTTTTTCTGCAAGGCAGTCTGACATTTCTTCCTCCCTGCCCTTCCCCGATCACAGGTCACTTCCCCTCTCATTTGCAAAACAGTTTTCCATCAAAAATTTGGTATTGACCTTCCCTGCCATAGTGTAAATAGTTAGTATTTAATGCACTTAGAATCCTTTCAGGGACAGGATCAGGACTGTTAAGCAGCCCCAGAAGATACACTGCTCCCACTGAAGCAAAGCCTGACTCTTGGTCAGCCTGGAGACATGTTCAACCTCTGAATGTTGCACCTCAACTACATTTCATTCACCAGCTGCCAAAATGCGTTGCTCGAACACTTCTTTGGAGCGCAAGAGAATCAAGATCCACCCCTTTTCCACACAGCTGCCAAGGCAGCACCTCCCCTAGCATAAAGCACTACAAGCCAGCAGAGCGCAAATCTGCTTGTAAACACAAGAATGCAGTGACACAGCCACTTACTGACCCCTGGACTAGGTCATTCCAGAGAAATGAATGAATTACAACCAGAAGCAGGACTTTCTCCTCTCCAACCATTCCCACTGCAGCCCTCTCCTACAGACACAAGTGCTGCTGGAGGATGCGGTAACTCACTTTGCCAACAGGAATGCCAACGCCACAGAGCATCAGCAGTCATCTGGTGAATGTGACGTCGGAATCCCTGGTCAGCTTCCACTTTCTGGACCAGTCTCTTCTTCCACAGGCTGAAAGCCTTCTGGCAGCAATGAACTTGATGTTTCAGGGCTGCTGCTGATTTTTGGTTCTTATTTTCCATGATCCAGTTGTGCCAGCTGAGAAAGGCTCTGAGAAAGAAGTTATTGGACCAACACAAGGAACAATTCACACAGATTTGCACACTTGTAACTGAAACTTTTAGTGATGTATGTATGCATGAGGGAGTTCAGGAAACACAGCTAATCTGGTAACATCCTTTCCTCATAAAATGCCAGGGGAAACCATGGACAGGGCAAGTTGCTGAGTAAATTGTTCTGTCCTGGTTGTGTCAGGCCTGTTGTCCAGAGAGCAAGGCCAGTTCAGTGGGTAGGAAGTTACCAGGGCTTGTTATCAGCAGTGCTGGCCCTGCTCTAATTTGTGAGGCATCCCTTCAAACCAGAAATGACTGTGTTCAGATATAACAGTTTCAAAGCAGAAAAAAAACAAAAACGAGATGCAGAACACCCAAGGAACAGAGAAAAAGACAGCAAAAAACAAGCGTAGAGCTCTGAAAACTAAGAGCTTTAGGAACCTTCTGAAAAGCACAATGCCTACCGAGACAGCTGAATGAGCCTGTGGTGCTCCTGGGCCTTCACAAGTTGCTGAGTTTGAGCTGACCAGACAATAAAGTACCTCTGCAAGAAGCATTTCTCTGCTTGGTGCCAGCAGCTCTTCACCTGCTTGTCAGAACTGCAGTCCTGTAATCCAGAAAAGTAAAACAAAAGGGGGGCCTTGAACTGCTGTAACACAGTAGTAGCAGAGGCCTGTAACTCAGGCCTCTCCCCTTGTCACTCTGGCTTCTGTGATTCCCTAACCCACACACCCCACATGAACAGCCAGACACAAGGATCTAAAACATCCCTTGTAAATCCTTGACACATGGCCACTTGCCAAATCAGCTGGCAAATGGCATGATAGAGTTACCCAGAGAAATGCCTCAATCTCCCAAACCTGTCAAAGAGAGAGAAGAGAGAAGACAAAGAGAGAACAGCAGCAAGACCTTCCATATGCTGACAGTGAAATCCAATGGCTCTTTGCTAAATGGAGCTCTGCAGTGAACACTTGTACAGTTACATGCACGCCATTGCTTACCTCTTCCCATGTAGAGTAACTGGAGAGAGACTGGCCATTATTGTCTGGACTCTGTAGTTGCAGAGACTGCAACTGACCTCCCACAAACCAATTTCTTCTGCAAGACAGAAGTATCAGGTGAAAATAAAGGAAAGAAGAGGATAAAGTATCAAGAAAGATGGTTGAGGTGACATGAGGGACTATCCAAAAGGAAAGAATTCAGTCGGGCCAGACAAAGGGCGACTGCTACCAGTATCCTACAGAACTAGTTTCAAACTCACCCAGCTCTGGTACTCCATGGAGGAAAGGCCTGCAGGTACAGCTCCCCACCCAGCTCAGCTGGCAACTCTGCACATTGGTATAGTTGCAGGAAAGAGCTGTAATAAGGTATGGGTGTGACATCCTCAGCAGTCAGAATGGAGGAAAAGCTCTGCTGGCTGCTGTCACTAGAACTGCATTCCTGCAGGTATGGAGAGAAGAACATCACATCAGGTCAATGTCCTCCCACTGGAATCACTCAACTAACAGTTCTGACCATGCCATTTATTCCTCTTTTTGTCCAGGGCCCATGAAAATCCAGGATGCATCCCAAGTAACTGCAGGCTGGCAAGTACAGCTCTGGAGTGCAAACATGTAAGTGCTGGGAAAGTTATTTCTATACTGAGAAAAGAGGAAGCGGACATATGCACTTTCTCAGTGACAAGGCTCTTTGTACCTCATCCCTTCTACCTTGCAGCTACAAACAGGAGCAAGTGCACAGGAGAACCTCACTAGCCCAGCACTTTCCCATACCACCAAGTGATGAACCAAGAAGGGCACAGAGAGAAGCAACTTTACAACTTCTGATGACATTTTAACTCTAGGACCCTACACAGCACAGTTTGCTGATGACAACATCACACTGAAGCAGAAATCTTCCCTTTGAAAAAAAAAACAAGCATTAATACCTCAGATTAGTTTGGATGTATTAAGACCTTCTCACCTTTTCCAATGAGTTCCGAGAGGTCAGAGTAGCTGAAGCACCGCTGTCAAAGCCAGAAGATGTTGAGAGGTCTTCTGAAAACAGCATGGCAGGAGGTTCCTCATAAGCATTCCTGTGCTTGAGGCTTTGTTCAGTTGTCTTCCGTATGAGACACTTTTGGTGCCATAATTTCAGAGCTTTTCTGAGTCTACACTGCTCCAAAGTCTGAGAGAAAGAACTGAGACAGAAGATACTGAGATAGCAAAGTGATTGAAAAGGGATAATAGACTGAATGATTCTATGATAACAGATGGTAGAAGGACCATAAGGTCAAGCGGACACTACTAATGAGGGCAGGGCTCCAGGAACTGCCTCTGCTTTACTCACTCAGCTCTGTGATGCTCACACAGCCTTGATTTCCACAGCAGATATGATCTCTGGAGCTTCATCTTTTGACAGAAGTCATCAAGAGAGTAGCCTGTTTTGTCCAGCAACTGCCTCTCTACAGTCCACAAGGGCTGATCTTCATGCCTCTTTGTCCCAGTCTTGTCAGCTGCTGAGCTTATAAGTGGTTCTTAACCAGAGAGTAACAGGAGACATTTGTCAGAGGGCATTCCTAAGAAACTTGGCTCAGCCCTCAAACTGCTTCTTTTCAGCAAGGTTTAAGACTTCCTGCCAGGCTTATGAAGCACAGCAACAAATCTCCCTGTAGTTTCACTGACACATCCACAACTAGTCCTTTTCTCACTCTGGTTCATAATCTGAGTATCATCTGAGCCTCTGTTATCATACTGTTCTAGCTGGTTTTCACTGCAAAGAGGAGGAAGGAACATCTCCATATCTTAGATTCTGCACAGATCCCAAGCTGCTCACCATGTTCCCTCCATCGTAGGAGGAAGAAGTTCACCACTGCCTGCTTATCTCCTTCTCTGATCTGCAGCATCTGAACCCACTGCTGGAAGTATTTCCTCAGTGATACTGCTCTGAGACGGGCCAGTTTGCACCTGTAAAGTGCCTTCTGCTCAGCAGTCTCCTTCCATGCACTGAAATACCTGAGAATATCAAAGGAAAAATAAAGCCACATGGAAAACGACATGCACAAGCTTGCGTGCCCTCCTGAGACTGGATTTAGTTCAGGAAAGGCAAATAGAAGCTGTCATCTTTTAAGCTTCAGTTCATTTATTTCATTAAAGAGCCACTGTCATGTGTAGAGCACATGAGTGCTCTTGGGTTTGGTCTTTCACAACATCAAAGCTTTGGCAGTGCACAGGGGGCAAGTTGTAATGTCTCTGGCCACAGCAGTTCCTTTTCATGTTTGTATTCCTACTTTCATCTTTATTAACTCCTAAACCAAAAGAATAGATGGCTGTAAGATGGAACAACATACTATTGCCTGGGCTGGCTCTGCCATTCCTTGGACTTTCACATGAACAGACTTCACATGAAAAAGAGAACTCATCAGCTTACCAGGAGACCAAGTTTCTCTGGATCTGAGTTGTCAGTGCTAAAACCTGTTTCATTTCCAAGCATCTGGAACGCCACCTCCAGAAAATGTTTCGTAGCTGCTTCTTTTTCAGCAGAGCATGGGCTTCCAAAAGCCTGGCTTCCTCTTTGCTCAGCAGCTCCTTCTGCAGGCGCCACAGTCTGAAAGCTGCTGCGTTGCAGGGCAAGAAGAGATTGATGGGAAGGAAAACAACTTAGAAGAACTTCAAACAACTTAGTGTCACACAGCAAACATTCCCTGGCTGAACTCCAGCTGTCTGAGAAAAGGCACCTGAGGGAGCCAGCTCACATGGCTGGAACCACAGCAATTGGTGCAGCTGAATTAATACAAGGTGTATATAAATGGTGTATGACAGGATGCGTGGGCCACCCTCCACCATCACAGATACTACCCCCACCTCTTTGCAGATGCAGGTTCTGAAATAGTCCAGTCAAAGCAACAACTATACACAAACCAAGAAACACTGTGGAGCAGTGATTACCTCCAAGCTGTTTCAAAGCTATGGAACACGTGCTCACCAGCCAGCCGTCTTATATCTCTGACTGCTTCAGCTCTCCAGCAGAACTCATCACCTCTCTGCCTACGATGAAGCTGTGTCCACAGTCCTCCCTCCACCCTGAAAGAGTCATGAGCATGCTTTAACATGTCTGTCCAAAGAGGCACTCTGAGAATACAATCCAGAGCCTTCCTTCTCCCTTGGTAGCTCTCGCCTTCTGTCTGGACTTGTTTTCTGCCTTCAGAAGCAGACAACACAACAAAAGGTTTTTCTTTTGACACCTCTACTGTTCCACTAGAGGCTGTAGTATTGCTTCACTCCCATCTCGCTTACACTTGTGTCACACAGGCAGGTAGCTGAACTCAAGAAGTAGTACAGGAGTATTTCTGTCAGACAATCAGATCAGACTGAAAACACAAGTGCACAGAAAGCGCACAGAAGCTCTGGAACGGGATCATTTAGTTCTTAAAACTAAGTCACTAACTCTTGCAGTGCTTATCTGCAGCAATACATCCAAGGATGTGGAAATAAGTTTCCCATCCTGTGTTTGTAAACATCCACTTGTCCAAGATAACTTTCGAAAAGAGAATGCTCTCAGCTTACCTACAAGCCTGTGCAGCTTCCTTTGAGTATCCCTCTGTAAGCTGGTGCTGAGCTGAGGTTGTCATAGTTGCTAATCTTCCTGCTCCAAAAGACCCCACTGATGAACTTTGGGTATAAGAACACAGCTCAGGCTTCAGGGCTTGCTTCCTGCTCTGTTTTGCCACAGCTTCCTTCCACTGAAGGAGAAACCACAGAATTAGTAGAAACCACAGACAAGAGTATCAGCATCAGGGTCCACACCACTGAATGTCACACAGGGTGCCCCTTGCTCCTCCCTCTCTAAATGGGATTTCTGCTTTCTCTGACTGCACAACAGAAAACTCATGACACCACTTCTACTGTCTCCAGCCCATCCTCACCCTGTGGAAGCTGACAGCAAGTAGAGCCAGAGTATGTCTCTGCTGAGCTGCTTCCAGCTGCATCCTCCTCTGGTGCACAGCCCACTGCAAAGCAACAAGGCCCTTCCGAAGCAGCTGCTGTCTGTAAAGCTGCCTGGCTGCAGCCCTTTTCCAGAGGATGTGTCCCCTCCAGGCTTGGAAACACCTAGTTAATATTTGTCTGTCATGGAAGTACTGGAAACTTAAAGAGAAAAACCGAAAGTGAGCTCCAGTTAAGAGAAAGGGAAGTTAAACACAGCCTGAGGTGACAGAGTTCAGCCATTAAACTGCAAAGCGGTATTTCAGAACATTCTAAAGAGTGTCACACCTGCAGCCTCACACCAAACTAAGGTATCGCAGTTGCTGAATTGATAGCAATTTCATACATGTCTTATCCATGGGTCAAAAATTTGAACTCTATCTCATGGATAAGCCCAGTTCTTGGTCTTTGCTAACTAAGCAGTGAGGACACCAGAACTGGCTGACCTGAAAAGTAGCACACGTGGTTACCAAGGCTTCTTCATTGCCAGAACCAACCAAGGATGAATTTGGAAGCTAGAACTTAAAAGATGCAAAATTATTTTTTTTAGAGCACTCTCCATTCTAGATGGCAACTCTGTGAAAAGCTGCACCCCTGAGCTGACCATGGCAGAATAATGTAGGTTTAGCCCTAAATCACATCATTACCAGGATCATGGCTCCTTAGCCACTTTCCAGCAGTTCTCCTCTTCTGTTAACTACCAGCACACTTGCACATAAACACTGAGTCTTTTTACCTTTGCTCATTCACCTTCAATGACCAGAAGCTGTTCTGTGAGACCTGCAAACAGACAAAAGACAGTGACTGACATGATTATTCACACTATTCTGCTCTGCTGAAGAATTTGTCTGTGCCCAGCATGGCAAGCCATTTTGGATGGTGACCAGAAAAGTGCTGCCTCAGGGTGGTGTACTGTGTCAGATGCCTTTGACGCTGCCCCACCATTTTTCTGTACATACTTCAGACATGAAAAAAACACAACAAAACTAAAATCTTAATTATGTACATGAATGAAAACCAGTTCAATGCTTTGCTTCTGCACATAGATCCAGAAAACATAAACAGATGTTCCCAAGAACAACCAAGTTCACAAGCTGATCTTTAGGAAGAAACATGTGAGATACAAAGGCATGTATGTTAAGATGGAGCAAGACCATAACAGCTGAAAATCGGGCCATTCAGTGCCAGAAAATCACTGTTGAACTTCAGTTCTCCACCTCTAGCATCAGGTGCAAGTACAAGTAATATCCATGAACAAGGATGCTACACCATGAGTACACCCTCACCTCTCTGGACATAGTTTCCTGTGCCTGGCTCCTTTCTTCACCACACCATGGTTCTTCAGCACTCTTCTCCCTAGAAGTTTCTTCAGACTGTTTGAGACTGGCATCAGCTTCCAAATTTCTCCTCCTTTGGTGGGAATATTTGTTTCTTCCTCCTTCTATGCTCACATTCAGACAATCTATCTCAGAATATTCACCAAAGCCTTCTTTGATCTGAACACTAAAAGGACTGGACTGGTTGCTGCCCACCACAGCCACTCTCCTGGCTGCTTGTGATCCTGAGTCACATATCTGTTCTGGTTCTTTCCTGGACTTAACATGAGGTTCAGAGCTGGTGACTTCTACAGATTTAATACTAATCTGCTGGACTGGTCTAAACTCTTTATCTCCAGGAGAAACGACTCTCACACACACTTCCCTTGGAGTCCCATACATGGCTACACCAACATTCATCTGAGCCACCCCCAAATCTGTCTCCAGTGACACCTGCAGACCCTCTGGATACAGACTGGCTGAAAGGTCTTTCTTCCAAGATACAGCACACGGGACTGCATCATTAGAAGTCTCTTCTCCTTTAAGAACCTTTTTAGGGGAATGACTTTTTGCGTGAACATAAAGACTTCCAGTTTCCAGAGCTGCTTTTGCCTGGGACTGGCATCTGAAATAATGGGAGCAATTATAGGAGGAATCTCCTTCCGTATGCACTAGCCTGCCAGAGCCCACTCCAGAAGTGAGGGTTTCTGGCTGGATGTCACCTGAAATTTTGGTTCTCCATGTGTTCAAGTCAATGTATCCATATCTGTGAGAGACAGAGAGAGGTTCTGCACGACTGAAGTCCCTTGTCACTGCATTATGGCTCCAGTCCTTAGCAAATGGGACACCCCATTTCAATCTTGCCTGAGCAACACTGGTCTTTACTCCAGCTAGCTGTTCTCTTGTGCTCAGAATACTAGGAGGTGAATCATCAGGAGCAAAGCACAAACTGCTACTAACTATAGAAGACTTGGGCTCCAGAGGGAGGGAGCCTGATACCCCCATCAAAGCAGTTTCTTGCTTAAGCCTCTGGATTGAACAGTACAAGCTAGCAGAAATCTGTGAGGATTGCAAAAGAGTCTGAAGGAACTCTAGACTAGATGAATCGAGATCCCCCAAGGTCAGGGCTGAAGTATGACAAGCATTCACACTTTCACTCGAGCTCCTTGAAGAGGGACACACCACTAATTTGTGCCTAAGAGGGGGACCTACAGTATGAAATGACAAATGTGCATTGACCAGTGCAGGGTTCACAGGATCCATACAAGAAGCAGCAGGAGGCTGATGCTGTTGTTTCTCCACCAGAAAGTAACTGTTCTTGTTCCTGCCTTCTAAAGAGCGATGGCGAGCAGTGTGTATGGAGCAGCTACCAGCTGCCTTTGCTTTCCAATGGTTGTGTTGAGGAGAGTCAATATTCTCACTCCTACTCCCCTCGAAACTATAAGCCTCAAGGCATGAGTGTCTCTGAGGGAGATTCACAGCAGGAGTTACTGACAGTGTAAGATGAGGAATCTTATGAGCCACACACTTTGAACTGTGCTGTTGAAGCGTAGAGCAGAGATTATTCTCTGCTGGGATTCTCTCCTGATGCAAGCAGGAACTGCAGAACTGACTGGTGGTGTCCTGGAATGGCTGAGAAGAGCAGGACAGATTAGTCTGTCTCAGACTCAGATCTCTCTTCCCGGCTGACAGAGGTGTGGTACACAGCCAACCTTGTTCTGCTGTCTGGCTGGGAGTCACACTGGATGCTGCAGTCTCAAGCAAGCGATGAGAAATGCCTACTTGACTTCTAGAGCCCACATACACATCAGCATTTACATTCTTCTGGATGTTTCTTTGCTCTGAAGAAAAATAAGAAGTAGCATAAACAAAAGAGCATATATATTTTTTACCACATCTTCCCCAGTTTGCCAATGGCTTTGGGTACTTTCCTTATGACTCCTGTCTCTGATTCACCAGCCTCAGTCCTCAAAGTATTATGGACACTACTCTCTTCCTGTTTCTCAGCAATCACGTCTGGCAGAGCAGGAAGGATTGAAAGAGACAGACTCAATTCTCAACAGAAAACCTGGCAAACAAAGACTTCCAGCATTATGTATGCACCCGCAGCCTCAAAACCAGCTTGTTGATAGAAAGGCTGAATTACCCTGCTTACAAGACAAGGTCATCTCTAGCTGCTTTTCCAGACTGCTTCACCTATAACCACATCTATGTGACACCAGACAAGCACAAGTCTAAAAGAAAATGTTTTTACAGAAGCCAGAGCTGGAATACAATGCTTACCCCTCCTCTCACTGACTGGAAGTCCAGCTCAGATCTCCTCCACACTTGTATTTTCTCCAGGGCTGATAGGACAAGTAGGGTTTCAATTTAAGGTACTGTTGAGCTGCTTAACAGGTGAAAATTTGTTCATGTATTATGCTACAGCCGTGCAAAGGTTCAAGGATATGCAGGCAAATTTCTTCTTGTCCACACTAAAGGATGAAACCACATTTACACATCCAGAGGCTCTACATAGTCACCTGACCTGGAAGGACTACAGCATAGATAGAGATGGGAGACCTAATTTGCAGTCTAGCCACAAAGTCAGATAGTTACATATCTAATGCTCATGCTGAGCACAGCTTTCTAACAGGTTAACAGGTAAGTGCAATTTGAGGGGCCCATGATTTCATTCCTTCAAATTTTAAAAGCAAGTTGTCATTCACTCTGTCATTCTAACCATTTTCTCCCCACCCCCTTCTAAAAAATGACAATGGTATTGTGAAAGACACATACACCTCTATCTTCTTAAGAAAACTCTACTCAATCTGAAAAGAGACAGCACAGCCTATGAAATCAATGCCCACTGGCTTTTGCAAACATACTCAAATACTAGAAAGATGCTTGTCAAATTACACTCATTCTAAGAGTCAGCATCTGAGCCTTAGTAATCCCAGTTTGCAAACAGGCTGTTTGTCCTTCTCACATGCAAACTCTGTCAGTAATCCTCACAAACTGGGGAGTAAACCTAATGACTAAAGCCACAGGAGTTAGTCATGCAGTTTGCAATTATCTTTGGGAACTGCTACTGCCTTCCATATGTCACCAAGCGTACCATGAACAGAAAGGTTCCACTATTTTTTTCAGAAGCTGGCAACTACAGACTGAAATAAAGCATGGCTGCTGCCTTTACGGTGTCTGAAGTACAACCACAAAATGCACTGGACTTGTGCTCTGTAGAAGCTCTCCTTGCATCTGAGGAATACCCAGACTACCAGCAACATATCACCAAAGGGTGTTATAAAGGATTTGAACTGTGAAAGGACATGAAACCATCGTGTTCATCAGTGATGTTTTGTTCCATGAACACTTGGAACCTGGGACTGGACCACTCTATGCTCAAGAACCTAACGATGACCTATTTTCTTGCTAACTCCTGCAATATTTAGTTCTCCATTACAGTTTTTCTGCCAGGTTCCAGGTTCTCAGCACACATTTTTAATTTCAGTCTCATTGAGATCAGGAAGAGATAGTTAATCTTATCCAAAAGGCAACAAGATTTTATGAAGTGGTTTTTAAAAACTTCTAAGGACAAAAGCAAGGACTCAAAGCAAGCTGCACATTTTGCAAAGTTCATGACCAATGGATTTCCTATCAGCTTTTATGTTTCCAACTAAAACGTTTAACACATTCCTATTAAACACACTTTGCAGCAACACACTAAGACATTAAACCCTGAAATGAATCCAATTAAGCAAGCAAAAATTAAGCCCTTTTCTGTTGTTAGAAGCAAAAGTAAACAATGCAGTTCTTGAAAAGTGGCTCAAACTCGAATTTCAAGTAAATGCTATTTCAGCATTATGGTAACAATAGCAGACCCATATCAAACACTTAAGCATTGCACAATGGCAATTTTCCACCCCTGCACACCAAGTCTCGTTCATTTCTTGTTGCAAGTTGGAACCAGGGACTGGACCAAGATCAGGCTTCACACGCCTTAGAAACTTTGATTTTCCCTTATTCTTACAAACTGAACCATCACTGCCATTGCATGAGCCTCTCACTGCCACTCTGAAACTCACAGGCACACAGAAATGGTCTTCCCTGAGCCACAGAGAGGGCAGTCACTGCTCCAGCAGCCTTTCCCATGCTGCCATCCAAGGATGGGTTGGAGTCCTGCGATGTAGTGGCTGGAGTGGGAGGGCCACCACCCACAGCTCCAGCTCTGAGGAGCCATTTCAGGCCTGCTCTCAGCTGGCACACCCCAGGCCCCTCAGCATCCCCAATGGCTCCATCTCTCCTCACAGGCACTTACTCACTCTGATAGCTGTCGCCGGACATGCCGCTGGACCTCAGGGACGGGACACACGCCTCTCTGCGCCTCGCAGCACAGGGGCAAACCTGCAGCTTTGTCCCCGGCTAATGCCCAAAACCCGGCAGCAAGCGCGCTCCAGCTGGCTTCACCGTAAGCAGCTTATCCCCCGCGATTAGCAACGCCGCCTGTCACCGGGGCTGCAGATGGCCACAGGAAAGCCGCTCTGCCCCACGGCTAATTAAAGTCCTGTGGGCGGCACAGATGAGGCAGGTGCCGGCTCACACCTCCCTCGGGGCAGGCTCTCCTTCTCCCTCGGGGCAGGTTCTGCTTCTGCCCCGCGCCACGGCTCTCCTCAGCGCGCTGGGCGGCACCGAGTCCCCCAAGGAGCGTGCGCGAGGCTGGGCGGGAAGGCGGCAGGCGCGTGAGGTACCGTAGCGCTGAGGGAGATCCCCCCGCAGCGGGCGGCCTGTGGTTAATCTTAGCGCTCAGCGCCCAAAAAGCCCCAGAAGATCAGGCCCTGAAGGTTAAAAAAAACAAAACAAAACAAAACAAAACACCAAAACCAAAGAAAACCAACCTGAGCAGAGCACAGCACCTGCTGCACGGCTGGGTGAGGAGATCCCACTGACAAGCTCCGAGTAGTCCCGTGGTGAAGTCAGGCTACCCGGATCAGAAAGGCTGGGCTGCAGAATTCCCACAGGCCCTGCTGAACCAGGTATCGATCCAAGAGCGTTGGTGCTTGTTGTAAGCACTACCAAAACAAACACCCCCTCCTCAGAAGCCAGGAAAGGGCCTTCTTGTTATCACTACCTTTCTGATTTACTGCCCAAAATCAGTGTCCTTGAGCGTAACTCTGGCCTCACTCTGCTTCTCCGAGCTCCTAGATCTACTGATTTCTCCAGAGAAAAGGACCAGGAGAACAGCTGGACATCTATCAATAGATTTGTGGCATCTTTGGCACTGGAGAATAGCTGGGAAGACCTCACTAGATGTGACTCTTTGTTTATGCAAATATCACAGAATGGTAGGCGTTGGAAGGGATCTCTGGGGATCATCTAGTCCAAATCTAACTCCTAATGCAGGATCACCCAGAGCAGGTTGCCCAGGATAACAATGTCCAGGTGGGTTTGGAATCTCTTCAAAGGAGACTGCACCTGTTGCAGGGCTCCAGCACCCTCACAGCAAGGACATTTTTCTTCCTCCTGTGTTTCAGTGAGTGCCTGTTGCCCCCTGTCCTATCACTGGGCACCACTAAAAAAAGTCTGACCCCATCTTCTTGCTCCCCACCATTTGGATACTGATATGCATTTAGAAGATCCCCTCTCAGTCTGCTTTATTCCAAAAAGCACTGCATTTAAAACAGTTGTTCTATGCTTCAGAGGTCTAGGGAAGAAAAGACACTGAGTGCTTCAGTGCATTATTCAGGGATCCATACTGTCACTGAACATTTCTGAAGGGCTGCAAAAAAAAAAAAACAAACCTTAACTGAATGTAAAAGCCTACTCTGCAACTTCACAGGCTCCAGAAATTTCTGGACCCTTTCTTCCCCATCTGCCACAACAGTAGAATGCCTCCTATTCCTATGCTTTGTTGTATAGCAGGCTGCAAAACAAATGCACAACACTCATGAGGAGAATAAAACAGATTACTGCACTTATATGATGTTTACCATGTGTTTGGTTTAAGTGTAAATGATGATGGTCCAGGTAGTGCAGCAGGTCACTGTAGTGCTTCTGAGTACAGTGGAGGAAGCATTTGCTTATGTTTAAGGTGATCAAACTTGGGAGAAAATTGCTTCATTTTAAAAATACAAATAGCATAGCTCTCTACTAGAGGTTAGACCAAAGTTAACAGGACTCTTGGTCATGAAAGAATCAATGCAGCAGCAGGTCTCGTCAAGAGCACTGCAATTGCAGAGTGACAGATGAAAATGAACCTGCTTCAGAAAAACACAGATTTTTTTCCTAGCACTATTATTTTTTTATTCTGCCAAAGCTAACATACTCTTTTTCTTGAAAAACAATCTTGATTTTGGTTTTTCTTAAGATTTTACCTGAAAGCCACAGCAGGGCACATTTTTTTTGTGCACAGACTCCAGTGTATAGCTTGTCACACCCCACAGAGCCCACCACTGCTGTATAAATAAACCCATCTTTTTACTAGACCACCCTCCCACCCACATACTTACAAGCAATACCCTCTACTTATCCCAGTAAAGCTCAGACTAAAATCCATTGAAGCCATGTAGACCTTCCCCCATAACAACTCTCCCAGGCTGTCTGGCTACAGTCGCAACCCCTAAGGAATACCTAAATTTTTAATCAAGACATAGATGAGCAGTGTAACTTTCCAACACAGAAAAACTGTATTCATTTTATAGTTTTCTTAGAAAAATGGAACATGTCAAATTCTGTTAACATAGGCAGCTGAAGGCAAAAGGACATTTCAAGGCACAGAGTATCTATGATCTACATTCAACAGCCATTTTAAGTAACCTGAAGGACATTCAACTTGCATAAAAGCATCAGTGAATAAAGCCCAAGACTAGATACTGGGAGCACAAGCAGCTCCCTGGCCCAGTTTTATACCAGCCCCAGCTTTGTGCAAACCACCACAGCTAGCATAGGGAGTTATGGTCATAAAATCCCAGTTCACTATCCAAACCAGCCCTCAGGAACTCCCAGATGCTTCCTGGAAACAGGCTAAACTGTATTGTTTAAGGGCAGTCCATAAGCCTTTTAAAGACAGCTTGTCCAGGAGTATTTTGAGTGGTTCCCTTACAGTAGACAGCATGAGCACCACAAGACTTGGAAGAAGTTCATCCACTCACACATCCAGGGAGAAATTTAGAAGGAGGGAGAAAAGGAGAGAATCAGGATTACAAAGAGTCACAGTGCTTAACAAGTCATCTCTGAGATCTTCTGGACTTACTGCAGGAACTCATCTGCCTAACCTTCCAGATTCTCTCCTGTTTGCTCAGTAGTAGGTCTTGCTCCATCAGAACAGACTGGGAAAGAGTGGAAGGCTAGACAGGGTGAGGGGAAACTTCTGCTCTCAATTCTCTGTTGCAGAGAGGGCCTCAGTATGGCTGCTGGGCTGTCCTGCTTGAGTCAGGCCACTGTGGATTGGCATCTTGCTGATCAATTGGCTCATAAGTGCTGCGATCCCGGCCTGCACTGCTGACATCTGAATGGAGAGAGAAGAGAACAAGCTTGGGAAAACCCAGAAAGCACAAGAAGTGAATCCTCTAGAAGAAACCAACAGTTCAGAAGCACACCATACTAGCTGCTCTACCAGCTCCCCAGCACCTGTGTGCTGTGATCCTCAGTACTCAGACAGGAGGTAGGAAAATTCATCCTTCCAACAAAGGCAAAATAACCGAGGTACATTTGAACATACCTTGTTGTTCCCTAAGAACTGTCTTAGTAGCCACATGACTATGAGAAGGAAAGACCCACAACACTACATAGCAGCATAACAGGCTCCTGAAATGTACTTTAGCAAGATTAACTTTATGAGATCTACTGGAAAAATGAATATATAGAACCAGAAGCAGCAGGAACCACAGCTAGCTGACAACAGAGATTTAAGAACCTGATTCATCCACAAACCACTCCTCCCAAAAATACAGCTGTGCCACCACAGCACTAAATCTGAATCCAGCAGTACTCCCCAAACTACACTACAAACAATTTGCCCATGGTAGAAGACTGGTACAAAGTCATGTTACTGTCCAGGAGATGAGCCAGAAAAGAAAATACAGAAAGAGAATGCGCATAGACAGATCTTTATCTACAGGCCAGGCATTTACCATGGCTAGGAGGCAATCTGAATCAAAGATGGGCACAAAACCAGAGGAGAGGTTTGTTCTATGCAGCAAGGATGCTGCCAAGCAACAAAAAGGGATTTTGCTCCACAGGAAGCATTTTCTTCTCTGCTAAGTAGCACAGGTGACAGCTTTCAAGCACTGTAATACACCATCCTCTGTCCTGCACAGCCTCGCAAGGAAGGCAGAAAGATAACTGTGCCAGGATGCTGGGTTTGCCCACACAGCAAACAATCCCTTGCAGCTGCCCCAGCATGAAACAGCACCAGGCATGCTTGGTGAAGAAGCTGACTGAGATCCAGAACACCCAGCCATGGTCCCCTCTCTCTGGCAAGGCTGTCACATTATCATCTGCAAGCACAACCAGAAGAAAAATGAGTGCCTCCAGGCAAAGTCATATGAGGTAAACATCAATCTCATTTTCCAGGTGAGGAAATGGAGGCCCAAAGCAATCAAGGTAGCTAGGACACTTGAGGCCCATAGAAAGCATTGAATTAGAAATCCAGTTTATTTCCTTCCCATGCATAATCCAGCTAGAGGGGATGCAGCTTCTACTTTCCCCCAAGAAGGAAAAGAATGGGTTGCCAAAGAGAGGACACCCAAAAGCTTCCAAAAAGCACACACAAATGCAGGAGGAAGAAAGGAAAAGCCTTTCAGTTATGTTGAACAAGAGAGACAGCAGCAGTATCAATGCCATTGTGGGCAAAATAGTTGTCACATGAGGGCTTCGGGTCTGCAAGGGACGAGAGGAAGAACATAAGTTTAAGGCCTAAGACAGCAGAACCACAAAGTAGGAGAACAGACATAAGCAAGAAAGAGCAAGCACTCCCTGGAAAGGCCTCAGGCTGAAGGGTCTGAAGGGCAAGGTGGTCTCCTTAACATCAGAGGAGGTGACCCACTGACATGGAGGCAGAGGAAGCATCCTACCTATGTTAAAGGTGCAGTCTCCTCCACGCTCCCGACACATTTGATACACCAAATAGCAGGACACAGGTTTGAGAAGGAAGCTGAAGATGACCATGCCTACACTGAAACGTTTCAGATCAGTGAGATCCTTGTTTGAAGGGTAGAAGAGAGAGATGTGAATTATATCTGTGACAACTGTGAGCAGCAGGCCGAACAGGAACTAGAAACAAAGAGAAAATGGGACATGAACTGAATAGAGGATTAACCACTCTAACAATCAGTGACAATCTATGTTCACTCAATTGTGCCTTCACCCCAGTTTCACACATTGCTAAGCCCTGACACTGCCTGAGGTAGACAGATTCCTAAATGCATGATCTTGTATTTCATGCATTTTCTTCACATCTGTCAGACACCTTCTCATGACAGGATTGTTTGTTTCTGCTTGCCAATCTCTCTAATATTCAGAGAAGGCTATAGCCCCTCCAACTGAAGCATATTAAATGCTTTGAGTCTTCCTCTGGCATTGTAAGTCATAAGAGTAAGTAAAGGTGTAATCAAACATGTGTCACCTCTGAGAAGCAAAATAAGTGCTAGTGAACACTTCTCACCCAAAAGGGAATTTGACTCCTTCACTGCTGTAATGGGAACAGCTGAAAATCATCACTGACTCAAAGCAGTTGTCCCTGCCCTCCACCCTCTCCCTGAGCAGCCTGGTGGAGGCATGTACCATCATACTCACCATCGTGATGGCATCAAGGGAATCTCGCTGCACAATGGCCCAGATCCCCACTGCGAGGACACTGAAATTTCCCCAGGCATAGGAGGCTGGAAACATGTAATTCATGCACCCCCTGACAAAGAAGACAAAAAAACAGCCCACATTCACAATATGCCTGCAACATTTTGCATTCATCCCTCTTCCCACACAAACACCTCACTCTTGGAGTTAGGATCTTCTTGCACACAAGACAAGCACAAACAGGGAGCGTTGATTCCCTGAGAATGTCCCATTCCTAGTTTGAAGGAATTCTCACTTCTCTCACCCAGGTCAGGCCAGTTATCAATCACTCACCACACTGTGAGGAGCCAGTGTACCATAATGATAACCTAATAAAAAAAAAAGAGAGAGGAAGGCAGGTCAGCAAGTTGGCAGAACTCTAGAATGATTGACTTGAAATGACACCATCTTATTTCTGAGGGGTAGGTAGAAGAGTACTCTGCACACATGAACCAGTGCAGAAAGCTGGTGTAGCAACTGGGACAGTGAAGACAAACTCATTTTTCTCTGCTTCTGTTGCTGAGTATTTCCTATGGGGCTACACTGTAGTCATTCATTATTGTTGTCATCTCTGTTGACAGTTGATTCAGAGTCCACTTAGGCTTTTCTAAATGGGCTGTTGATTTTGGAACTCCAGAATAGTTTGTACAGAGAGCCATGCAATCTGATTCCCACTCTGCTAGCACAGTTTATACATGACCAATCTGACATCCCATCACCAACAAATCCATGGACAGTCATGCCCACAGCTCCCAGCAGTTTCACTCCAGTCCTTTTACCTCCTTCCAGTCTGTTCAGAGCAGTGGTTCGATTTCACTGCAGTATTTACACACCTGAAGGCATCTGTTAGGAAGGAATCTGAGAACCTCACCCTGCTCTTCTCAATCCCTGTGAAGCCATTAAGGCCCAAATGCTGGCAGTGCCCTAAGCAGCGGTAAGATAATGCTGTCACAGTTTCTGTACTTTGCAAATGTCCTTAATGATCCTGATCCTTGTGCTCAAGGGGACATATCCAAGAAGAAAGCATCTTACTGTAACAAGTAACACAAGGATTCTCTTCACCAGCACTTGATATTTCTGTAACCAAGGAGACATACTCTACATGTTTATTAAGACAGCAGATGGGAACGAGAAAACACCACTGCAGCTTCTTCTATACCTACAACCATGTGCTCACTCGCTTTTGAACCTGCTGGCCAATCTCAGCTGAAGGAGATCACTCATATTCACTCTCTAAACAGTTGTAAAAACAAGACTATGGGAGACAGCCTCTGTTGTTAGCAGCCTTGGGGAAAAAAAGGCTGAAGCCTGGACATATCAGAGGATACATGGAAAACAAGCAATCTTCCATTTTTTTTCTGTGAGAAAGGCTCCAAGTTGAATTTATAATTACTTCAGTATAAAAAACCACCTCCAAACCCACTCTGAAGCAGCTCCCTCACTCCCATAAACAGACAAAAAAAGAAAACTGGGGAATGAATTAGTAGCAAAAGGCTAAATGACTCAGCTGACACAGAAAAGCTGCATGCAGAAGCATTAAGACACTAAAACCAACATAAAATAGAGATCTACTGACACCCTGCTATATTCATTGACTTAAACCATCTATCCATGCTCCAACTTAATACAAAATTAGTGACTAGAGAAGAGCTAGTGACCAATGAAGCTGTGACATGAGTGAAGCACAGCCAAGAAATCAACAGGATTGATACATCTGCTGTGGCTCACACTGCCCTGCCAACATACCATAACGTAGATACCTTCTGAGAAGACAAAGCTTTGCTTCACTGCAGGACCCTACACAGCTGCCAAGCATTCACCCTGAGCAGCCTCGACTTTGTTCTAACTTCAAACAGGTTTTTATTAATTATATTTTTATAATTGTTCATGAAAGCCTACAAAACGCTTCAGCACCACCTCCCCCCACACACACACATTTACCTTCTCCCTGATCCACAGAGACCAGCCAGAAATTGCTAATCACTAAAATACAAGATGTTCTTGGATAAGAATGGAGATGTGCAAATAGCATTTACTCAGGAGATTATCACAACATCAGGGAAATTCCTAATTAGGCAGTATTTAATTGCACATTACATACCCACAAGACCCCTCAAGGCTCACCAGTTAATATAATTAGGCAGGGTGATTTTTTTTTTTAAGGAGCTGTCTAGATCAATATTGCAGTTATTAATTTATGAAGGATATTTAGTCATCAGCACAAAGTCAGGTAAACCAGACCTGATGGTATGAAGGGCTGCTGAAATAAACCCTAGGCATCCCCTTCCTGGTTATTAGTCCAATTTACCTGACAGTTCTTCAGGGCACTATGGAATTATCTGGTAGTCTTGGTATACTTTACCATAGAAAATGTAGTGTTAATGAAAAACATTCTTTAAAGTTACAGTCACTATGTGAGATTAGACAATTTGCAGGCAGTCTGCTGATGAGACAGCAGAAGAATTTACATTTTTCCCATCTGTTCTAAGATTTAAGTCTGTACCTAAGACAAACATACATGTTTTCTTCTGAGAAAATAACTCCTAAGACTTGAACTAGTGCCAAGAACAGAAAATAAGAAAGGTGGGGCCTTTGTCATCCCTTCTAGGCAGAAGGATGACCATGTGATTAAAAGCATTCCTCTGGAAATTGGGAAGAGCTAAGGGGAAATCCTAACTCTTCCGCAGATCCCAGCATGTGATGGAACTAATTGCCAAGCACAAAAAGAACCTGGGTCTCATTAGATGGGAAACTCTCTGGAACAGGAATTCACTCCTTTAAATATGCTCCAGCACAGAGTCTAGCACAAAGCTGAATTCTAAGTTTAAAATTACACATTTCCAAATCACAATTATTTTCTTGTAGTAGTGAACTTTTTTTTATTTTACTTTGTAGTTTGTTTTTTTGTTGGTTGTGGTTGATAGGTTGTTTAGGGGGGGGTTGTTTGTTTGGATTTTTTAATTATTTTGAAAGTGAGCTCATCTAATTTATGACATATTCACCTGAGTATACTAACCAAGATATAGATCTGAGTGGCCACCTGTGAGGATGCTCCTCATTGCTCTAACAACAGTGCTGCTAATGAAAGTGGTTAGGCAGAGGAACAGGCCGTCCAGTGGGGCTGTTGTGGCTCTTTCCTCAGGGATTTTTAAAAGTCAGCTGAATTCTGAGTCAGATATTTGATCTAACTTTGAAGTCAGTTTTGCTCTGAGCAGGAGATTGTACTAGATGACATACAGAGGTCTCTTTTTGTCAATTTTATTTTATGATGCTGTGACCTAGCACTTAAAAATGCCCCAGCACAAAGCATATGTTTCCAGGCACATGGATAGTAGAACCTTGTCCAGGTTTGATCAAACTCAACCTTCATATCTGGAGTCTCTGCATAACTACTGCAGTAATCCTAGGTGTCAAGTATTCACCACAGAGATATGGCTGTGCTGCTTCCCACATGCTTTGCTGAGCACTACTATTAGGGTTGAGCCAGTAGATACTGTTCCATGAGCATGTTCCTCATCCACTCTAGGACAAACCCTGCTACATTAGTTTTATAGCTCTGCAAGTAACTTCAAGTGAGACCTCAAGGCTAAGACATTGCTGTGTCCTGGCACAAACACAGCTCAGTCATGCAGTTTTCTTGGAACTACTTCTATCACAAGGCTCATCTTTTTAATCTCACAGAAACTGTAAGCAGCTCATGCCAATGAATAGCAATACTGTGTGTACTTTCCAGTCCCTTTCTGAGTAAGAATCCTTCCAACCTTTGTGATACATTTCAGGGAATCAGGCCCTAACTGAGAAGCAGTGCAAAGATGCAGGTACAATTATTAACTCCCTATTTCCCAGCTCTTCAGCCCCACAGCAGTATCAACTGACTTGACAACAAGGAAATTCTTAATGCTGACAGCAGTTTGCCCAGGACAAGCTCACTGTTATATAATAGAGATTTGGGAATGGCTGTCTGAAACCAGAGAGGAAAGGCAACACTTCAGTTGTGTTGTCACAGTGACTCATTCATTCAAGAAGTCTGTGTTTTTCAGCTCCCCTATCTCTATCTCCCATGGTAGAACATGGATTTCATGTTGGCAAACTTTTTAATTAAATGCTCTTACTTTTCACTGTTGTTTTAGCAAGGGAAAAGCAAAATGAAAACAAAAGCCAACAAAGTAGCAAGTTACAAAACAAAGCAGAAGGCAAGATGTTTTAATCTTCCTAGTGCCCTCGGAGTCACATAGTAGTCCAAACTTGCCAAAGTATCAGCCAGTTTCCAGAATGTAATATAATCCACGTGCCAGGCCTTGAAAACCCCATTTGTTCACTTGCCTCTACCAAGGAAAGTTGCTTTTCTTGGTGAACCAGTCAGAGGGGGGAACGTCTATATGAATACCAAGCTTTTATTTAGCAGTCATGTGAAAACCTTCCCATACAAAGCTGAATTCCTACCTGAGATAGTATTATCCTCCCACCTAACCTGGAGGCAGCCTATTCCAAAGCCACTGCTCACAACTTTATGAATCAAGTACAAAACACTTGAAGTGACCAGTAGTGCTTTCATTCTCTGGGCAAAGTTTGAACCGAAGCAAGCATATACCAACTTGCTGTACCAAAAAAAGTAGCAAAGTCGGGAAAAAAGCACACAAACCTAGAAATCTCAGGGCTCTGAAAATGGGTTAAAAAACAAAAAAAGAGGAAATTTATCTGTGTTTATCAGAGTGTTTCAATATCAACATAGAAGCATAGAATCATAGAATGGTTTGGGTTAGAAGGGACCTTAAAGATGATCCAGTTCCAACCCCTCTGCCATGGGCAGGGACACCTTCTACTAGACCAGGCTGCTCAAGGCCTCATCCAACCTGGTCTTGAATACCTCCACGGACAGAGCATCCACAGCTTCCCTGGGCAACCTGTTTCAGTGTCTCACCACCTCCACTACAAAGAATTTCTTCCTAATATCCAATCTAAATCTATTCATCTAACATCAAAAGCAAAAGTGATTGTAGTGTATTCCAACTTCTCCACTTTTGCCAAAGTGAAAAACAGGACATAATTGTGGTTCAGTTCCTTGTTTCCCATTTCTCTGGTTATTGTTCACCAAAGTTTTCAAAACACCTCCAGTTAAAGCCTCCCCAGCAGCAATTCCAGTTATCTACCAGATAACAGCCCTGAAGTAACTGAGATCATCTTCATAAGCTATTCTGCTTGACAAACAAATTTTGGCTCCTCAGGATCTTGGGTAGTGTTTATCCAGGATTAGCTCTGGTCAGCTGAGCTAGAAACCTCCATGGACACAAGTTAATCACCAGTCGTTGTCCAAGCCCAGTCCCTGGTCACTTGAGCAAGGGCTCTAAGTGAAAAAGACCCTTGGAGGCACTGCCTACCGAGCCTAACGGCCACGAGCTGTCGTAACATCAGCTCGCGAAGCTAAAAAGTTTAGAAACTCCCATCTCCATCCTCGGAAGCCTCCACACCTCTGCAGCAGGGCCTAAGCCGGGTCCTGATTCAGGCGCAGAGCCTCCAGCGTGCAGCAGGAGTGGGCAGGCTGGGCTCAGCGTTCACTCCCGGGGACACCGTCCGGCCGCCCTTCTCCTCCGCCTCCGCCTCCCCGAGCCGAGGAACGGCGCTGCCGCCCCGGCCGAACCCCCCCAGCTCTTCCGCACCTCACGGTGGGGCCTCGGTCAGCGCCGCGCAGCCCCGAGCTTGGCCGCGGGCAGCCTGCTCTTGCCAGGGCAGCCCGGCAGCGGCTCAGCCCCACTGCCCCTACCTTGAGGCTGACAGCAGGCAGCTCCATGGCTGCGGGCCGCCCGCCCGTTCAGTCCCAGCGCTTCGGCCTACTCCCGCGGGGTTGGGCTCGAGCCGCCCCCGGGCCGCCCAGGGGAGGGCGGTGGGGCTCCGGCAGCCAGGACACCGCCCCGCCGGCCCCAGCCCCGTTACCGCTGTGATCGGGCGCTGGGTTGCGCAGTGGCTCTGGAGCGTGCCTTCGCCGTGGCGAGTGGTGACCTGCAACCACACGGCTGCGTGCCAGGCAAGGAACTGCCTGGGTACTCTGGGTGCCTGATGTGTGTTGCACAGCACCTGCCTCCCAAAGGGAGGTTAGAAGTCTGTCTGGATGAGCTTGTTGGCTCCGAACACCCAACCAGAGAGTTCTTCCCACTGTTTACAGACCCAATGCAGCTGAGGGAAAGTTTGATATTGTATTTGGGCTTTAGTCAGTGTTCAGGAAGGTGTTCTGGAGAGAGAGAAAGCTTTTGTGCATACAAAAACTGGGATTGTGACAAGAAGGTCACTCCTCAGTGACAAAGATACTTTCCATAAACACCAATAAAAAAGGTATTGCAAGGTGCTAGTTGTGCTCAGCTGTGTCACACAACCGAGTCAAGTTCAGGTCAGGCTTTGGGGCTGAGCACTGGCATCTCTTACCATGTAGATATTGATTGCTCTCTTTGGCCCTAGATTTGTTTTGGTTTGTTTTTCCCTAGAACTAGATGTCTGAATTTATTGCCTAAATTCCTGGTACAAAACACAAATCCTTCATCTCTAGTTTCTAAAGAAAGCTGGTCCTGTTTTAGTGCTGGGAAAGTTGATAGGTGATCAACCCAAGCCCGCACAGTGCAGCCGTAACTTACCATTTCCTTCCCAGTTCGTAACAGCAGTCTTCTCCCTGAGTACAGCAATGAACTGACAAAAACAAGAGGTCAGAATGACCCCTCTCAAACCCTCCCTTCCTTGCCCAATGTTAACCTGTCTGCAGGGTAAGGCTGCGATGTTTTACTGGGTCAGTGGCTTTGATCATTTATTCTTACCAAAAAGATGGGGTCTCTGAGGAATAAGCAAGGAGTCAGAAGTTCATGGCAGAAGTTGAATGTGGAAATGTATATCATCATTCAAACTCGTTTCCAGTTCAAACAGTGCAGAGCAAAGTTATGTATGCTGAGAATTGTGCAGTGCTGAACCTACACCCAGACCTTCTCAGTCAAGCCACAAATGGCAGCCTTATCTAGCTAATCCTTCACTGCACCCCGAGTGCTATTGACTGCTAATGTGCAGCACACTTGAAGATATCCCAAGGGAAAGTATTAACAACCCGGAAAATGCTAACCAGAGGAAGCAGCAGAACAAAACTGACTGGCTTCGTAGCTCAGAACTGCAGTAAAAATTAAAAAATAGATTCTGAAAATTCCCCCCAGGAATGTCTGAATGTGCTACCTCACCAGATGAAAGGTTGAAATATAACTCATCTATTGCCACATGACACATCAGATGTGACTTCGTTTCCCTTACTGTGTCTTTCAGGGAAGCTCTGCCTGTATTCACAGAAGTAGTGGCATCATATGGGACCAGTGCTAGTGGTCCTGGTAATGTCAAGGACTAGACCACCCCAAATGACCAAAAAGGGATGTGACACCTGGGGTGGGAGGAAAGATAAAGAGAGCCTTTGGACAGCCATGTTGCTGGCTCAGTGTTTGGATGCAAGGTATAATGGGGACACCTTCCATTAGGACAGGTATCTACCAAAGGAGAACTGTTTGTTATAGAGCCAAATTCCACTGTCCCAGTTTAAGCACTGTGTGGATGCAGCAGTGTGTGGGTGTCTTTGCTCCTTCCAGCACTCTCACTCAGTCTGAGACAGAATCTCTTTCTCATTTATGCAGCATGAGCCATAATTTGGATTGATGTGACTGCTGCTGTTTAATGCAGAGCATTCATTTCCCCTTGTACAATAAAAGCGCTTTACTTCATTTTGTTCATCAGTGTATTGTGCAATTAATTCAGCCCTCCTTATTATATCCTAGGCTTACATGACATGGACTCAAGGGACTTAGAAATGTCTTAATGATCTCATGGATATGAAAACATGAGAGCTATGATAGCCATTATGCATTTGCACGTCTCTCACACCTCTCTGATCTGGGGGGGTTGGTTGTTTTTTTTTTCTCTGCTTTGCTTGTACTTTGTAAATTGCCTCTCTGTGTAATCTGCTGTCTCTGTTCCCTTCCCCAGGCTTGGTAACTCAAAGCAACATAAACATGGAAAGAAAGATAAGCAGCAAGTTAAAAACGACCCGCAGGGGGAAGCAGGTGACCCAGGAGACTACAAACAGGATACAGAGATCTTCCTGATTAGAAAACTGGTCCAGGTGAGTTCATCTCCCTGCAATTAATATCCAGAAATTAGCTGCTTTATAACAAATATCTTGGTGGTATATCTTGTGCAGACTGAGTAAAAGCCTAATATGCAGCTGGATCCCTTCCTGACAGTATAAAGTGAGGTTAATAAGGCACAAATGCATTCCTTTGCATTTCCAGGACATTGTACGGTTGGTGGCTAAGGCAATAGTAATACCATGGGGAAGGAGTGGAGCTAATAAAATTGCTACCACTGTCCTTATCTAGCCTGTGGGGCTGGCAAAAAGCTCACCCCTTACAGTTCTGCCCTTCTCATCCCTCACTTGGGGTCGGGTCTGAAGGTAACTAAAGACTGCAGCTGACATCAGTGTCTTTGAGTTGTGCCTCTGGCTGTGCAGCTAAGAGCAATGAAGGCATCAGTGTGGCACAAACGCATATATTATCAAGAGAGCCTTTCTGAATAAGCTGTGAGGAAGGACATATAGAAGTTGTCCTGGCTCTACAAACTCTCTTTTAATTCCCAATGGGAAATAAGCAAGCAGGAATGTAATTTGGATTGGAGGGGAATCTAAAGGCATTTGTAATGCTACTGAGGAGCCTCCTGCAACTTCGCTGCAGAACAGCCTGTGGCAAGATATTTTGGGAGTGGAGAAAGTCACACTAATGTGCTATCTTGAAAAGCACCCTTGAAAGGTCTTTCCAGTCTCAGCAGCAAGGAGCTGCTCCTCTGTCTAAAATCTAACTAGAGCTTTGAGATACAATTGAGGGGCTGCTCTTTGAAGGTTCACTGGCACTCTAGAAAATGAACTGACAAATGGGTTTGTGGGGTACATGTGGTCACTCAGAACATTCCAAGAAAACAACAGCCTGCATTTTTTCTTATATAAAAATATGCAATCATAAAAATATGCAATCAGTGCTTTTCCCAGGCTTTATGTATCAGAGAGTGACTGGCACAGACCTGAACATTTTGGTATAGCTTGGGTTTGAAATTGAATCGCTTTCACACACTGTGGATTGACAACAGGCTAATTACCCAGAGCTGGGGGTGGGGAGGAGGGCTGGGGGTGTGGAAAAGAGAGGTAAAATGAATGCAGGCTATTACAGACCTGAGAGAGAAAGATTCCCAAGTGTTTTAATTTGTGCTTCCAGTCCTTGTCTCTCTTCCAGTCATCATTTTTACAACTGCCAGCAACATCCCCGAGATTCAACAGCATTTGCAGAGCAGGCAGCTGCTGAGATGATTATGTCAAATCAGCACGCCGTCCTCTCTTTTCCATGTCTAATGATTCTCACCCTTGGAGAAATGGTTTAAAATGATGCATACCCCTTGGACTCATTGTGAGGCTGCTAAAAGCAGTAGCTGTAGAGCAGGAGTTTGGGTGGGACTCTGTCACTCTCACCTTTCTTGCATGCATGCCTTGCAATTAACTTTAAAAATCATTCTACAGAGCCCTGCTATGGCTGGTTTGGGCCTGATCCAACACCTTTCAAGGCAGTAGAAAATCTTGCAAGAGCTGTGGCTTGTGCTTAGTGAGAGAAGCTGATCTTGCTTGGATTCCTAATTTGAGTTTCTCAAACAATCAGTTGAGAAAACCATGTAAATCAAGACTTTCTTCTCCTGCTGTCTTGTTCAGACCTAATTTCCTCAAAGGCAGAACTGCCTCTGACTGCACTGTGACTGGGAGATACTGGGAAGGAAGGGGAAAGTTGATAAATATAACCCAGTGATACTATGGTGCTGTAGCTGTTGTCTTGCCCTTGAGACAGCACAGAGCAGCACTAAAAAGCTTTGCTTCACTCAGGAATGGATTGGACTTGTATGAATGTTGCCCTGGGGTTTTATATCACAGGCTGGTCTTGCATTCCACAACTTGGCATGTTATTTACTCAACAGCTTTCCCTTGCACTGTAGTTGATCTGGCTGATAGGTCATGGCAGGTACTCCTTTGTAACATAGGTAAATCAGGCTGGCTGTTTCTTTTCAGACTGCTGTGGCTGCTTATCCCTTCTGCTGCTTACCCCTTCTGCTTCACCTCTGCAACATCAGTTTGATGCAGAAAATGAGTTGCAGGCATAGGCTCTATTTCTGAAACTCCAGTGATGTAAGCAGTCAATCCAATCATTCTGCAGTATGATTTATTAATTGTATTTTCACTAACCTTAAGCCTTTAACTAATGCTGCCAGTTAATAATAGCCAGCTCTTTATATAGCAAACTCAAAACTGAAAAAGCAGGAGCTGAAGAAGCAAGTCTCCTGTTGGAATCTGAGAGCTCTGGCTTTGAATTTAGACTTGCTGTTTACACCTCCTTGTATTTCATGTGATTTGCAACACAATTGCAAGTACTTCACACGATTTGCCTAAAACACTGCCCAGGATCCCACAAGGATCCTGTATAGAGAATACTGGGCAAAGAATACACCTGCATGATTAAGATGCCTGCAAAATTCCCTGCTTTCTCTCAGCTGCACTGTTGCAACCATGTCTCAGCTCCTGTATTGGAAAGCAGTGTGGTAGCAAAACCTGGCTTTGCTAACGGCTGTTCTCATCTGTGTCACATAGACGAGGTTTGAAAGCTCTGCAATTGACTGTGATCAATTAAAGCCTTTTTCCCTCTGCGCTTCCACCAACAATAGCAGTGGCAGCACCACCCGCTAGTCTGCATCTGGGCTGAGGGAGGGGCTGCATTTCTCTCTCTGGATTAACAAATTACCTCCTTGCTGCTGTGGCATAGAGCTGGAGCCGAACCACCTTTCTTTACTCCTGCCTTTTGGGCTGAGACTGTAATGCTGTAAGCAGAAACCTAAAGAGCTACAACCATCCGAGTGAGAGGTTTTGCCTAAAGGTTCCTTTATGAATTCCTCTGTCAGTGTTCCTCCTGGTAGTGCAGGGGTGTGTGGGTCAGCACTAATGCTGGATGTACAGCAGATTTCTGTAGTCATGACTGGGCTCTAGTCATCATGTTAGAGGAATAAACTGTTACACTAGCAGTGTTTGAGTGCATACACAATGCACTGTCACTGCAACAGAAACAGGAATGCAAAATGGAGATTTGCCTGCCTAAACGGAACACAGGAGTTTAGGGAAGCAGCACAGAGAGAATTCTGACCACAGCACCAGGATTAATACTTGTGTTCCTACACAAAATGCTGTACATCTTTGGGTTCTTGAATATAAAACGTTTCAGAGCCATCTCCCACCAGAAGCCAAGGTTCTGGGGTGTTAGCAGTAGAAAAGAACACCTTCACCAACTAACACTGCTCCTGATTAACACAGGTAGTCTGCATTGCTCCAATATAACACTGAAGTCAGTAACTAAGTAGTAATATAAAGAAGCTTTAAACATCTGGATGGCTACATCAGGCAGACACTGACTGTTAGTTGCAATTTGAATGAGAATACAGGGATGATTTGATCCCCAGTTTGGGTAGAAATTCTTTTTCTGCCAAGTGACAGAATTGCTCTGTGTGATTGCCTGAAGTCATCAGTGCTACCTGCTCGCCAGCTCTCATAGGCCTTTCTGGGTGCCATATCCTTATGTGCAGACATAGAAGCAGAAGAGTTGCTCAAACGATATCTATCACATCTTTATTTACATATCATGGAAACACACATGCAACATGTCACAGGATTTACTACAATGGAACAGCCTGTCCCTATCTCCTGTTACCAAAAACTTTATTTTTGGCTCACTAGGAAAACTATCACTTCCCCAGAAAGCTCCTAAAATAATCATTAAAAATAGCAGACTTGGCAGGATAACTAAATGAGTGAGAGCTGCAGGCTGGGATTTCTTGCCACATTCTTGCAGAAACCAGGTGGTTCTGCAGAATAAAGGAAGAAAGAAAGGAGTGGGAGTGGATAGTCCCACAGAAGACAGTTAGGAAATATTAGTAACAGGTAGGGAATATCCATCTGTAGCAGTGAAGAAAGGAGCGAGCAAGAGCTCTGTCAGAGGGTACCCTCTCACCTAGGCAGCCAGCTTCCTGCTGATCCATTTCCTATGTTTGATTCCACCTGGAGGCTACAAGCTTCCTATCCTCTAGGAAGCTCTGATGCTTAAGAAGGCTCTACCTTTCTTCTCAAGCAATAGTTAAAGGGGCAAACATTAAGCTTATACCTCCTTTAACCTGAACAATCTCTCTTAACTTGCCTCTGTTAAGAGGACACGAAACTACAGAGCCTTTTCCTGCAAGGACCGTCAGAATGGTAGCCAAGATCATCTCCTGCTATCTGGGAGAGGGGGACCCAGGTCAACAACAAGAATGTGCTGAGAGAAGGGGAGAGGAAATGCAGTGCTGGTATGGAAAGGGCTGAGATGACTTTATGTGAGCCTCAGTCTTGTTGGAACCTGCCATGTTCCAAGCCTGCAGCTTCAGTCATTTGCTTGACTTTCTCCTCTAATTCCCATTGCTAGGTATAAGCAGTTTGAGCCCAGCTCCTGACCATCCAGGCAGGAGTCCCCGCCCTACTAAACATTAATGAAGGATCCCTGCTCTCCGTTGGCTGACTCGGGCTCCACACAGCGCCCTTTCCTGCGGGTCACTCGTCGGTTTCGGTGGAATTTGGCATAGCAGCGTAGCCCTAAGGAAAAGACAGGCACAGTGAGCAGGAGGGACCAGGGCTCACCTCAGCAGTAACACCAAACAATTAGGTTTTGTCCCCAGTTCATGTCAGAGCCTGCTGCAGTGGTGTCAGTCCCAGGGCTGGGCAGCCTGGGCTGTGTCAGCTGAGGTGGCAGAGAAATGTCTGCAACAATGGGCAGGGCATGTTGCTTTCTGAACCCTGCTGTTCTATTTGGTTCACTCTTCTGGTTTGGGATTCACTGGCTTAGGCAGAAGGTTTCACTGGCTTCTTGAAATACCAATGAATTATCCTGATTGTTTCCAGCAATTTTATGGAAGCCGTACTTGGTTTTCCCCCTATTACTTGCCATTAGTGTCTAAGTGATCTTTCCATTGGGAAATTACTATAGACTTAATGTGCAGCAGCAATGGCTAGAGACCTCCCCTTGCTATTTATTTCCCTGAAGCTTCAGGAGAGGAGGGAAAACACTCTGAAGCATTATTACTGGGAAGTCTGATCCAAAGTTCCCTGCTGATCTCCTTCAGTTTCTCTGTTATATTGTTGAATACCAAGGGGAAAAAAAAAAGGCATTTTAATTGTTAAAATTAAATGTTAAAATTTAAATGTTAAAAACATCAGTACATATTCTCTCATGGCAGGGAATGGCAGTGGGAACCTCTAGTCAGGCTAACTCATCAGTTTCTGGCATAAATAGATTTATTTTTTGGTGTCTATTGCTACACCAGAATGCCAAGCTTCTTGGGACAGGATACAGCTTATATTTAATCAGCTCTGATTTTCAGTATTCCACAGTCTGGTCATTGGGGTTGGCAGCTCTTTTTACTTCCACAGCAGGTGGCAGACAGCAACAGTGCCAGCACCCCCAGAATGAGGGAAGCTGAGGATTTATAGCTTTTATGAGACAACCCTAAACCTTGAATACTTGTACACAGGAGACTCAGCCAATGTCACAGGTCACTGAGCAGCCTTTTGGAGTGTTTCCCTGGGCTATGGTGACACCAGCTACCTTGAAGTCGGGTTTCTGCCCCTCATTACCAGTCTCCCCAGGGCAGACTGCCCTCCCAGAGGAGAGCACACAAGATCAGAACTCTGCTCTAAGTGTTGTGTCTGTCTTATCTGGACCCTAGATCTCTGGGGATCTTTTTAATGCTACAGAGGATGCACATTTGACATCACCTAATAACTAGCTTAAATACAAAGCAGGGCTGGAGGCAGCCTTTGTTAGGCAGAAACACTTTTCTAGGCTAATCTATCAGAACATCCTCTCTGATGAGGACCTTCGAGTGATAGATGATACACTCAAGGTGAAGACTATCATTTAACACTGCAACTCCAGGAAAGCAGTGTGTTTAACTGGGCAAAAAGGAGGTAAATAGCTTGGTCAAAGTCACTAAGTACCTAACACAGGTTGCAGAATTTGGCAACCAGAGTTTTGCTCTAGCAGACAAAAAGTCAGTGCCTAGAGCTGATCCTGAACGTGTCCAGGCTAGAACAGGGCCTCTCAACATCTTCATAACACAACTGTGTATTAAGGGCTGCTGGAGATTCTTCACAAATAGTTTTAATACATGAAAGTCTGTGTCCTGCCCACACCTACTAAGCTGCTACAAATTCAGCTGAAATTAACACAGGGAAGCAGTCTCAGTTTATAACCTGTGATGCTTCAAAGCACCATTGAAGTGGTAATATATTGTGACTTCCTCTGCTAGATTTGTAGATATCTGGACTTTTGCTTTCTAGAAGGAAAACAAGATGTCTTAGATGACTCAGTGGTCATATTGTGAGTCAGTGGCAGGGAAAGGCTGAGAGCAACAGAGCTTAGCTCCTAATTTCACATATAAACCACTATTTTGAGTCAGCACAACCAACTATGCAGCCAGCTGGAAGGAGGAGAGCAAAGAGCTGAACTCACCTTCAGTGCACATGCAGTCATCATAACATTTGTTGTTAAGGCCTCGATTGTGTGGTTTGCAGAGGTGCTCACGCAGGTCACAGCAAGAGCCTGCAACACAGGAATAAGGGTCAGCTCAGCTCATTTAGCCCCTTCTCTTGTAGAGTTAGATACCTGTGACAGCTCCATGACACAGACATGGGACAGACATCATCTGTTCCCACAACGTGCCTGAAGAGCCTCTGCTTTTGCCTCTGTGTACCACTTTCTCTCAGTGTTAGAGGCACACTTGTGTTGGAACCTGGGCTGGGTTTCAAACAATCTTACAACTCTTCCAAGCTGATCCTGACCTGGGAGGCAGTCAAGGTGATGATCACATGGCTCTCCTTCAGCAGTCATGGTTTCATTTCTGCTGTTGGGGCTCTTACTGCGGCGCTTCTCTAGAGGAAAAAAAAAAACCAAACAGATGCTGATCGAAAATTTCATGCTAGTGGTTTTACTTTGGAGACACTATTGTTCCAAGGTACAAACAGCCTCAAACTTCAGTGAGTTTGAATTCTAAACCTTCATAGTCTAATCTCCTCCCTATTTCTTAACCCTCCATCTATCATTTTTTTCTCTGCCCTCAAACTATGCCTCCAAAATGAGAAACATTCTGCAGCTGAGCACAGAACAATCAGCATTATTCTGCTTCTCTCTTTCCTCACTGCTATGATCTCACGTCCTTCAGCACGTCTGTGAACACTAACAATGGGACAAGACTTACAGAACAACTTTTGGGAAAGAGGACAGGGAGGTTTTGCACCTTTCTTTTTAACAGAGGGCCACATTTCTGGTTTGAGATCCTCATAATCTGTCCAGTCAAACAGTGCCATATCTAGGGTGGGCATCACATCCCCATCTTGCCTGAGGCGGGCCTGCAAACCAAAGAGACAATGGATTACACTTCCATAGTGACACTGAAGTCTTTACAAATTGTCCTGGTGTTTTTATGCCTTAAAAAGGCTTTATGATTCCCACCTCCATCCCCTCCACCCTTGCCTTGTCAACTGTGGATTCTTGACAACTCATTTTCAAAAGAAAAGAGCTTTCCCTTGTTGCAGTGGAGGCCAAAAGGGAAGTTTCTGCTGTTTCTATGAGAGGACAAAAAGGTGAGCAAGAAGCATTTGGACATGCTGCCTCTCTCCAGCCAAGCACTCCTACTGCCTTTCCGGTCCTTGAAGCTGAATGAAGAAGGCTAGTGAAGCAGAGGTTGGGCAGGGAAGAGAAGCAACTAAACAAACTGTTTATGAAGAAGAGGTGTTTAGAAGCCTCCAATATAGAGTTGCTTTGAGGGTAGGCTTTGGTGTTAAGAAGAACAGACCTTTAACAGAAAAAAAAAGGAAACTGGACCTTGTCTGCATACATTACAGTTACCAGCTGCCTCTTTACCTGTGACCGTGGTGATGTGGCTGGAAGAGCAGGGGGTTCTTCTGTGGAAACAGCTAGTTCCAGTGCAGGCGTGAGAAGCATGGTGGGAGTCAGACTTGTAGCTTCCTCTGCCTGGAGATTTTGAAATTGTTCTTCAAAGTTTTCAGGTTTCTTGTACAGGGAGCTTGGCCCAGCATCAGAAGTCTTCCCTGCAGAGGGCAACAGGTAAAGCAGCATTGGCTTTCCATCCCTTTTCTCTCTCTGTGCCATACATTTGAGTCAAAGGAATTCAGATTTCATCCAACCACTGGCCTGTTGTTGTATCAGTCATGTGCTATTAAAGTGATAGATCAGGTCCAGAGCATCCCAATTTTTACACATTTAAGTTATACATTATCCCACCTTGCTGAAGATAGGTCTCTCTCTTGCTTAGGATTTCTTCTGCTGATCTCAAGAGTACAAAATGTACTTTTTAAACCAATGGATTAAGCTTCTGCAAATACCTATGAACACATTCTTCCTTGATTTTAGTAGTGAGTTATTTCAGCTGAGCTCAAATCAGGACCTACCTAACCTGAAATAAAAACATTTTCACAGCCCAATACCTGCTTTTCCTAAGTATTAATTTAAAATATAGATCTTAACTTAAACCAAAGAAACAAGGCCTGTTTTGTAGTCTGCCAACATTGCTTCAAACTAGCTTTGTTTCATACTCTTCTGTGTTATTTAACAGGAGTTGTTTAGTCAGTCCATTGAGAAAACAATAGAGACATAGGGAGGAGTGATAGGTGGAACTCAGGGGTACTGACACCCAGTTTGTCACCTCATGTAGATTGACACAAATTGCCTGGCTTTAGCAGAACTAAAGATTTACCACACTGAGCATACCACACCACACCACAGAGACACACACCCACAACTTGACCTGCAAAGGAAAGCAGTCCTAGTCAAAAACAAGCAACGTTTTAAAGTAATTAGTCCAATTTCACATGTGTAAAATGTGTATTTTTTTGTTGTTCATCATAAATATAGAAGAATATGAGCTTTGAGGGGCGGAAACTGATCTTTAAATGAAGTAGGACGTCTGTATTGTTTCTAGTTCTGGTCATGTTTTGAAGTCAGTGGAGAGACTGAGCATGGCTTGGACATGTTTGTTCATAAATGAAACAATTGGCTAAAAAAGCAAAAACACAAAAGCAGGCCACCCCAAAACAACCCCTCATGTCCTAGGAACTTTCAGAGCTCCCCCTATAAGGCAAACCAGGTCATTTTCACAATATTGCAGCCAGCAGTAAAAACCAGAGGTTTTTCTGAAGTTCCTCTTTTGTCCTGTGCTGCTTTTGTTTGGCAGATTTCTCCCCAAAGCAGGCACAGAACTCACACCCTCCACACCCCCACGTGACTCAACCACAGCTGCATTTTCTTGCCCTCACACAAGTGACACTCATTTCCAGTGACCCAACAGCCTCAGCTCTAATACCTCTGTGGTGCTTCAGCCTGTCCCTGCGGTTGTGTCGCCGGTGCTCTCGGTTCAGCTTCTTTCCTCTCTCAGACCCAGGAGACTGGTTTTCCCTTTCAGGATATGGGAATTCAAAACCCTGGAACACATCCTTGTTCTGTTTCAGGGCTGCTGGCTGTCCCTCTGCTGACAGCTCTTCTACAGCTGGATCTCCACTACCCATTCTGAGGGCCTCTTCCCCAGCTGGCCACCCTCTAGAAGGCATGGCATGGACCCTCTCCTTCTTGGCCAAGCCATGCTTGTGGTGGTGTCCACTTCTGGGCTGCTGCAGCCACATCTCTTGGTTTTGAAGATGATTGTTATTGTCTGGGACATTTTTAAGCTCTGTGCTGGGGTCCAAGGAGACTGCAAGACTGATGTCAGAAAGAACCAGCACACACAGGAAAAGGAGAGGAGAGAGGGTGGAAGGAGTTGCCATGATCCTGGGTGTTCTGCCTCACCTACAATTAAGAAAAAAGAACAAAAAATAACCAGCCAATTTCTAGGAACTGCAAAGGCAAACAATACTGACACTTAGAAAAAAAACACCTAGAGCTAGAAGCTTATTTTTCCTTTCTTGGTCACCTCCTCCTCTCCCAGCCCTGGTTACAGCAGCTGAGACACATGTGCTGGGCCTGCAGGGCTGAGAGGTCCCAGTTTCATGTGCAAATGAGGGCCATCAATCAGCAGGACATTTCCCTTTGATTCTTCACTCGCCCCCCTATCCTCCCATTCACAACCTACCATCTGAGGGGCTGGGGCTGCTGGCTCCTATGGGCCACAGCTCCCAAGCTTCCTGCACAGCACCAGTGGCCAAGACCATTTGCTGCCAGGTCGGCATCCTGGGCCTGGCTGGCACTGGCCCCTCCTCACAGCTGGTTTCCTTGCAATGAAGACGTCAAGATGAACAGCACCAGAGGCAGATGGTGGCCTCGCAGGACCAGCAACAGCCCTGAGCAGCTCAAGAGAACAGCCATGTGCATGCACACACCTACTGCTTCAGGGTGGCTGAAACTGGTCAAGGGAAGTTAAAACACTGGAAATTTTGTGCTGATACCTTACAGTGGAGCAGAGAAATAAATCTTCTGCTGTCAGCAGAGCAGGGCATGCTGAGCTGAAGATCAAGGGACTGGGAGGCAGACTGAGTTTTCACTAGTTTGTCCCTCTTTCCCTCCTTGACCCTGCACAGAGTCCCCCCCTCAGGTCAGGCTGTCACTGGGAGGGTAATTTAAGTCACCAAGACTGAGTCCCTCAGCACAGCGCCTGCAGATTCTTCTCATTCATTCTGCTTCACTGCGTGGTCTTCCTTCATTCCTGGATTTATGTTACACCACAGCTTTGGGACACTGCACAAGTCAGAGATTAATTAAATTGTTGTCCCCTGTCCTTCTCCACAAAAAGAGGAGAGAGGTTTTCAGCATTTCCTGTGCATCCTTTCAATTTGAGGTAGCTTTTTCAGGCTGTCCCTCTCAATCTGGGCAGCAGGAAATTTTTCATGATCATGTTCCCTCTGACACTGTCAGAAACCCTGTGAGAAATACTTTCACAAAGTTGCAGCCACAGCTCTTCACTCAACCTCCTCCCAGTCCTTTCAGCACTGCAGCCCTTAGTTGCACCTGATTTCCATCTGCCTGTTCACCCCGTAAACCACATGGCTGCATAATTACAATGGCTCCCTCCTCCCAAGTACTTTGCTGCTTGACCACCCGTTGTCACCTGAGGGGCAGGAAGGAACATCCTTTGAGGCCAATCTCAGTGCCTGTTGACAGGAGACACCCTAATAGCAGCCCTGGCTTATCCTTTCCTCTTTCCTTTCAACTTACCAGACAGATGTGGAGTGTTTGGAATCAGTGAAACCTCTGCCATCACAGCAGCCTCAGCCTTATAGAGGATCTGGGGAGTTTAGAGTGAGATATCTTCATCCTCTTACCTGCAAAGCCTGGTTATTCAGTCACCAGCTGAGTCTGCCTTTCCAAGATGCATCTCTGTTACTGCTCAGAGCCTGGGAGCAAATTTTGAGTGCAGACCTCCCCTAGAAAGAGGTAGGTGGCAGAGAGGCCTTCTCTTTAATGCAGTGTCTGAAAAGCAGGCCACAAAGGACAACAAACTGCTTCTCCAGGACTGATGGAAAAGACGCAGGTAGCTCATTTGCTGAAGGCATAACACTATGAAATAGCATTTTATTGTCAGCTACCTGGTACAGAGGAAAACCAGCTTGACAGCTAAGTCTATTAACAAAGCATTCAACTCCTGCTTCAAAACCAGTGGAACAAATAGCAGCCAAGCAAAACCCAAGCTCTGCATCCATGGTATTTTTTTTCCCCTAGGATTTTCTCTTTAAGAACCAGAGCAAACCAGATGAATTAAGGCATCACTCAGACCAACTCAAAGAGGTAGAAACAGCATCTTACCTTTTCATCTGTAGGCAAAATACCAAGAGGAGGGCACAAGTGCAAAGAAAATGCAAGGCAGGTGTCTCCAATCTCACTTACACAGAGGTGGACCCTTTGATGGTGAACCTGGCACATCAGCTGCAGATTCTGGTTTTCAGCAGGAGCTAGAAAGCAGCTAAATGCTGCAGGGCAGATTGACAGAAGGTCTGCTTCAAAGTGTTGGGGGCATTTATTTAAGCTGCCCAGCTGTCTTGTTGGCATGACACAGGAGGAAAGTGCAGCCCGAACACTCCTCTGTGCTCTGGCTGGGAGGGCAGACTAACGTGCTGTGTTACTGTGTCACTGGGAGCCTTGCATTAACAACGCAGATAAATACCGGTACTGCACTGTGTTCAGGAGAGAGCTCAGCTGTTTGCCAAACCAAACAGTGACGGGACATGTTTTAGTACCTTGGGTTAATGTAATTGCTGTGTTAGAGGCACAGAAGTCCCAGCCTTCTCTTAACCGCTTGTTTCCATGTTATGATATGTAACTTCAGAAACCTCTTCCTACCTCCTTCATTTTTTCTTGCCCCACAGAAGCTGTAAAAAACTCTTTCAAAAGGCAGTTAGACAACACAACAGCGTCCTAAGTTCTCCTCAGTACTCAGGTTCCTCAATGAGCACCAAAACAAACTCCATCCTCTCCTGTCAGGATCACAGTCCACAAAAGATGTCTGTGATAGCCCTGGGCTCATTGATGGAGGTGACAGCAATGTTCTCATGCTGCTAATGCACCTTCTCTGCAAAGGATAAAATTCCACCCCTACATATATGCCAGGCAGAAAGTACTCTTGTAAGGGATGCCTGGGCTAAATCGCTTTAAAACAAACACACATGTAACAAGTCCAAAATTCATCCTTTTCTTAGGGTTCGTATATTAATAAAGGAAATAGCTGCAGTACTTGCCAAGTTAAGCTGCCCCTGTAGCTCTTCACATCACCCAACCTACAGCTTCCTTGCTCCACCCAGTGCCTTGCACTTCCTTCAAATATCCTCAGGATTATAAGCCACCTGCCTCTAGAGGTAGCAAATCTGCCAACAAGAAAATATGTAAAGCAAAGACAAGGTCATAGAGCTAATCAGGGTGCAGGCTCAGGGCTGATGACTGAGTGGCAGTGCTGTCTCTCAGATACTATTTATGATCCATTTTGGCTTGGCATTAAGGGAAATTAGGTTTTGTTTGCATCCTGGGTAACTTTCCTTGAGGTCAGTCTCTCTTTAGTCTCACTGATACAATTTCTATTACTCTGCTCTCTGCTTGTAATACTACAAGGCAGCCAGGGACTGAGTAGACACACAACAACTCAAGCATGTTTTCCCCATATAAATACAGTTATATAACCTTGGGTCTGAAATAGGCTCTGAAACTGCCCCTGCTGCATTTATTTTATATTTGACAAAGCAGGAACATCAAAGCATCTCTTTTCATTCATGTATCTCACTTAAAACATGACACCTGACAGTCCTAGCTTTAACTTTTCATGTAGGTTCTTCATGCCACACCCAAAAGAAATAAAACTCTTGAATCAAGAAATATACCAAGAGAATATCAAGATCCTTTCTCACCCCAGACCACAAATAATGCAGTCTGTGTGCTCAGGAGCTGAACTTATCTAGACTGAAGCACGTATACTGGGCCAGATTTCTCCTTGGCTCTGATAAGCTCAGACTTTGGCAGGTGTGCCTAAAGATTTCTTGGACTCCAGACAATCACAAGCTGCAGCAGTAGACAAAGTGTATGTGTGTCTACATGGGTGTTGCATGGATGTGTGGCATGGATGATAGACAATAACCCCAGCTTTGTGTGCCAGGCTCCCTGTAAATAAGAAGCCATAGGGTGATGGATGGGCTTGGGAAGGCCTGGAGCAGAATGGACAGAGTAGGCTTTATGGTAGCTGACATGCAGAGAGCTGGCTGGAGCCAGGGGGATGGCATTGTGCAGATAAATGAGATTTCACTTCCCTGCTGGGTCTCTTTCCATCTGTTTTTCTGTTTCTGGAGGCAAATATTGGGAAGCTTCATAAACAATCTGCCAAGAGACCTTTCCATTTCAGAAGGCTCTCTCCCAGACTTCTAGGTTCCTCAAAAGCAGACAGGTAATCTGAGATGCACCCTTCTCTTCTTCTCCCTGAGGCAGTAAGTAATAACACTTTTCTTCTCTCCAACATTCCTTGCACACTTGCTTTGTAAAGATTTTTTTTTTCTGCTGCCCCAGATAGCCTTTGGACAACAGTGCAAGAGTCCCCTCCTCAGAGGTCTCCAGTCCCTTTGAGTCTGTCTTCAGAGCTTCTCTCATTCTTTTTTTAAAGTTTCTTGTATCCATTGTCATCTTTCCTCTCTACTTTGCCTATTTATCTGACTCCACAGTTCCCTTGTACCTCATGACTCATGTTTGGTGTGCAGATACTTAGGCCAACCTACTTGAATCCCAGCACCACCCTTTGAAACATCTGCTTTCATCTGCTTGTGTTGTTGCCTCTCTCTGCCATCACCAAACAGCACTTTACCATAGAAAGGTCCAAATTCATTACACATTAGTGGCACAAGGGAGTGACACAGAGACTCAGGCTTGCAGGGTGTTGAGTACTGGTTGTAGGTGCCCCTGTGCATCCACAAAGCATCTCTCTGGGGCAACTCATGTTCAGTCACCACTTGAAATGCAACACACTCAACATGAGTTGAAGGGCTGGAACTGGTTTTGCTTACCCATGGGCCCAGGCAATCCCTTCCACTCACCAGTCAGCTCTGGCTGTCAGACTGCACTCTGTCCTCCTAACCAGTGAGGAGAGAAGTGGCTTGTTCACACAGCATGACCCAGGAAATACCCTCTCCTGCAGCCCAAGCTTGGTAGGAAGCTGGCAGCTTTGTACTTGTCACTAAATCCCTGCTTAGGTCTGGTGCCCTGGCTCTGATGAACACTGGACATCTTGCAAAGCCTTCAAGTCACTATGTGCCTCTCACCCTCAGCCACAGCCATGCCACCCTTTCTTCTGTGGCACCCTGACCTGCAGAGAGCTGCACTGCTCTCAGTGTCAGCAGGGAGGGTGCAGCAGCCACATCCTCCAGGGACAGAGCAGCCCACCAAGTCACTGTATTGAAATGGAAGAGGGGCACATGAAAGAATATGCAGCAGTCCCTGCTCTGCTTCCCACCGGGACTTCATGGAGTGGCTGACACAGCCATCATAGGTGACCTGCTATCAAACAGAGTCTCCTCTACCCAGTAATGAGATTAAAATAGCAATGAGTCCAAGATTAGTGTCCAAGATACAGTCACTTGCTGTCAGCACAGCAGAGAAGACTCTTCAGTTTAATGCACAATGCCGAGTGACAAATGAGACACAATCAATAGCAAAGGTCATTGCTCACCCGGCTGGAGAGCGCCCACCAGTGTGACAGGAGGAATGGGGGCAGATTTGGCCCAGTCTTCACTGGGGGGAAATGTGTTGTGTCCCGACTGGCAGCTACTCTCTGCTTTTAACGTTTTCCCCTGCATGTTATTCTCACTTTGAACCAAAACATGTAGGATTAATGCTTCCTTCTGCAAGGGAGAGGAGATGGGAATGCAAAAACCATTTCCATTAAACCCTCTGGTTGATGGAAGACTTCAGGTGTGAATTGGGTAACTGTCACTTAATCCTGTATGATGAATTACTAGCTGTAATAAGCCATTAACTGATGCCAAATTGATTTAATTCAGAAACGAGATCTCACTTCTGTCAACAGAGAAAGAGCACAGAATAACCCATGGGTACCCGGGGACTCGGTGCGTGGCCGCTTGCGGCTCTGTGAGCACAATGACTTGGTGGGCAAAGCTTCTGTCACCCCTCGGCCACTTCCGCGGTAGCTCCGGTTCAGAGCGGGGACGTACCCCTGGGGTGTGTGTGGGGCTCAGCAGCTGCCTGTGAGAGGCTGTTGCCTCTGTCCGAGCTGACTCTGACTCTCGGGTGGGACTAGAGAATCTACAGAGGTCCATTCCAACCCCTTCCATTCTGTGAGAGCCATCTCGGCAGGAGCTCGCAGTAGCCCCCGAAGTAGCACGGAGTGAGGTGCAAGCCCCGAAGCCCACCTTGCGCACCCCGGCAAGGTGCACCGCGCTGCACATCGCTGCCCGAGCCGGGTGCCAGAAGGGCGGCGAGAGTGCCTGGGACCCGCGCCCCGGCACGGGTGACAATAGGGCTGGTTGAAAGCGGCACCAGCGCTGCCCAAGCTCGGTGCGCGGCTGGGAGGCATCGCGCACCGAGGGCGTCCCGGCAGCGACAGCCTAGAGGCGGCGGTTCCCCGTCCCGTTCCCCCCCCAGCCCCGCCTCGGTCTTTGTCTCCTCCGGGGCGCACGGAAAGTGGGAAAGTGCCCCCCACTCCTCCCCACTGCCTGCGAAAGCAAAGGGGAATCGGCTCGGCGGCACCGGAACACCCGCAGCCCGGCGCCACTGCAAGGTAAGCCCGGCGCCACTGCCTACCTGTGTGCGGCTCCTCGGCGTGGGCTGAACCCGGCAGGCAGGGCAGCGGCTGTGCATGCAGCGGGAGGGGAGACAGATCTGCCGGTGGGGGGGGGGGGGGGGAGGGGGGTGCAGGGGGTGTTCAAACCCGAACGGAGGAGGAGGAGAAGGGAGGAGACAGGGGGAAGGCAGTGGGGGAATGTGGAGAGGGACTAGGGACGTCGGGAATCCCGAGGGACTGGGGTGCATGGTGCGGGGGGAGGTGGGACTGGGAGGAGCGGCGGGGCTCAGCGGGTGCCGGGGGTGCTGCGGGGGGGACTTCAGGGGGTGCAAGAGTTGCGTGGTGCGGGGGTGCCTGTGCGGAGGAGGGGTGCGGGAGCGCGGGATAGGCGGTCCCGCGGGAGCTGGCAGGAGCAGCCCCTGCCCCGTGCTGAGTCCGGGGTAGACAAAGGACAGAGACAAAGGCAGGGTGGCCCAGGTAAGGTGGAGGCCAGGTCCCCGCTCACCTGCACGGCGGGGTGGAGCGGGCACGGCAGCTCCGCTCCCCGCAAGGGCTCCCCCGCGAAATGGTAAGTGGGGGGAAAACTGAGCCAGGCGGACCAGCATCCCTCACTGCCTGCACCGAGCACTCAGCCTCGCTCCAACGGAGAGTACTGAGGCCACGGCGTGGGGGATGCTGGCCGGTAGCCTGCTGAGAGAACAGCACCGGGAAGCAGAGGCGAGCGGCGGAGACAGATGAGGACAGGCACCCACCCGGGACCGGCAGTCGCCCAGCTCGCTCCTCCCGTCGCCAGGGGGCGCTCGGGTTGCCGCCGCACTGACGTCACCCGGCCGCGCCGCTGCCCGCCAGCCGGGCTGGGACCGGTACGGAGCGGGCGGGGCGGTGGGAGGCGGCAGCGGGGGTCCCGCCGGCTGGGTCGAGGCGGTAAGGGGCACTGGGAGGTCCTCTGCGGGCCGGGTCGAGGCGGTAAGGGGCATCGGGGTAACGGAAGGCTGTGCCGGGGAGCTCTGCGCGGCCCGGAGCAATGTACGGGTAGGAACACCGAAGTAAGGGCAATGCTGGCAGTAGCGGCACCGGGGCGCCCAGGGGTATCATCCCTGTCCCGAGCACTGTGGTCTGGCCTTCCGTCTGCCCAAAGATCGCTGTGTGAGGCGGTGGACGAGCCTTCGGTGACTCCTGTCTCTGCTCTGAAGCCATGAAGCGGGCAGGGCACAGCGCAGGCTACTGGGGGAGGCCTGCGCTGCTTGTTCTGGGCTAGTGCAGGAGGCCATGGAGTAGATATGGCACTTTAGAGACGATAAATTGCAAATTACATAAAACCTGCATCCTTTCCTTCCTTTGTCATCTGAAATTTCAGCAGGAAGGATTGTGAGTCTCCTAAAGGCATCCCAAAGGAGGTGCAGGCTTTCTTTTTCCTGATGGAGTACCTCGTTGCTTCCCTCCGCCACCCCTCAGTGCTGTGTGTTGTGCTGGCAGGGTGGGATGCCCTTCTCCTAGCTCAAACATGCAGGACAGCAAGTTCCCATCTGTAGGTGAAGGGCCACTAACTGCAGCATTGCTCCAGTTAATGACTCCCAAACCTGAACCTGAGGGAGCGTTACATGTGTGATTCTTAGGCCCAACTTGGTGTCTGCATTGAAGGGTAGATCTCTTGGGATGCTGTTACCATACTGGGCCCTCTGTTTAAGGAAGGGTGACATTTAGGTGAGAATGTGACACTAGACTTCTCAAAACAGATTATTTTGCTACTCTGATATGGATCTTTTGACCATATTTGGGGATCACTGCAGCTGGGGTGCTAAAGAGATGATTCAGTATCTTAATTTCATTTATTGTAGCAGATCACTAGTATTCCAGGAGGTCTTTGTATACAGTGGTAAGATTTGGGATTAAAAAAGAAGAGGGGAGTAGCTTCCTATTTTGTGAGGGTTGAAGGTCTGAAAAACAGACCTACAAGGTCTGGTGCAGCTGGAACAGCTTGAAAATCAGTGGCTGAATAGCTGCTTGGAATGTCTGTGGCTTGTCAGAAGTCTGTGTGAGGCCTCTGTCTGAGTGTTTAAAGATGCAGAGAGTTCATGACCAGTGGTGCCACTCTTAGTGGTTAGAATCTGCATGCAGAGAACACAGTAATGAAACAAATTAGAATTTGTAATAGAAAATTTTGTGCACTGTGGCTTAAAATGTGTAAGGCACAAGGAAAGCTGTTGGAAGGTTGAAGCCCAGTGTCTGCTGCTTGATAGTTGGCACATGGTATTCAATGTGGCACAATAATGTGCTGCCCTTTAGAACTGGCAGAAATGTCAGGCTCCCTAGGGCAGTGGGCACAGCACCGAGCCTGTCAGAGGTCAAGGAGTGTGAATGATGCCTTTAGTTGTGTGGCTTAGTTTTGGGTAGTCCTGCAAGTAGCAGGGATTTGGATTCCATGATCTTAAGGGTCTCATCCATGATTTTATGTGACAAATTCCATGTCAATTTAATCATGCAGCTGTGCAGGGTTTGATTTCCGTGGGACTAGAGAGAGACTCTGAAGCTGTTGGTAGCAGACAGCAGATGAGCACTTGTGATGTGTAGTGTCAGTGGAAGATGTAGACCCCAGCCTGAACAAGTGTTGTGAGAATAAACCCATAAAAATAGTTCTTGTGTTCTGATAGGGTGTAGGGGTTAGAAGATGGCCAATGCTGGAGTAAAGAGCTGTGCGCTGGACAGACTCTTTCTTTATTTTTAAAATCAAACCCAACTGAAAAAGTAGAAATGGAATTATGGATAATCTGTCAGAGTGAGGTGTGAGCCAGAAGACAGCAGTGCTTTTGGCTTTGGTGAGTTCTGATGATGTGCTTTTGGTTATGGAGGTGCTTAAACCTTTCACAGTAGCCCTGGTGGAGTGGTTGTGGCAGTGTTCATACACTTGTGACTAACTGCAGAGTACGGTTAGTGGAGGCTGAGCTCAGTGCAGGAGCCAGAGGATAAACATTATTTTTATGATTACTTCCAGGTTCTGGGAAAAATGACCACTCTCACACGACAGGACCTTAACTTTGGGCAAGGTAATGTGCTAAGCTGCAAACTGGTGTGCTTGCAAGGCTGCTTGTTGGCATGGGAGCCTGTGGGGGTGTTGTTGAAGGGTTGTTGTAGCCCTCAGCTCCTGCATACTCCTATGAGTATATGGTATTTCTCTGCATGCTTCCCCCCTTCCTTACTTCAACGTTCTTCACTTTTGTTTTTCAGTTGTTGCAGATGTTCTTTCAGAATTTCTGGAAGTGGCTGTTCACCTTATCTTATACGTCAGAGAAGTTTACCCTATTGGGATCTTTCAGAAGAGGAAAAAATACAATGTACCTGTCCAGGTAGGAGATTTTCCTGGACACTGACAGCTGCCTGGGGAAGCAAAATAGCAGGGATCAGTCAACACTCACCAGACCAAACTAAATCACTGCCAGAGTTTGTTTCAATGTGCAAACTCATTTTTGAAGAGAACTTAGTTCCTGTCAAAAGGGAAAACAGCCCTGTAGCTGAGGATACAGCAGTACTCATGGAGCAAGCAGATCATGGACAACAGTAGTAGGCAGCTGCTCCAGCTATGGGCAGTAAGGTAACATGAAAGCATGCTTCCCAGGGAGGAGAGCTGGTTGGGACATCCTATTCCTAATATCCTATTGTGGATATACATTCCCAGTATACTACAACTGTGTGGGTACAGTGATCTGCCTCAGTTTATGAGCCCTTCCATGAAGGAATTACTGGTTTGAATTGGTGAGTTAGTGATTAAAAAAATGCGATTTGAAGCATGGCTCAGGTGCCTTATACCAACCTGGTGCTTCTGTCTTCCCAAGTAGCAGTGTTCTGGTTCCCATCAGAGCACAGCTCTAACTATTCCCTGTGTTTGCCGCAGATGTCCTGCCATCCAGAGCTGAACCAGTACATCCAGGACACGCTGCACTGTGTAAAGCCTCTGCTTGAGAAGGTGAGACCTGGGCAACAGTACTGCAAGTCAGCTGAGTAGAAAGTAAGAGACATAAATACCACCTTCACTGCAAGATGTATTTAAACATCCCCCATGTACAACACATCAGCTGAAAAAAGTAACTGACAAAAAGCAGCAACTGACAAGAAGCAGCAGCAACTAACAAGCAGCAGCAACTGACAAGAAGCAGCAGCAACTCTCAAGAAGCAGCAGCAACTCTCAAGAAGCAGCAGCAACTCTCAAAAAGCAGCAGCAACTCTCAAAAAGCAGCAGCAACTCTCAAAAAGCAGCAACTAACAAAAAGCAGCAACTAACAAAAAGCAGCAACGGCAACATCCATAACCTTTCCTTGCAGTGAAGGCCCTGCCTTGCTGATCATTGGCATTTGGTTGCATCCTATACCTGCATGTGAGGATCTCCACCTGTGTATTTTCAGTGACCTCACCCTACATGTTAGATGTATTCAGAAGCAGAATGTTTAGGTTAAGCACCTCTCTGGCAAAATGGTTGCAATGCTTTGCCATAAGCCAGCAAGCAGGTGAAGGACTGAACTCTAGGTTTCATAAGAGAAAGGTGTGTCCATATGGAACGTCTCAGGATGCAGGCAAATTTAACATTCCCTGCTCTTTACAGACAACCTTAATGCATGTTTAGGGAATGGAAATACTTTAGGATGTTTTTGGCAGTAGTACAGAGCTGCTGTATTGGACCAATGGTCTAAGCTTAACTTCCTCATCATTGTCCATTCCCAAGTGATGCAGTGAGGTGACTGCAAATTTCCTCCTTTGTTCCAAAGCAGTATCTATAGAAGCGTGCTGTTTAGTGCACTTCATCTCCCTAGACCTTAGCCATATACTGTCAGTTTAATAGCTAGCAAGAAATGGCTTTGCAAAAGTGTTTTTTTCCTGCTCAGTAAGAATAATCTGAGCATGCTGAAGCTTTGTATAACTGTGCTGTGAGCCACAACAAATAAGCCTACTCCCACTTTATCAGAAGCCTGTGAAGCACGCTGGGGGCAGATGACAGCTTGTTTAATGAAGGGATTTTTCTATCTTGGTTCTTGCAGAATGATGTGGAGAAAGTCGTGGTTGTAATCCTGGACAAAGAGCACCACCCCGTGGAGAGATTTGTCTTTGAGATCACCCAGCCACCTCTTCTTTCCATCAGGTAAATCTTCCATCACTGCTTGCCCATGGCCTCTGACACGTGTCTCTGCAGAGGTGCACTAGCAGCTCCAGGCCCTGGTGCCTTGCTCTGTGCCACTAACAAGGGCTGTCCCCAACAGTTCAGAGTCCCTGCTGTCCCATGTGGAGCAGCTACTGCGTGCCTTCATCTTGAAGATCAGCGTGTGTGATGCTGTGCTTGACAACAACCCCCCAGGTACAAGTGTTCACATGGCCTTGGGATTGCTTGGCTTGGGACAGGAGGCAGTGTCCCATCCTCTGCTAGCTGTCCCCTGAGCTGGAGCTTGCCACCTCTCTTGCAGGCTGTACCTTCACAGTTCTGGTTCACACACGGGAGGCAGCCACACGGAACATGGAGAAGATCCAGGTGATAAAGGTGAGTGATTCCTTTGGCTGCCTGGCTGTGCAAGCAAGCTGCAGAGCAGAAACTGGCAGTTAGAGCTGGGGCATCTCTAAGGTTAAGGTCACCAGATATTTGAACACGTGTTACAATCACAGTGCCCTTTGCTTTGAGTCTGTTAAATGGTTTATATTGGTGAGGTGACTGAGCACACAGCAGCTACAACTGCAGCCAGCAGCTGCTTCAGTACCTGACCCAGATTGTGACCATACTTGCTGCATAGTGCCTGATCCATCACCCAGAAGCACTCATACACACAGAACAGGTACTTGAATTGAATCAACAACAAAACCCTTATCCCACATCCATTGTGTGTGGATGACTGATTCTTTATAGACAGCAAGATGAAGATCCAAGTAAACAGTGGGGTTTGGGTGCACAAAGACATTTTTATCTTGCAGGAAAGCGCCTGCAGATTGCTATTTAAAGCAAGATTATTGTTATTATTTTTGCCTGAATGAAGTTATTTTTGGTGCTCCAAGGCATAGCAAATCAAGGCAGTGAAGTATAAAATGGTTTCAAAACAGAAGTCTGCTCTATTGTGCTTAGTAATGGAGGGTGGTGGGGCAACCTTTGAATCTGCAGAGCAGGACAGAAATGCACACCCTGAACATTTTGTATGCTAGTGTGAGAAATAGAAGATGCTAGCTCAGGACAGCTGAGGATATATCTTGTAGAGAAGTGAGATGCCACCTTCAAAGTAAAGGGGGTTAACATTACAGTTTGAGGTGTAACTGAAGATAATTATGCTGAGTCTCAGGGACAAGTTCTTCTGTTAGGAAAGGTTTGAGTTACCTGTTCCTTCAGCCACTAGCACACTGCTCACTTAGGGCTGAGGAGGGGAGCTCAGTTTACAACCTACCAGCTTCTGCAAATCAAGCACTTTGTGTTCCTGCCCCTAGGATTTCCCGTGGATCCTTGCTGATGAGCAAGATGTGCACATGCATGACCCCCGGCTTATTCCCCTGAAAACCATGACATCTGATATCCTAAAGGTGAGCCCAGGAGATGGCTGAAGCTGCAGGTACACCTAAGCTTTGCTCTGATGCCAGCTCTGCAGTCTTCTGTAGGGTAACAGTTTTAATACTGCAGAGGAGCAGCTTCGTCTTGCAGGTGCCTGTGCCAAGAATCAAACAGTGCAAAACCCCTCATAATGAAACGAGAAACCTGGTTGTGGGGGATGGTGCCAACTCTTCCTCTTTAGCCTGCTGTAGACTTCTATTTTCCATTCACCTACCTGCATATCAAACAGAACTGACGCTTCGCTTGTTTCTCTCCTACAGATGCAGCTGTATGTAGAAGAGCGAGCCCACAAAGGCACCTGATTTCATATCTTGCCTTCAGTCCTCATCTGATCTTCCAGTGGAGTAAGAGATCTCACAAAGCATACGTTGATACCCGCCTCTTCAGCTGGCCTGCTGGGTGAATGTAGAGCAGCTGCTGCCTCTTGATTTCAAGTGCTCTTACCACTGTATATAGAACTGACTTGGAATGTGGAGCCAGAGCCTGTCCCCGTGCGCGCTCAGGTGTGAGTACAGGTTTGGTTGGGGTGAACCCCTGGGGCAGGATCCAGGCAACTGCAGTCGGCGCTTCGTGCGGCTCCAGTTCTCACCCCAGCAGGGCAGCTCCACTGTGCAGCAGCAGCGAGACGCAGCCATCTGCTGCCTGCTCCACCAGAGCAATGGGCTGGAACCAGGGGTGAGAGAAGCCTTACGTAGTGTCTGTCCACTGTGACTGTCCCAAGTAATCTTCAATAAACATTCAGTTTTACCCCAGTTCAACTGGGCTGAGTTCTGTCCAAACCAGCCCCCTCCTCAATGGAGGAAATATTTTTGTTTTCTTTGGAGCTTGAAACACAAAGTGGCACTTCCACCACTTGTCCATACCTTTTCTGGAGCACCTGCAATCTCTCAGTTCTGTGAGAGGCTACACAGCCTGGGTCTCACCTCTTTCCATAGGAGGGCTTTCACCCATAGGTGGCATTAGCAAGGACGAGTTTGGGAACACTTGCCAGAGAACGGACAAGGGAGAGCTGTTAATCCTACACCTGTTAAGAGAGACTGAGGGAGGCCTTGCTGCTGCTCTGTGCATGCAGGGGTAGAACACATAACTCATAGTGCTTCAGCTGAGCTTGTTGGTCAGGCAGTTCAGTTGGGCAGCCAGTACACTACCTCCCTGCTTCCTCTGAATGAGAAGTACAAGAATGGTATGGGTGGAGGCTGGGCATTGCCTTAACATTTTATGAGACTGCAGCACCAAGTACTTTGGTAGGTCAGAGGTAGTGTGGAGAAAGCCCAGCACGCTTCAAAGGCACTTATGCTGTAAGGTGGCCACCTCAAGGAAGTTCTTACCCCTATTCTCTATCTGCTTACTTAAACAACAGGGGGCTGTACTCGGGGAAGTGTGAACCATTTTGATCATCAACACTTAGACAAACAGCCAGGAATTACCTACCAGGGACACAGCGTTTATGGAAAAGGTTGACAGTTTCCTTATGCTGTGGAAGGTTTGGTTGGAAAGATACATGTTTTTATACATAAAGTTAACCAGGAAAATACCATACAAAACCAATCTCTCTGCAGCAGAGCCCTTGAGGACAGCAGTGATGATCTGACAGGAAACATTTTAGCTTTATCCTTCATACATTCCATAAACAAACAAGAAAGGGTTTCTAATTAAGACTTCAGTTTAGCTGTAGCTCACAGACACTGACTAGGAAAGAGAAATGGATTTAATTGTCCTAGTCTTTCTCCCAAGGCAGGGCACTTTTAACTGCAGTAGCAGCCACAGTACAGGAGGATGAAAGATGAAAACAGAAGTCCCTCCAAAGGGCTGGGCCTGCAGAAGTTCTGCTGTGAAGGAGAGCAGATCACTTGTGTTTGAGATCAGCTGTGCAAGACAAAGCCAGTACAGTCACAGAGAGTACAGACAGTAAGTGCACTTGAGACCACCTTGTCACAGTCCTGAGGTAAAAGCAAACACTGGGATTGTGCCTTCATAACGATGTCAGGGGCCCAATGGTGATGCTGCTGTTGGTCACTCGGATCCCATACCATCCTGCCCAGAACTGGGTGTCTTGGCCTCCGTGCCGGAACAAGATGTAGCGAACTCCAGGGGGGTAGTTCCGGAAGGTGTGGGAGATCTGGAGAGAAAGAAGAAAATTCCTCTTCATTTGTCTAAATAAAGCAGGAGTGACCTAAGAGGCTCAGACAACTACAGCATGTGAGTCTTGGTCTTGGGAAAACCTCCTTCTAAGGTATCTGTCATTGAAAGTGCATCAGGCCCTCTTCTGAGGGATAGGGAAAAAGCCTCTCAGCCTCCTGCCCTGAAGTTTCTCTGTGTCCAAATGTAACTTAAACTTGATTCTTAGGTATGTTTGACACATAAGCAACAACCTAATGGGTCAATCAAACCAGTTAAACTTGTTCAGCTTTAGGTAGAATAGTTTCTGCAATACTTCAAATTACACCTGTGCAATACTTTGTTTTAAAAGCTTTTTGATCCAAACAAGAACTGTTCTTAGTATTTTAGTTCTTTAGACAAAAACTTAAGTGAAAACCAGAAAAAGAGACTGAGCAAAACTAACATAGAAGGCCAGGAGATACTCTTTAGAAAACCCTGGGCACCTACAAATCAAACCTATCTCGTTCCTGGCACTGCTGCTTCTTCAGCAGCAAGGACTTACTTCTGTATTAAGTAAAGAAGGCTGAAGAACAGAGAGGGAAGGTCCACTTGGGACTCAGCCTTGACTTGCAAGGTTCAAGTGTAAAACTCCAGCCCAGAGGGCTGCTGCTCACCTCTCTCCACATTGCATCACTCCACTGCTCTATAACCACTGGCTCAGGGCAGAACTCCTCCAGGACAAGGTAGTCTTCAGAGAGCAGCTGCACGGTGAGTTCATAGCGACACCCACAGTCAAATCTGGCAGCATACCTAGAGAGGCAGGGAGTAATCAGGGATGGTTGTGTAGGGAACCTTCAGTTCAGTGTTCAAGCAGCCTGCAAGGGGGATCCCCATCTGCAGAGAAGGAATGTCATCACCTTTTGCTATGGAGAAGTTCTAAAGCAACTTCAGGATTGCCACCTCCCCACAGCCCACTGAATAAACAGATTTAGCTTGCGCTTTCCTCAAGAAATACAGCTCCTAAAGGAGAAAGAACTATATGGTATGAAAGCCTCAGAAGCCTGATTCATCTCTAGGCCAATGCCAGACATTCTGGTTCTCGGTACAAACACCTACCAGTCCTTGACTACAATTTCAGGGCGTTTCTCATCCATCAACTCATTCCAGTATCCCTCCTTCTTCAGAGTGATGAGTTGAGACTTCAGGCATGGCCTGCAACAGAAATATTCACAGCTTCACAAACCACATACCTTTCCTCTCAGCCTCCCCACTTTCCCCAACAGCTTTACTCTTGCCAAGAGCTCATCCAGACCCTGAAAGCCCACAGGGCTGACATGACTAAGACATGCCTTCTGTGGCCAGAACTTGACAGGGGGGTGAACTGATGAGCTTCACTCCCAGATAAAAGGGATAGTTACCTACAACTTGGATTAAGAGGGATCCCTGCACTTGTAACAGGAAAGTGATTCATGGACGTAAAAGCAACTAATCCTCTGCTGACAGCATTTATTGCAAGCTGTTGGCATGACAAACACACCTGCTCTTAAAAGGTTTTACATAGCTCTGCCCTTGTGAGGTACATGCATCTGATGAGCCTACCACACCTTAACCTTTGCCCACCACCTTCAGTAGAGGAGATGCAGGTCACAACCACAAAAAAAAGCTATAGGAAATTCCTGGTAGAGACAGAAATTTAACACTTGCTGTGGTTAATTCCCTGAGCAGCACACCTGTCTCAGACTAGTTAGTATAAAAGGTTTATTAAGCTCCTTCCTTTTCCCACACATGGGCTAATGTCCAGTGACCATAAAGGAGGAAGCAGATCTCAGCTCCAGATCATTTGACTCCAGTTCTTACCCAAATGAAGTGACAAAGTATTTGAGTACTCTGGGGTCTGGCATGCCTTGTCCATGAGCTCCAGGCAGATTCTCAATCTTCCATTTATCTCCTTCATTACGGTCAAGTTTCCAGTGCTGAAATTTCTCTGAAAACACAGATACCAAAGCTGAGTGCTGGGATGTTCTTTCAGTATCTAGCAGTATGTTAAATAGTTCTGTTAAATAATCAGCTGCAGGAGAATACCAGAACCTGCTCTGAGTTTTCAGATTCAGCTGCAGATAAACACCAGCTTGACTCCTGTCTTTATGTTACCATTACTACTTCTACTGTGGCTGTCACAGCAGCTTGGTGAAGTGGCAGCAACTTTCTGACCACATCAGAAACTCATAATCAGTAATGAGGTACAACTACTGCAGCCACATTAGGCAAGTCTTGGGAGAACAGATACTCCCCAGCTGCCCAAACGTTTAATCCCCAAATCCAATAGTTTGATTTTCTGCTGTCCAAATGAACCATCACTGTCTGCAGTGCTGGGACCTTCCTGACTACAGAGATTTTCTGGTCAAAACCACAGACAGATGTTCACTTCATCTACCCATGGGAGTGTCACTTCATACCTTCAGTTGTGGCTCTGACCCAGCAGAGAGCTGTCAGCAGCTGGGCCGTCCCACACCACCAGCAGTACGTGAGTAACTTGGGACACTGACTCATTCTGGATGTTAGGAAACTCTTAGCCCTGTACTATAAATAATTAAACACACCTTCTGCACAGGGGTTTTTGATTAAGTTTCTCTTCAAGTGGCAGAGCATGTAGAAGGTCTTCCAGTCAGAGATGTTCCTGTCCAAGTTCTGAAGATAGAAGCCCTCCCGCTGGCACTTGCGCTTCCATAGGGTGGTCAGGTCCACCACGTACCGCCACTGCGTGCAGACCAACCTGCAAGTGCACACCAGATCCCGGGCTGGCAGCAGCGACAGCAGCTCCACCAGGACATCCTCGGGGAGGTCGCAAACGGATGTCATCACGGACCGGCGGCTCCGGCGACAGGCTGCAGGAGTGCGCCACGGAAAATCCCCGGGCAGCAACAGCACCGAGCTTGGGGAAACAAGCAGAAGTTGTACCGATTACTATCGGAGCCACCCGGCAAACCCCCGCCCCGAGCTGCCCCCGGCCACGGCCCCACCTGGGCTCCGCCCGCTTGCGCCCTCCGGACACGGATGTGAGGCGGCCGCGGCCCTTCCGCATCGGGCGGGGCGCGGGGCGGGCAAAGGGGATGGAGGCGGCACCGGCGGTCTCCCCGCCCCACCGACGCGGCCCTTTTGCAGCGCAGCGCGGCACGGCCCGGCCCCGGCCCGCCGCAGCCGCCTGTCCCGGAGCGCCGCAGGTAAGTGCGCTTGGTACCAACACCGGCCTGGCCCGTGCTAGGGCTGCAGGACGGGACAGGGCGGGAAGCAGGGACACCCTGAGCAGCTGCCAGCGCGCGGTGGCCCTGCGGGCTTGTCCAGGCTGGGCACACGGGGGACGGGAGTGCTGATGGGGAAACGGAGTGTGCAGCCCGGGCACGGCAAAGGATGGGTGCTACCGCGGGAACATTGCCTGTGGGAAACAGAGGTCAGGCAAGGACTGTCACCCCTTCCCTGAGCGCCCAGGGCATCCTTGCTCGTCAGGTCATGCTCCAGCACCGGCAGTGAGCTGGCCAGATCTGTGACATTCCTGCAGGGGATGAAACCAGCATGATCTGGCCTTTGTCTTTTTAAAAATCCCATTCTGACTTTCAGGACTGTGACTGACGTTTGAAAAGGGGGAAAACTAAAAGGGAAGTCCCCAGGTAATGTTAAAAGCTTTCCTCCTGCTGTCTGCAGTGCAGGTGGAGGACACACGATAGCTCTGCATCTGGAACATCTAGGTATAGGATCCTGATAGGGTACGGACTCTTCTTTCCCTTGTCAGTTTTTGCACTGCCATGTTCCATATGCTTTGCTCCCAGGGCTTTTCCAGTTTAGTGTTTTCCTCCTGAGGAGTTTATCTGCTTCTGTGCAGTTTGCTGCAGTCTTGGCAGCTTCCCAATATCAGGACTCAGCTGGGAGGACAGCAGAGTCACAGTATATGGTGCCACAAGCTCTGACTCTGCACCCTCATCCTTTCTCACTCCTGCAGCACCCACCCTGGAGTTCAGGGCAGCAGAGAGCTGTCAGAGCACAGAATGAGCAGATGAAGTTCTGAACTTAATTGCTCAGGTCCTAAGGCCACAGAAAAAGGAACATGGAGAATATCAGTGGAGTTCTTTTCAGTTATGCTTTTTCAGTTCTCCTCTGCAGTGCCTGTTATTAGTGATGTTCTTCAAGGCAGAACATCTGCCAAGGAGGTCACTGCATTTACAGCAGCAGAGGTTTCTGGAAGGACTTGTCCCAGTCAGGGAAGCTGACAAACTGTCCACACTTGCAGATGTCAACTACTTGCATTTTGTGGATGTGCTTAACTGAGGGCTTCACACAGAACATAAAATGCTCTTCAGCTCATATGCAGGTGTATTAATAGGAGTGAGGAGGCTTGAGATTAGCCACCCCCCCAAAGCCTGCTGTCATGTAACAGGCTTGTTTTCCCTTTTTTTGTGCTGTGTCAGAGTTTGACATCACTGGGGCTGGGGCAACTTGTGTCTACAGGACCGCTCTGTCACCATTCCTTTCCCCCTTCTTTCTCCACAAGCTCCAGCCAGCCCCAGGATGGAGTCCCTCCCTGAAGCAGTCCTGATCCGAATCCTGGCTGCCATACCTGCAGTGGATTTGGTGCTGGTGTGCCGCCTGGTCTGCTGCCAGTGGAGGAACCTGGTCGATGGAGCCGCACTTTGGATCCTAAAGTGTCAGCAGGAAGGCCTCACTGGAGCTGAGTCACAGGAGGATGCAGAGAACTGGCAAAACTTCTACTTCCTGAGTAAGAAAAGGAGGAATCTCATCAAGAACCCATGTGGTGAAGGTGAGAGAGAAGCATAACAAGCCCCAAGGGTTTGTAGAGATGGCCAGTCTGGGCATCTCTAGTCTTTGAAAAAAGATCTTAGTGACTATCAGGTTGCACCATTTTCTTGCTCAAGAGTCAGGTCACTTCATGCATGCAGTCAAATCATGGATAATTGACTTTTGCAAGGAGCTGTGTTTGACATCAATTTTATATAAGGCCCTGCAAGGATCTGAATCACATTTGAGAGACAGAACTGTCCTTTGCAGAACCCCTCTCCAGTGTTGACACAGATCAGAATAGCTCAATAACTGGAGTACTTCAAGCAGCCCCCCATACACACAGCCATTTCGGTGGGGAATGGCAAAGCTTGTCAATATTAAATTCAGACAAACTAAAGGGTTTTGCCTGACCTCTATTTAAATATCTCCATAGTCCACATACAAAATGAGTGCTGCATCTAAGAGCAAGGTTCCAGTGGGAGATAGTCAGGTTCCTCAGGCCTACAGTAATCAAGCTCACCTGAGTCTCTTTTCTGCCATTTGCAGAAGACTTGCAGCACTGGGGAGAGGTAGAGAATGGAGGTGATGGCTGGAAAATTGAAGATCTCCCTGGGGACTTTGGAACAGAATTCCCTAGTGAAGAAGTCCATAAATACTTTGTTACATCTTTTGAGTAAGGCTGCTTTCTTCTCTTCTTGAGGGAAGGGAACACTTCAGTTCCCCCAGTCCCAGGGGAGACTGTGGTACCAGTTAGCATCATGTCTTTCAGGTGGTGTCGAAAGGCTCAGGTTGTTGACCTTAAGGCTGAGGGCTACTGGGAAGAGCTGATGGATACAACCCAGCCTAAAATTGTGGTAAAAGACTGGTAAGTAGCAAAGGTGCCCCAGAAGGCAGATGGGGAGTTGAGAAGGGCAGGGAGGGAGGGTATGCACCGGCACTGGGTCTTGAAACCTCATCTGCCAGGAGCCCCTCAATGTGAGACAGGGCTGGCTCTTGGCTTACAGCACCCCAGGCAGCTCCCATAAGCTTCAACCTGTTGGTGCATGTGGCCCAGGCTCCTGCAGGGAATGAGGGGAGTTGGTGGGCTGGGGTAAGAGCCATGACAGATTTCCACCTGAAACCAAGGCCCCAGTGTCTCGATGGGACTGGTGTAGCCTGGCTGAGTCTCATGCTCTGGCCCTGTTCAGAGTTCAGCCAGGCACTGCTATAGCAGCTGGGGCCTCCCTGCAGGTACGCAGGACGCAGTGATGCAGGCTGCCTCTATGAGCTGCATGTGAAGCTGCTCTCAGAGAACGAGGATGTTCTGGCTGAGTACAAAAGTGAGACCATTGCCATACCACAGGACAACGATGCCAGCTGGACTGAGGTGAGTCACAGCTCTGGGCTCAGCTGGTGACACCCAACCTGCATGAACTGGGAATATTTTCAAGTAGAGAGAAGCAGGCTCTAGAATTCTTTTGGAGGTGGAGAAGGCTCTGTTATGTGTTCTGTGGAGCCATGACCCTGTGATTGAACAAAGAGATTATTCTGGAAGGCTACCACCTTACATAAAACTTGGAAACTTGCTGAGCCATCACTGCAGGTATAAAATCTAGGAAATGCCCAGCTGGGAGAGGTTCAGTGGCCTCTGAATAGCAATGGGATCAGAGCTCCTCCTAGTGACACCACTGTAAAGGGTCCTCATTGTCACCCAAGCTGATAGGAATGACTGGGGCAGGTAGGATTGAAGGCTCTGTGCACTAAGCAAGGGTGGGTTCATGGTGGTTTAATGATTACCAACAACCCTTTTGTCTCTCATCCCAAAGATCTCCCACACCTTTTCCAACTACGGGCCCGGGGTCCGCTTCGTGCGCTTTGAGCACGGTGGGCAGGACACCCTGTTCTGGAAGGGCTGGTATGGGGTGCGTGTCACCAACAGCAGTGTGACAGTGGAGCCGTAGCCTGCATGCTGGAGATGACTTCCCTCAGGGCATCCTATGGCCTTTGGATGGTTCCTGCATGGTGCTGCTTCCAGGCTGTAGAGCATACAACCCTTCTCCCAGTGAATGTGCGTGCAAGGTGCCAGGGCACCATCCATCCCCCCTCAGGAGGACTATGCAATGAATGTGAGCTGTGAGTGCACCACATAAGACCCAGCCTCTGTCAGACATGAGATCACCCCTGCAGACATTACCTCTAGGCCATCAACTCCTAGCACCCAGCCTGATCTAGATACCCCTCCCTCCTGCTTTCCCAGGGTTGGGCACCCCTTAAATTTAAAGGGTACTTTGGGTGTATTTTCTGGAAGTTAGAATGGAAAAAGAAGGAAGGAAAAGGGGGGGGGGGGAGAATCACAGACCTTGTGTCTGAGAACATAGCAGGGAAACCCAGAACCTTGCCACATCTCTCGCACCAACTGCTTCCATGACCTGCAGTGAGAACCTTGCTTCTCCCATTGATAAACAACAGAGGTCATTGCTTGCCACACAGGAGCTCTGTGTTGGCTGCCAAGCCCTGCTAGTGTGTTTTTAGTGACAATGCAAAGCAATGGAGAAATGGAGCCTTTTCTTTTACACTGTTCCCAGGATCTATTCATCTGGGAAAGTGTTGCAAATTGAAACGTCTCTGGTGTCCAGCCCTGGGGTTTCAGACAGATGACAACTGAGTGTAACTGCTGGCAGAGAGACAAGGACTTAGGGAAACAGGTTAGAAACAAACTGGGGAAGGGGTCCAGAAACAAATGAAAACAAAGTTATCAACTCCTTCCTGGCCTTTACATGCTTCATGCAACAAGCACCCTGGTCACCCAGAATGGTTCTCCTCAGGCAGGAGACACTGCACACAGAAATCTGTTTTTAGCCCCAGTTGATCTCAGTTCTTCCTACCCACTAGTGTCTGGAGAAAGAGCCTGTCTGCCCCCATTCCATATGCTCACTGCCCAGGCAGCACTTCACACCTGCTCCCACTGGTGCCTCTTGATATCACTCAGGGCTGTGAGCCACCCTCCTGAACAAAGACACCTCTGCTGCCCTGAGCCCAGCTTGTCCCTGCTAGTCAGCCCTCTCAGAAGAGCATCCCCTTAACAGAACTGGTGTTACCTAGAGAGATAGGCACATTTCAGTGTCCACCTGCCTGTCCTCCCTTCCTGGGCTACCAGAACACACATACTTGAATGCCACTTTGCATCAAAGTGCAGCATCACGAGTGCAGGTTGCTGCTGCTGCAGCCAGAGGAGAGCTCCTGTGCCGATTGCTTCGGGCACGCTGCGCTTTGTTGGGCTTTCTGCACCCTGCCCCTGGCTGCCTGGGGCATGCTGTGCCATGCCAGACATAATAAAGTGACACTTGTGTGTGGATCTTCCCTTGTGTGCTGGGTGTTTCTGTCCTGTGCCTGAGCTGGCTTTTTGTGTTCTGTGGAGCAATGTCAACCATTCCTACCCAAGCCAGAGCCACTGAACCTTGTATAATACTGTGAGTCCCCCAGAAAGAGCCATGTGCTCTGCTCCTCAACCCAGCAGTCTGGACTTGTTAGAAGCCCTTGATTGGCAAAAGGTTTACAAAATAGCAGCAGGCAGAGGGGCATTTAAAACATAGTAGAAATTCAAGCATGGCACAAAGGAATCCAGGAAGGCTCCTGCACAGGTCAGCCCTCACAGATGCCCTCTAGGTCATTGGTAGCTATAGCTCTGCTGCAAGTTCAGCCTTGGGTTCTGACACAGGAGAGACCAGAATCAGTTCAGAATGTAGCTCTTTCCCCCCATTACCCTTGCACACACTGTCACACCATTTATTCACAACAGCCTTGAATGCGGCTGACAGTTACTAGTTAATATTCAGCTCCCTGCCAGCTCTGCCCCACAAAAGAAGTGAGGCCTCTGTCTGTCCTTAAGAAATCAGAGCAGGAAGGGGATCAATACCCCATGTCCTGATGCAATTGTTAAATCGAACCTTTCCTAAGCCACCATCTCACAGTCAGGATAAACCACAGGATTAAGCCTTCACATAATCGCGTCCCTTGTAAATACAGAGCAGGGCCACAGTCCCCACTTCAGGCTTATCTGGGCTGAGCTGCTAAATGCACACAGCCTCCTCTGCAGCACTGCAGCTCCCTGGGGACTTTGCCCCTCATGGCAGCAGGCCTGATGCTCATACTGGCTGTTGGGGCATCCTCTCCTGACCTTCCTGCTTCCCTCTCAGAGTTGCTTTCCAAGGCGCTCAGTGCCTTGCAGCTTCACCACACTTAACAGCTTGCTCTGCTCCACAGAGCTGCTGCTGATCTCAGGAGTGATTATTCCCTGCCTTCAGCCACAACATTGCTCCAGTCCCAGAGCAGGTGCCTGCCTGAGCACTTGGAAAAAAGTAGTCTTGCTCACATTATAAACACTTTGGTCCAAATGCCTTTTGAATTTTGCCCAGATACCTGAAGTCTGAAGCTCTGGCATCTGCCAGCTCCAAGGGGCTGTCAGCTCATCTGTCAGAGCTGAGCAGCACACAGGAGGTTAATGGCCTCCTACGTTACAGAATTCATGGAAATGGAGATGATGCAATTTCATAGGATTACAGAAAGTCACTGCAACTGTGACAAAAGGCTTTAGGTGTATTAAAGCTCCCAGTCACTGAAGAGCTCTGTCACACACAGCTTCAACATGAATTCCTTCTCTTTTCTGTTGTGCCAACACCAGTGAGCAACTGTGTGACACTACACAGGAGCTTTGGGGAACGCTGATGACCAGCACAGGCATGTGTGCTGTGCAGACAGGTCTGTCTCCAGGTAATCTGTAACAGAGAGTCTCATCACCCAGACTCAGAATACTCAGATATCTGAGCAGTAAAACAAAAATTGAGTGCTGCTGGAGAATCCATGCTGGAGGAAACCCCCCAAACTACACAACAGGGTCTCCTCCCAGTCCTGAAGATGGCACCAGGAGCTGCAGAAAGGGCTCATCAAGCCCACGGTGCACCACAGCCACCTCTGGGGCACCCCACCACTGGGCTTAGCTGGGGAGCTACACCCAACAGAGAAGGGAATTTGCCTTCCAAACACCCTACAGAGAACAAAAGAGCTGGATGAGGAGAACTGGAGAGCTGAAGACATGAACTCACTCTTGGCCCAGACACCTGCACAAACACACCTCTAACACTCAGAGAAGCCCTAGGTACAGCCCTTCCTTGCTCTCAGTGGCTGCCACCTGATGTCCTGGGCAGCCAATTGCATTTTGGTGACTGCAGCTGTGTGAGAATCGCACTGTAATTTCCTTCTCTCCAAAGCCCACCAAAGCTAGCCCTGGCTATAAACAGCACAATACTTAAAAAGGGTTGGTGTTTTTTTTCCCCCTTCATAATAGCTTCCATGTCTCCTGCAGAGGGACAGAACAGAGCAAGATGAGGCCCTGGCAAGGAAGCACTAGCATACATCTCTTGTCGAGTCTAATTGGATTTTTCAATATGAAGCATCTATTATTACCCACCTCGGGGGGTTGTGGACAGATGGAGGAGTTTGCTTCCCCACCAGGCATTCAAGTCTGGAGATGGAGGGCTAGGGGAGAAAAATCTACCTGCCAGTGCCCTGTTGCTTGCAGCCCAGCTGTTCTAGCCAGTTGTGAAAAGGAGGATGGTTTAGGAGATTGAGTCCCCCTGAATCAAAAAGCTTGTAGAGGCTGGGGATGGCACTTCCTGAGAGCCAGGACAGCAGGGCATTAACCACAGCTGCTGCAGAGGCTCCCAGCCTAAAGCTGCAGTCCAGAGGGTCATGGTCATAAATGGGATGGAGAGACAGTGTCTTGTCCTTGCATTTGGGCTCATGAGCCTATCAGGAGTAGAAAATCTCTGAAGAACTGGAAAGCGCTGGGCTAGTGAAACATCCCCAGGCACACAACTCCCTTTGCAGCTCAGTCACAGCCATTCCCACACCTCCTTCATTGCTGTCCCACACCACACATCTCTGGGAAAAACAAAGTCCAGAGATGAGCAGCTCTGGCACTGAGCTAACCTGATTACTACTCCTCCCATCCAGCTAGTTCCTCCTGATCCCTGGGGCAATGACTACCTTGTCCTTCTCAGCCTCCTTAACTACTAGGGAAAAAAGGGCCTAAAGATGCTTGCAGCTGGGGAAGCCCTTTGGAGTTACAAAGAACAGCTGTAGTGAGCTCAACTGGGAAGCCTCCTAGAAGCTGGGAAGTGCCTGAGACAGCTGGAGCGGAGCTCACACTTCAGCCTGCAGGTGAAGCAAAGGCATCCAGACAAACCAGAACAGGGCAGACATGGCCAAGACTGATTGTGAAGAAGAGATGTCCTCAGAAAAGTCAGGTGCAGCCAAACAAGACCACAAGCATAACTCTGGGAGTTTTCTCTCATGCAAAGGGAGGTTGCAGCAGAGGTGCCTGACTGCCCTTGCTTTCTCCTCCATCAACTCTGGGTTCCAGGGAGTTAGCAGTACCCACAGAGTGGGGTAGCTCTGCAGAGGCAATGCCAAAAGCCTGCGGTGCCCACCATCCCGTCCTCCCTTTCCCCCTCGCTCTGCCGGAGCTGCCGCAGAGACGCGGTGACAGCAGAGGGCACTCGGGCTGCAGGCAGCGAGCCCAGAGCCACCGCAGCCTCGGGCTGCTCCCTCCTGTTCCGACACCCAGAGCAGTACCCAGCGCACCCCTGCAAGCAGGGGGTTTGTAGGCCTGTCTCTGACCGCTGCACCTTGCTGCTTTGGCTCCAGTTAGTGTTTTCTCCTCTCGTCCTGTTTGAACACCAGCTGTCATGGTTGCTACACAGGTCCTGGTGCTTATTCGTGCCAGCTGGGACACCCCATGCAGTTTGGGATAATTTGGGCAAGATGCTCACAGCACCCTTGTCTTGGATGCAGGCAAAATCTTTTAAGCTGTACCACGCTCATCTGAGAGCAGCAAAAGCTTTCTGGAACACAGATCAAGGCCTGCCTTTTAGTTTCAATTGGAAGCAGCACAACTCACCCAGCCCATCCTAAGGCACTGATTTATGAAGAGATTCTCTCAGATCAGTAACATTCCTTTACATTCACTCAGATCAGTAACATTCCTTTCCTTGCAGAGCATCTTCTTACCTTAATCCAGCCCACAGCAATCAGAAAATGTGCACCCAGAGCAGCAGGGCTGTCTGCAACCCATCTAACCCATGCCCAGGCACACGTAGCCACTTCATTACCTTCCCTGCATACAAAGTTCAGCAGCCCCCCAGCCAGGCAGGATTCCCAGCTCTGTTACACGTGCCCTTGTCTAATATCCCTGGCAGGCACTTGGAGCAGCTCATCTGGAGCTGGTATCTGTGCAGAACCATTAACCACAGCACAACTGGTGCTCCCAGAGAGACGAGAAGCAGCTATGAAGTCCAAGTGCTTGCTGGGCTGTTGGATGGTGGGGGAACACATCTGACTGCAGCAGGAACAGGAAACCAGAGCTAACCTGGGAGGGGAGCAAGCTCTGGCAGCAAGATGCTTCCCTCTGAACATGCTGCAGATGTAGATACCATGCTCAGGAGAACCATGGGAAGGAAGCATGCTGTGAACTGCTCTGTGAGCCAGCAGAGAAGGGAGCCTGGTTTGTAGGACAGGCTGTATGGGCACTCACAGGCAAGTGCATTGAAACGTGCATGTGCCACTGGATTTATCCACCCCTGCATCTGTCCACAGCCATGCAGAGCACTTCAGAAACCACCACTTTGGCCTTTCTGCACTGCCAGGACCAGGGTGTCCTCAGACACTGACCACAAGGGAACTGGCACAGCCTTTCACCTGGCATCACATGAGACTCACCTCAGGCTGGCACTGCCACAGCCTCCAAGTTTCCTTTCAGCATCCATGACTATTTTCCACATGTATGCCCAGGGGTGGTGGAGAGGAAAGCTGAGAGCATCATGGATCCCTGCCCTGTGGGGTTTTCCTGAGCACAAAGCTGCTTCTCCGAGGAAGGGCAGGAGGTGGGGGTAGAGGAAAGAGGATACCAGAGCTACTTGCAGTCCTTACAAAAGGTCCTGAAGTCAAGAAGTGCCATTTCCACCTTACTTCACCCTGTGCAGCTCCTCTCATTAATACTGCCACATGAAGCATTACAAAATGAAGCAGATAAAATCCTGATTCAGATATGAGTAATGACTTTGCATTTTTTTGGTAAATTAAACCTAATCTTGTGTTGACTGTGCTATACAAGGAGAAATAATGAAACAGATTAAGATGAGATCTTGTTCACTCTTGCTGAACAAAAGCCAATTAATTGCCAGCAGGATTATTGTGAAGTCCCTCTTGTCTTAGACAAATGCAATCAGGTAGAGTCTAGGTGCTGGCGGAGCAGCCCTGCTTACTGGCGTGGTAACTCTGCCTGGACAGACCAGTTAGAGTGCAAGGACTCAGTTACCACATGGAGACTCCACCTTGTTTTTTTCCCCAGTCCCTCTTGCCAATTTGCACACAGCAGAGAACAGTTTAGAAATCAACACACAACACCCACCCCAGCTACACAAGTCAGGCTTGCCTGCTCCAAGACCCCTGCTCCTTTCTATGGCAGACACCTCCATGGCTCCTGATACAGATTCATAAAGCTGTTTGGTTATGAAAGCTTTACTCCCTGCAAATCCCACTCTTACAGCCCTTTACCACACTGAGACCTTCCCTCTCTGTTGTTCAAGCTAAAGCTCTGCTGCAATGTCTCTGCTACTTGCCTGGCCCACAGCAGAGCACCTATCTGCCATGATGACAAACCTCTTCTCATCTGTCCTGTTCCTAATATAAACCTGAAAGGTGGGGTGGGGGGCGGGCAGGGGGGGTGGGGGGCGGGGAATGGAGAGAGAGAGAGAAGCAGGGATTGACAGAAAAGGATCCAGAATCATTGCTCTCCCACGAAAATGAGAGATGGCTTAGCACAAAGACTGATTATGAGATGTCATGGAAGACTACAGCAGTGCAAGGCACATCACCTGGGTTCATTCACCACCATCTGAGAGCCCTAAGCCACCAGGAGCCTGTGGGACACAAGGAAAGATGCAGCAATCTGGCATTAAAGGGTGGTGCTGTATGACAAAAGCAGTTGGCATGGAGAAACAAATCCTATTTGTAGCTGGGAAGATTCAGGGTAGGAACAGAACCCAACACCAGGATGCATGGAAAAAGGGGCACAGCTGTGCTGAACGCACTGCCCCACTCCAACAGCAGAGCCAAGCTGAGATCTGCCCTACCCTGCCAGGTCCTGACAACCTCCACTTCTCTGACAGCACTGACAGCTCTGCGCATCCCACCAGGGAAGGAGTCTGTAACAGCCAGAAATAAAAGGAATTGAGTGAATTTGTGGACAATTTACTTGGAGAAAATACTTCTTACTTTCACAACAGGTTAAAAAAAAAAAAAAGTAAAATTAAACCCTGTCAAAGCCTACAGCGTTTGCATTGACAGACAAAAATGACTTAACAGAAAAAAAATGGTTAGGAAAAGCGATTTTCTTTGCCTGCATTGCCAGGGGAATTAAATCTTGTTTTTTTTCCCCGTCTCCACCAAGTGGAATAATCCAATATATTAAAGCTAATGTGCTTCTTGTATTTATTGCTGTGTATTTGACCTAACAGAGTTTTATTCCTACATTAAGAATAAAACCATTCCGGAAGGCAAGCTGCAAAGCTCTAGATCAATTACTACCTTCTCCAACAGCTGAAAAGTGAGTTATTTCTTGTAAAAGGGGGGGAAAAAAGGTAGCAAATAATAATAAAAATAAAACCCCTCCTTTCCCCTTGTGCAAGGAGTTCTGCACTGCTGATCTGGTGGAGTTAGGCAATATTGAGTTTGGTTTCTAAGCAACATTTAAAAATCTCAGGCAGCAGCCCCAGTCTCCTTTTTCAGACACTTGCGTCCCCCTCTTCCTGCACAGTCACCCACCAGCAGTGGAAAACAGAGAGCAGACAGTGCAGCTCTGTGTCCTCAGGGACCACATCAGGTTTGGGTGCACCCAGGAGGGACAGGATGCAAAATACCCCAGACAAGGCATCTCTTGTTGATAAGCAAACAAAACCACAGGCACAAAGCCAAACCAGACAGCACTCGAGTGTGAGGGGGCTAGGTGGATGTGGGCAGGGGGATAACTCACTGATCCAAACCCACTGACACAGGCATGACAGCCTGGGGCAGGCTCACAGCTGTGCCAGGCACAGAATGCCACCCTGTTTGGAAGAGGGTTGGACCAGCACACACAAGTTCACCCTTGTTTCTTGCAAGGCTCTGGGGTGATTGGCTGGCTCACCCAGTTCCAGGGAACCCTGTGGGCAACACCAGGTGACAGGTGACACCACTGGGATATCTGAGCTGAGATGCCCTCGAATCAACCTTTCACAGAGAGCACAGGACACTAGCACTTGCTGGTGCCCCTATGCCACTCTTCTTCACAGCATGGGCTACACCATCTGGGGCAGGGAGTGCTGAAAATGGATCACAGTACATGGGAAGAAGCAGAGGACTTCTTTCTTTTCTGGAGACTGTAATGCAGGAAACCAGATAACCAAAGGAAAGGACACCAGTTTGCTGCCATTGAGTGTGGTAGCTCCAAGAAACCAGAACCTGCTGCACTTAGTTTGACACACTGCTTACAGAAAAGGAGACGCTGCTCACTGACAGTTATGAAGATCAATGCTTCTGCTCTTTGCAGAGAGTTTGAGATTTGGTATAGATGGAAAAATACAGGCAGGCAGACCTAAAGAGCAAGATCCTCTTCACTAAAAAGTAAAAGCAAGAGACGCATCACTTCCTGCTCTGTATCTAGACAGTGCTTGCTCCAGCAATGAGGACCGTGGTACACCTGTGTGCGTCTGAACTATCAGAGTTTATTGCCATCCAACAGCCATTATCTCCTTCTTAGCATAAGAAGCCTGCAAGCACAGCCAAGAATTCCAAGCTCACAGCCTTTTCCTCCCCAGCCCAGCCTCACTCACTGCTTTTCATAGCCTCCAGCACAGTATGTGGCCATGCAGAACAGATGTTTGGACATCACCAGCATACACGGAGAGAAGGTATTTCAGTTGTTATGACTGCAGTAAGACAAAGCTGTTCCTCTAAGTGGACAAGGCTATCTTAGTCATTTTATTCTCCCTTATGCTCTTCTGATATGACAGAGTTGAAGGCAATTTGAATAGAAATAACTATCAATTCCTACACATGCATAAGTTCCAGTTACGTTTAGCTGCAACCTTCAGCTCAAGTGCAACCAGTAAATTTGAACAAACCAGTCTTTTTAATACCTTCTTGGAAGGACTTTTGCTGCTGCTGCCTTTTTTTAATAGTTTTTTTTTCTTTTTTTCTTCTTAAGCCTCCAATAAATGTTTTGTACATGCAGCCCTAACTCTCACTTGCCTGGGAATTTTTAAATTATTGATCAGGACAAGAGCTTTCCCTTCATGCATACTCCATCTAATCCTTTCATTTACTGTGCTTTTTGCCTGCATGCAAAATGAATGACATTTCATCTCATTTCCAAGCCCCAGTGTCAAGCTCTACCTCCCTCAATAACAACACTCTGTCTGGTGTCTGGTGGGAATCCACACAAGCTTTTCATCCCTGAGCACAGCACTGCTGCACAACTGTGTGGCAGAAAGTAGCTGAAAGGGTTGTTATGGCCAGCAGGTAGAGAAACAGGAAAGAAGTACTCCAGGGTGTCTGGGGAGCATTTGCCACACTCCCCAGTGTGGCAAGAGACCACAGGGCCTCTTGTCAGAGTGGTGCAATGCTGTGTGATGGCTCCTGTCCTGATGACACTGGAAGCCTGTCCTGCCAAGCTCCTGGATGTCAGCACAACCAGTGAACACCCCTGAGCCAAGAACTGCCAGCCTCCAGCAGCATGCCTTGAGGCTCCTCCCTTATGGGTTACACTCATCCAGCAACACTACAACCTTTCCCTATACATACAAGAGGAGCAGCTGCCTGCAGAGATATTTGAACTGCTTGAATAATTTAATCAAACCCATCTCCCCATCTCCACATACTGCAGCCTGGCCAGACAGCTAACCTGCACCTCCAGAGAGCATTAGAGATAATGGAAAGGCAGAGGTGCTGCTGTTCTCCTAATGACTTGTATGCTCCAACCTAAAAAACCCAGCCATGCTTTTCCATCCTGCTTTCAAACCCTTCCTTTGTGCTTGGCTCCTTCATAAATCTAATGATCTTGGCTAGGAGGAGGCAAGAATAGCCACAGTGGGAGCAATTCCTGGCCGGATGAACTGCTGCCTGCTTTTGGACTACATCTAATTAAGTTTCAAGCCTCCATTCACTTTGCTCCTCTGGTCTTCCAAAAGTCTTCAGGAGGGTTTCCTGGCAACTAGAGTCCCGGTGAGTGGTGCACCTTACAAAGAGGCAGGCAGACCTTGCACACCAAGCACAATGGAGAGCAGACAGAGCACAGCACAGGGGATGTTGGGGCTGTTCAATGTGGGGAAAAGAAGGTGACCTTATTGGAGCCTTCCAGTATCTGAAGGGGGCCTACAAGAAAGCTGGGGAGGGACTTTCTAGGATATCAGGTAGTGATAGGACTAGGGGAAATGGAATAAAGCTGGAAGTGGGGAGATTCAGGCTGGATGTGAGGAAGAAGTTCTTCCCCATGAGAGTGGTGAGAGCCTGGAATGGGTTGTCCACGGAAGTGGTTGAAGCCCCACCCCTGGAAGTGTTTAAGGCCAGGCTGGATGGGGCTCTGGCCAGCCAGCTCTAGTGTGAGGTGTCCCTGCCCATGGCAGGGGGGTTGGAACTAGATGATCCTTGTGGTCCCTTCCAACCCTGACTGATTCTACGATTCTATGTAACACACCACAGTTCAACCATCCCAGCAGAGAGCCATACAAAGAGCCATGCTGTCTTCTTTCTGTCCATAGTGTCCCAGAGAGGGCTTTGCCCCAGCTCCAGCTGACTGCCCTGCTTGCAGAAGCAATGCCACACAGGCTGTGATCCATGCTTCTCCTGACACTAGCCATCACCTCCTCTTGGGCTGTGCCTGCACCCTGCCCCGGACCTGGCAGGCTCCCAGAGAAAGCTTGTCTTCAATCAACATGCACAGCAGCAATTCCCTGGCTCATCCACACCAGTGATCAGGAGTCTGGAGCTGGCCTCAAAGACCACAAAGCCCAGTTAATTATCTGACACTATCACAGTCACACCTGGAAACAGACCTCGGAGAAATTACCCTAGGTGTATCTGCAGATCACTAGATAAAGGTGAATAGAAAACAGGAAACAGTGCTGTGAAAACAGGCAGGGCTTTGTACAGCATGCTAGGGCTGGAGGAAAAAAAAAAAAAAAGATACAAAAGAGCAAAACTCCAGTGAGAAGCACTCAGTGTGCCTCCTGGGTGTGCAAGACTGTCAGCAGAAGGTGTGTGGTGGTGTCCTTCAAGCACCCAGGCCCAGGACAGGACATGCTGACCATCAGAGCCCATGATGCAGAGGCGATGGGATTGTCACCCAGGTTTTGTCCAATAAACAAGGAGTGACAATGCTACAGGGCACGGATCCCACACACCACAGCTATGACCAAAGAAATCCAAGAGTACTAGTACAGTGGCCTTAGTATTTGGGGATTGCTAGCCTCTGAAGAGACCTAGTCCAGGCCAGACTCCTGGACTCCTTCCCAGCATGGTCACCAGGGCTCTTGGAGCATCCCACTGCAGTCTTTTCATCCCTTCACAGCCAAGGAAGGAACCAGGTGATAGACAACAAGGACAGCTTCGGTGTGAGACTAGACACCATCAGTCAGTCACATCATGAGTCAACTGACACAGAGTCCACCGAGACATTCATTTGCCCCCTGGAAATCTTTTAATCACAGCTCTGAAGACTGTTTAATGACAGGGATGTTCCTTTATACTGTCTTTCCTAAGAATTAATTCTAGCAGCTTCATTATAAAGAATAAATAACAAAGGCATCATGGCAAAGGACTCCTTGGAAGTCCAGAGGGACGAACTTTTCCTGCTGCTAAAGAGATCCCAGGGTAAAAAAAAAAAAAAAAAAAAATGAAAAAAGGGAAAAAAGAAAAAAGTGTAATGCTTCTGAAGAGAGTAAATAATGAACAGGAAATCCTTTTCCCAGCACTAAGTCAGTGGAGTTCCATGAATAATTCACAGCTGCTAAGGGGAAAAAAGTGAATAGAAATGCTTTCCTGCCTCCTCGGCTCTCCTTCCAGGACCAGCACACAGCTGAGCATGGAGGGTTCTCTCTTAGAAGAGAAAAAAGACTCCAGAGCATTTCTGCACACACCTCTGTGCTACTGGATTCAACATGTTGACTCTGCACAGTCTCCCTGCACAGGAGAGAGACGTCATGTCACTTCATTTTCAAGGTCTCAGATATCCACTTACAGACCTTGAGACAACTCTATGACCTGATCCTATCTAGACCAAGCACTGGGGGAAATAAATGCATCCGAAGAGCTGGCCATGGAGTACAGTGAGGGGACCAGGGCAGATGGCTCACAGCTGACATCTTTCCCCCACTGTGTTCCAGGCATCTCCTTTCTCCAGCTCAACCAGCCAGGTCTTTTTAGTGGGAGCTCCCATCCTGTCATATGGGTCTGAAAGCTCTATTAAGCCAAGCTGCATCACTCTGTGGTTTATAATTAACAAATAACCACACACTATCCTCTGCAGCCTCTTTCATTCCCATAGCTCAGAAGGCTTTGAGCTCCCCAAACAGTATAAATGAGGTAATTAAACAGCAATGCTCCTTCAAGGTAAGAGAAGGGTGTTAAGAGTTCCCCTCAGACCTTACTGCTGTGCATCCATCTCAAGATGGTCTTAGGAGCTGGGAGGATAACACAGAACAACTATGCAGGCACATTTTGGTTCCTGGGTCTTCTCCAAGTTTTGACCAAGTCAGAATTTTCTCTAATTATGCAATTTGATTAAGTTTCCACTATAAATGCTATGAACAGCTTTTGTAGTTGGCTGTAATGGCATGAATTAGAGCTCTTCACTAATCTGATGAGAGGTAAGAGGAGACTTCCCAAGTCCTGGGGATTAGATGCACCAAAGCCCATAGATATCAGCTGACCATAGAGCTGGTGTTCTCTCCTGGAAACTTTTAGAACAGCCTGGTTTCTTATTCCTCACTTCAGCACACGTGCCTATAGATCACCCCCCACCCAAAATTTAAAATCAAAGCAGTGCTCTGGACATAGCAAAACCAACTGCTATCAAAGTTCTTCGTGTGCTTTTTCAGTTGCACAGGAACATACCACACAGGGCCTGACTTTGTGGTTTTTGCTTCTGCTTCCTGGTATCCTTGTCCACTCACACAGCCTCTCGGCACACACCAGCACATGCCAGTAGGCTGCAAGTGGCTGGTGCCTCAGGCAGGCAGTGCCTCACCTGCCCCTGTCACCACCCTCCACTTTCTCCTGGAACGACTGCAGGCAAATCCAGCCCTCCCTTTGCCACAGATCAGAGTAGTGAGACCCAGGACAGAGAGCAGGTAATTGGGATCTGGAGCCCAGCTGCTAGGGTCAGCCCAGCCCCTGTGCCAGAGTAGGCATCAGCCTTTCAACACAAATGATCAACTGTGCAAAGCAGCTTCCACAGGGAAGGGGGAAATGAATTCCTCCCTGATCCCCCTTCTGAGCTCAGCTTATCCCTGAAGCATGAGATCCAATTACCCTTATCATTATTGTAGCTTGCCTCACTAGAAATGTTATTAGCGGTGATGAAATTATCCAGCCCTGTTTTACACTGGGGAGGCAGGCAGCAGGCTCCTCACCTCAGCTACCAGGAAGCAGAGAGCAGGAGCTCCCCTCAGCAGAAGGGGAAAAGTTCCTCTCCACTGCCACAGCAGCTCCCGCACAAAGGAAGGCTCAGGACCACGCCCTTAATTTAGGTGACCCTCATCTGGACATTAATCACCAGCTGAGGACTCAGGTTTATGTGCATAAGCACATAAACCTGAGTCCTCCTGAAGTGCACTCTCACCCAAACTGTGACCTCCAGGTCTTCATAACACCACAGTGCACAACTATTGGCATCACAATTCCCCACCCCATCCCCTTTCAAACAACTAAGTTTAAACCAAAGCTGTCACTTGCACCATGCCCACAAAGGTCTTGTTAGGTTGGGGTTTAAGCAGAGCAGACAGCAGCCTCAGCCCAGCTTGGTTGAAGCAAGCAGGCTCTGAACAGTGCAAGGGAGAGCTCAGGTGTGTGTGGGGTGCCCTGGTAAAGTGGGAGCAGACCTGTGTGAAGAGAGAAAGGACAGCTGTGGTCTGCAGGGGAATGCAGCTGGGCATAGGCAGGTTCACAGGCTGCACTGTGAAAGGGCAGAGGCAGGACAACAGGGAAACAGAGGGGGAATAACAGAGCAGGAGTTCCACACAGAAAGCCATGAGGAGAGTGGGGCTCCTGCCAGAGCCTGTGTGGGTGCCTGGACACAGCTACCCACTCCAGAGCTGGAGCAGCACCAGGCACAAGGCTGCCTGTGCCATGCTGTGTGTACCAAGGTGTATGCATTGGTGATGTCAGCCAGGAATGGTTTCTAAGACTGTGCATAAGGTATTGCCCTGAAAGATGGCATGGAACAGAGGAATGGAAGCAGGCAGGCATGCAGCACACAGGTACCTGGTCAGCCTCAGCACCGATGGGGTGCTCAGGTCCAGCTGTCCCTGCACTTGGAAGCAGGGTGCTGTCACTGTGTGTGCACACAAAATGAGTTGAGAAGAGCAGCTTGACGGCATCCTGTGCTGGGGGAGATCCACATCTCACCTCCTCAGTCTCTGGTTTCCCTCTGCACACTCAGCATCTCCTGAAGGGGCTTCCCCTTCTCCAGCCAGCTCCAACCCCTGCTCAGCTCCTTTGGAGCAAGTTTTAAATTCATCACTGTTTTTAAGAAAGCACTTAAAGAACAAAGCAGAACTGATAGCTAAATTAAACCTGCTGAGAGTGTCTGTTTAATTGAAAATGCCATCTGTAATTTAAATGTCAGAGCTGGGATGGTTATTAAAACCCTTCTTGATTACTGTGCCTCATTTCACAGTTTCAAAACAGACAAGAAAAAGCTTTAAATGGGCCATGTAACACAGCACCACCACGCAATTAATAAGCATCCCCACTATACACCAGTAGGGGCCAGGCCAGCCCAGTCCTGCCCCACAGCCACAGCTCCTTCTGTCCTTGTCCCTCATAGCCAGGCTGGCTCTTGTCTCTGCCCAGCAGCAGGCTGCCAAGAGGGCAGCAGATCCTCTTCTCTCTTGCAGGCTGCAGAGCAGAGCAGCTGGGAAATTTATTCACCTCTTCCAGAACCGGCAGGCAGGAAACCTTCTGAATGCTGGACAGAGCTGGGTCCCCTCCTGAGGTCCAGCTGCAGACTGGAGAGGCAGCTGTCCATGTCCTTGCACTGGCCCTGTGCAGCTGGCAGCTATCTGCTGCTTGCTGCCTGTCCCCCACTACTGCCCTCAGCAAACTCACTGGCATCCACGGGTGTTGCCCTGTTGTCACCTGCCACCCATGGCTTTGCTCTCTGCCCTGTACCTCACTCTTACTGAGGCACAGGGGAGAGGAGGTGGCTGGTGGAGTGGGAGGAAAAGGGACAACGCTCACATCAAGGTCAGAGAAAACAGTGCTTTATCCTGATCCCAGGTAGGTTACTACCAGCTCTGGTGCAGAGGAAGGGAGAAAACAAATCAACAGCTGCTGAAGTAGCAGCACCAAAGGCAGGTTTGCATTAAACAAGCACCATCCATCATTCTCAGACTACAGTTAATAAACCATTGGGCCTCAGAAAATTACAGCAGGAGCCAGAGGAGCATGCAGACTACCATAAACACGTGCTGCAAGTCATCTCCTCCCTGCTTCCCCTCTCACAGAATAATTTTGATTCAAAAAGACCTTTAAGATCATTGAGTCAAACCACTCCCTAATTCTACGACGTCTGGTGCTAAACCATGTCCTTCAGCACTACACCTGTGTGTCTTTTAAACCTTCCAGGGATCAGCCAGCAGCTCCCACTGCTTGCTGCCACAGAGGAGGAGAGCTGGTGTCACAGGCACCCAGACAAATCCAGCATGCACCCTAGGTGTGACAGTACACCTACCACCTTGGCCACTGGGCAGGCTGGGGGTGTCCCAGTGCCAGCAAGGCATCTGCCTGCCATGTAGACCTCCTTTTCCTGTATGGGTACTGTGTGCAGTAGAGAGGTCTGTTAAATTAATCAGTACTGCAGTGGGATCACAACTAATTAGTCATTAATGGTCATTGTGAGAGTTGGAGGAGACTTTAATGAGTGCCTGGCCACAGCACTGTTGCCAGCTGCCTCACTGTATCTCCCCTACTTGCTCACTTTACCATTAAGTTTAGTCTGGGGTGTTGGAGAGGGGTGAAATCCATCAGTCCTCTAACCTCAGGAATAGAAAGAGAACAGGGAGCAGGCAAAACAGTGCCAAAAGAGCTGTGTGCCAGCTGTGGATTCCCCACCACAACCTGCTGCATCCAGCTGCAGCAAGCACAGACCAGCAGTGCAGAAAAGCAGTGGATGAGGTTTTGAACTTAACTTCTTCCACCCCAAACCTTGACCTTCCTGGTTGTTTTTCTCAGTTTTATCCCTTAGCTTTACAGTGTAAAGAACATAAAAAGTAGTAATTGGGAAATTAGAAAATGCATCAAGAGATGAACTAAGACAAATGGTAATTAATATTGCCTCTCAGCTAACTCTAGCACAAACAGATTGCTGCTACAGAAAGCTCATCCCACATTAAAAAAGTGCAGTAATTAAACCCATAATAAGCTGTAATAATTAATGAAACTTTTCAACAGCATCTTCAGGCTGTGATGTTAGAAATGGTAATTTTAAAAGACAAAATTAACAAGATACTATAAAAGGAGAAGAAGATCACTGGGGAAGGATCTGCTGGTAGCCAGTTCCAGGAGCTGATCTCATCCATCAGTGACTTGTCAATCACTAGGACAGCCAAAGCCAGGAGCTTGGCAGATTGGTCTCACTAAAACAGGCAGAGAGCACCTTGGAAAGGCCATACCTGAACACCCTGGACAGCTCCACACCTAGCAGAGCACCAGCTTTAGCATCTTGAATACACAGTCCCGCAACTGCTTGCAAAACAAGCAAGCAGGGTTCAGAAAGGCACTCAGGAGTAATTTCTCTGTATCAGAGCTCATTGGGGGAGTTCTAGAGCCTAAGAGAACCTGGCTTAACTCAGAGCACCTACAGACAGGTATACTGCTTAGGAGAAAAGGGCTGCCAGGGAGAAAGGAAGAATGTCCTCTGCATGCTGATCTCTATTCTGCCCTGCAGTCCCTTGCTCGCATACCTGACCTGGTTTTTGGGGACTGTGTTTGGTGGCAGCTGGTAACCTGCAGTAAGGGCTGAAGGTTAGGGGTAGGGTTCACACAAACTCAGTCTGGACTAGAAACATGCATAGTGTCTCCAAGACACACAGAACCTTTTGGCTCTGGCATCTCTAGGTTTGTTGTACGTTACCTCAAGGTAGAGAGGTAACTCAGCATCACAGACAAAGGCTACCACATACCACAGAGGATTCACCTGAAAATACTAGGGCTGAGGATCCAGCTTTCCTTCTGCTGAAGAAGCAAATTCTGCTTTCTGTGGCACACAGCAATTAATGAATCTGTAGGAAAATGGGCATGGGAGAAAAAATGTTTTGTCCTTTTTTATGCAATTCTTGACTCATTGCTTTACAAAATATACTACTTTTGTTCTGGGTAAAAAAAGTCCTTTCCCTTTAGGTAGGCAGACTCTGGAGTGCTGAAACCATAAAACTGCAGAATTCTTTCTGCATCAGCTATTCCATGCAAGATTAAATTAGGATAGTCGTTAACACTCCAGAATAATTGTCTCCTCCTTTCTAAGAAGCAGTGGCATGCACTGAAAGTAGAATAGATTCTATTAATTAGGGTCAGGATAGGAGTCTGCAAGTTTTCTTAACTTGGCTTAGAGATGAGAAAGGCTCATTCCCAGCTGTAATACTAAGCATTTCCCTCTCCTGGCACTCAGAAACCCCAAGGAAGCATGTTCTTCCTAGAGGCTTTGAGAGGCAAGCTTGACTTGGAGTGTGACTGAGTGCCCTGGCATCAGTCCAAGGAAGCACTTACAGCCCTGATTCACTGAAATCACAGGTATGTCCCAGACACATACCCTAGTGTTACTTTAAGATTCACTACTAACATTTGTGAGTAGAGAAATGCTGAACTAAATGCTCAGAAGAGGAATAAATGCTAGGTTCTGCAGTCAGAGAAAATTGCAGTACAAGAAAGGTTGTTCAAGGCTACTCACAAGTCAGCACCAGAGCCAATGACTGGCACACAAATCAGCCTCCTCCCGGGAGCCCACCAGACCCAACGCCTGCCCTAGAAGAGAGGCAACTCATTCCTTGTCATCATCTCTCATAGCAGAGCTCAGAAGTGCTCATATGAAGGAAGAAAGGTCTGTCTGACCACAAGAGCAGTCACACCCCAACCTTCACTACAAGCCACTCCCCTGCAGCAATTGCCTCCAGAGTCCCATCCCTTTCAGGAAACAGCTTCCCCAAACGCAGAAGCACAGCAGAACCACTGGGCCAGTAGCACACATCAGGTACCAGGCATCTGGGGACAACAGGGAAGTCTACAGTGCTGACAAGAGTGTACTTATCAGAACACAGTAAGACTCAAAGACCTGGATTTCTACCAGGAAAACCAAGGCACAGTAGAGCAGTAGTTTCCCCACAGCCATGACTTGCAGAGCTCAGTAAAAAGGATTCTGGATTCACAACTCCTCCTTCAGCCCACCAGGTCACGGCAGCCAATATGCACAAGAGGACATTTCTCCTCTTGTCCTGCCACCATCAGATTGCCTCTGCAGGTCAGCAGGCTGTTGCAAACCCACCTTGCTTCACCTACAACACTTCAAACACTGCCTCAGACACTGAAGATCCTGATTTCATTGCCCACAGCGTGGCTTGGGGTAGTCACACGCCCTAACCAGAGCACTGGGACAACCTCAACCAGCCCAGCATCTTCACAAAGTTCCATGTTCCAAGGCAAAACTAGAAATGCAAAATGGTTAAGACTTACCAGAGTGAAAGAGAGACTAAACAGCCAGAATTTTCAGATTCAGCTATCTCAAACACCATTTCTTGTATCAATAACCAAGAATTTTGGTATTCTCTTTGGCAGATGCACTCTTGAAAGATGTACTCTTCACTGCCTGATCTCAACAGCACAGAGAAGTTACTCCTGAAGTTCTTTCAACTTACTGTTGTGTATTGTACACATCACAATCACTTTTATTCTTATTTTTGAGAGAAGCCAAGCTACTCAAGGAAGAGCTCTCTAATAATTCTAGAAAATACCCTAAGGATTTTTCCATTCTGCACCTGAGCATGTATTTACATGATGGATTCATTACACCTCATTGAGTGAAGGATGGTGCATTTTTAAGAACTCTTATAAATATGTATTCACCTGATCGACTGGAGGAACTAATCTAGGTTTGAAAAGGTCCATAATTATGGATTTACAAGCTCTTCTTTAATTGTCCCTGAGGGATGGGATAGGGATGGAAGAAAAGAAGATAAGCATCTGGAGCTATAGGGGGATTGAACACAACATTAGAGATGCTTCTGAATGCAGCAACTCAGGAGAAACATCAGGTTTTCAGAGGGTGTGGAAAAAGCAGCATGAAGACAGGAATGAGACTGATTTTCAGACACAGAGGTGTCCATACTCCTACAATGCACACGAATAACCCAAGTTTCCAAGACTGTTCCCTCTATCTCCCCAGCATCTCTGAGCAAAGGCACTAACAAAACCACAGCTTAGTGCTCTTGCAAAACAAGCCACATAATTAGCAGAACATTTCTAGGTCTTCTCCTAATTTGTTTTAATTAGGTACTCTGCTGTTGACTGGGGAAAGCAGACTTACAGCCCTGAGAACAAGAAAAAAGCCACAGTTCCACACAAAAGCATTCCAAGTCTCTCCCATCCTGGCCCTTGTTTAAAAGGGAAGAGGGGATTTTGGCTCAGGGGGAATCGCCCAGTTCTGCTGCTGCATCCTCCCAGCTGCCTCTCCCACATTTCATGAGCAGCTCACCAAAGACAGATCAATCAGGTCAGTGCTAGGAGAAACTTCCAGAGTTGTATGGCATGACCAGTAAGAGAGCCTTGCTGTGTCAGATCAGAAGTTGATTGGCCCATTGCTCTTCTCCTTTCCCTTCTTGGAGCACATCTGTGTCCTGAAAGGGAGCGGCCAGGAGGTGAGGAAACACCCTGGACATGCAGCTGCTCTACCTCCTGGGATGCCAGCTGCAGTGAGATCCTGGGCTTGCACAGGAGAGCTGAACCTTTGGGATCAAGCATTTTGAAATTTCTGCAGAAATTACATTACCCTTACTTCTGATTTGTGCTTTATGTTCTTGCACAGCAGTCAAACTCAGATTTTCTTCCCAATTTCCCTGCAATGCTGAAGTTTCTAATTAAGTGGAAAGGCTTTTTATTCCTTACAACTCTCCAGTTATGAATAATGATACTGGCTCATAAGTGAAAATTGTCTTTCTATTTAAATTCTGTAACTTTGGGTGGGTAAATGGGGGGAAAAAAGCAAGCATGAAGCAGTGGCCCTTGGGTCATTTGCAACTTATTAATTTCAAGCAGAGCTCTTAGCTAGCTTATTAACACTGAGTTTACTGCAGAGAAATTTAATGGCTAGGATATTAATTACCTTGCAGGCTTTCATATATAAAAATGGTTTATTTTCATGTTACAAAGCAGGAGTAGCGAAGGGATCATTCACCACTCTCATCTCTGGGCTGTGCTGATCCTGGCAAGGCTGGTTCTAGCAGCAGTCAGATGGGGGTGCTCTGACCCCTCAGTCTCCACTGTGCCTAAGAAGGATACCCTGTGGCAGTGAATTCCTTGGAAGGGCTCATTCCTCATGCCTCTTCCCAAATGGAGGCATTCTGTGAGAAACCCACAGCTCCACACTTCACAGGTGAAGCTGGCATGGACATAACCCACACTTGGTGTGTCTATGGCAGTGCCTCCTGCCTCTGATGAGGGTCCCTCTAGAATCTCTGCAGCAGAACACAGTTTTGGTACAGAACCAGGACAAAACCAGAGCAGCCACCTTCTGCCTGCTCTTGGACACCAGCTGTGCCATGGGAGTGAGCCTTCAGGGGACACAGCCTCTGCTGCACCTTTCACCCACATCAGCTCCTGACCCAGAGGGTCCTGGAGCTAGAAGGTGCTTGTATGGGTGAGCATTAGCAGCTGCAGAGCATTTTTAAATGCCAGCCTACTTTGGATATTATCTGCTCCCATCAATTCTAACATAATTCATAAGACACATAAATGAGCCTTTCACCCGTGCTTAGAGGAGCCACCTGTCTCTGCCCCACGTGCCACTCATTAAACTCCTATCACACAGCCATCACTGCAGAATGCAGGTCACTCAATTGACTGTAAATGGAAGCAAACAAAATGCAACAGCACTTTACAGTCACTGCTCAGTGCTCTGCAGTCATACAAATCTATGATGTGGCTTGTCCTGGAGTTTTCTCTTGAGGAAAGATTCCACCTGCTTTGGGACTTGAAACAAGAGCAGTAATTTGCATGGCTGTTAAAGCAACCTCACCCCTTGCAAACCAGGCTACTGCCAAATGACCACTTTCATAGCTGCACTCGCTGTAAAAGCCAGTCACCCTCCTACACACTCATTAAAAAGAGCTGGTAAACACAAGTAGAATCCCCAACAGATCCTGATGGAGGAAGCTAGACTATAAAATAATTTGTATATGCAACAAAAGCACTGGAAAAGAAATGCAGACTCCCTTCCAAATCAGCAACTATTACCACACGTGAGGGTGTTCATAGCTGCCCCTCTTCACCATCAAAGCCATGGCTATTTGCTTTTCACACAGCACAAGCACCTAAAGCTAAAGGATGGAGAAACAGGCACCATCCCACATACTTTTCTCTGTGGCTATCAGCAAAGGAGAGGAACACAAGGTGAAGACTGCAAGGCAAATTATTCCAAGCAAAGGAGGATGCATTAAAAGCACAACATTCAAGGTAAAATGCCAGAAGCAAAGACAGCAGAGAAGCCATCTGCCTGTACCAAGATCTTTGTCTAAACAAGTTCTTTTGTGGGACCAGAGGGGACACCTCAAACACCACACAGTGCTTGCAACATTTGTTCACTCAAGGCTGAAACAGAACCACCACAGCACAAGGAGGTGGCTGAAGATACATGGACAAAGAGAAAAGAACCACAAACCCAAACCCACAGAGGTAGTTACAGCTTTGTGCTGGCATGAGCTGTACACTAGGAGTGTAACAGAAGGGACAGGCCTCCTCCCACCTCTTTTTGCAGGAAATATAGCAGGGAGGGGAAGGGAGTGGAGGAGAGGAGATAAAGCAGCATCATGTCCAGACTCTGCATTTAGGAGCTGGAACAACAATGAAAAAAAATGTGAGAACTCACAGCACAAGAACAGCTCCTGGAGTAGTAAAGTGAATGCAGAGAGGAGGAATACAGGTTAAGATTATGTTTTCCTCCTTTTCTTTCTTCAGTTTTTAAACCCTGCTAATTCCTCCCTCCCCCCCCCACAATCCCTTTTCAAATAAAAAACATTCTTTTATACGCTCAGTTCTTCAAAGAAGTTAAAGGATTTGGCATCTTCTCTGCCCTTTGTACCTCCTTCAGACGCATCTCTTGAATATGGAGGAGCACTGCTTTTATATTCCCAGCTTAAAAGGATCAAAACAAGGAGCTGGGGACTGGTGCCTGAATTGTTACTAGGGCAGAAACCCAGAAGCATTGGTTCTAATCTGATCATCCCTCTTCTCTCGCAGATATTCCCCAGATCCTTCAGCCCTGTGCATCCATCCTCATATCTCCATTGCTTCATTGAAGATGGGTGAGAATCATGACCAAGGTGCCTGGTTCTCCTCCTCTTATTTTTCCTCAAGTGAAAAGGTTGTTTCAGCTCAGATAAAGTCTCAGAGATAAGGGAAGATATTATTTTTACAAAGAACCCATATACTTGCCAGAGAAATGAGGGATGTGGGTAAAAATCAAAGTTCTTCCAGTGAAAAGAACATGGTCTGATTATTAGAGCTACAGGGAAACCTAAGTGTCTTGTCCCACCTTAGGCTAGAGTCTCTGCCTGTGTGCAGGTCTCTGCAAACTCCTTTCCCCAGCTTTGCAGGAACTTGCTCCTCTCAGGCTCTGATCCTTCCAGCCTTTGTCTGACCAGCTCATGTTTGCACTCAGGGGATGAGTGCAGGTCTGGGGACCATGAGCAAGTCCATCACACAGCACTGCCTTCATCCCCCTCCCCACAGCCTGCTGGGAATTGAGGTGAGGATGATCCTGGTTTAATGAATTCCTCTAGGCAGCGATTCTCCCAGCAATAACAGCCCAGGGGTCAAAATACTGAAACCCAAGCACTGAAAACAATCAAAGCCAGACCATGTGGCTGAGTCTTCCCCACTTGTAATGGCTGCTTACAGGGCATTTCAGGAGTCTCTTTATTTTGTGACAGCTGGAATTACGGGCAGTTTGACTAAAAGACCCTTTTTATGGTGCAGATAGATGCTGTAATCTGTTTTAATGGCTTTTTCCAGCAAAGCCTTTGACACATTTTCATTACAGTAATGCTTTAATGCAGAAAGCATTCATACAATTAGGATGAAGTCTTGAAGATCATCTCTTTATGGAGGGTGGTATTTTTTTTTCTTGTTTCAGTGCTGTTTTCAACTCATACAGCAGGACCAGCTTTAAAAAGCTGCTTTGTACAGGCCAAATTGGACCAATTCCATCCTTCAGCACAAACCCTACTCCCTAGTTAGGAGGTCAGCACACAGGTGATGTAAACATGCATTGCTCTCCTCCACAACCCAAGCCAAGTGAGAGGAGTGTTGTGCAGCCAAGAGGTGCCAGTTCAGGACATTATCCAGTTTCCATAGACAGCAAAATGCACACTGCTCTTACCCAGGAGTGAGCTGAACAGACCATCTTGCTCCTTCACACATCCAGACCTCTGTCCCCTGCAGAGGGCAAAGGACAGGGGAGAGACCACCTCATTGCATGCTGTTCAACATGTCCAGACACTCAGTTCTTCCAGGTACCCTCTGGAGTGAACTACAGGTATCCCCCTGCCTTTTGCTGGACACAGGTGGGGCAAAGAACAGCTTTGGGTGCTGGCAAAGAAGGAAAAGCCTGTACAGCTGGTACAACCAGTGAGCAGGTCATTCCCAGTCTCAGGGAACTAGTTTAAAGGGAAAATGCAGCACAGGGCAAATATGAAACAACTCTTCTGAGCTAAATCAATTGACAGCAAGGTCTTTGCTTTCCTGTCAGTGCCAAGGAGCATCAATAGATTAGAAACACAGAACTTCCAGCTTGCTGCTAATAGAAGGGGATAAGGACTGGACATCCCCACTGACCACAGAGCATGCGTGGAAAAAATCACTGCTGCAAGTGGAGTGGTTTCCTTCAGCACTGTTACATAAGTTAAGAGGGCTATGGACATGCTGGATGGTGTCCAGAGAAGGGCCACGAGGATGATCAGAGGGCTGGAGCACCTCTCCTACGAGGTCAGACTGAGAGAGTTGGGGTTGTTCTGGAGAAGAGAAGGCTCCGAGGTGACCTTTTTGTGGCCTTCCAGTATCTGAAGGGGGCTCCAAGAAAGCTGGGGAGGGACTTTTTAGGATCTCAGGTAGTGATAGGACTAGGGGGAGTGGAATAAAGCTGGAAGTGGGGAGATTCAGGCTGGATGTGAGGAAGAAGTTCTTCCCCATGAGAGTGGTGAGAGCCTGGAATGGGTTGTGCAGGGAGGTGGTTGAGGCTCCATCCCTGGAAGTGTTTAAGGCCAGGCTGGATGAGGCTCTGGCCAGCCTGCTCTAGTGTGAGGTGTCCCTGGCCTTGGCAGGGGGGTTGGAACTAAATGATCCTTGTGGTCCCTTCCAACTCTGACTGATTCTATGATTCTAAGTGTGAGCACAGTGGCTTGTGTGTGTTGGCCTCCTGAGCTGGGGGAGGGACCCAACAACTGCATCACTTCTTCAGTGGAAATCCTGAAGCTGAGCACTGCTGCTCACCATCAGGCACAGAGCAAAGGTCTTGCCATGGAACAGCCCCACACTGCCAGAGATATAATTACATTTCTGGCTCTATTACTCTCTTCCTTCACCTGTAAAACAGATCCAGTGAAGAGAAGCAAGCAGCTCCTCATTTAGAGAGGCTTCATCTCACTGCCAGAGCAAGCTAAAAATAACTCGAAGGAATAAGTCTCTTATATAAGCTCTGAGATTCCAAAGTTTCTCTTAAAAAAAAACCCAAACACTACACCCCAAACCCCAACTTGTCACAGAATAGAGATGGAAGCTGGGAAATATTTCCACTGCCATCCAGCCTGGCCCACACAACTGCTTCCAGCCCAAATCGCATGCCACTACCTACCTCAATCCTCAGCTAGCACACAAATTAATCCAACCTCCAGCATCAGGAGCCTCAAGTTAACTTAATTAGCAAAATAAGCTCCTTCACCAAAACAGCACAAAGAAAATTCCTTCTGAAGTCTCAGCTAGTCTCTGCATTGTACCCAGCCAAACAAACTCCCAGTGTCAGCAGAGGAGCTGAAATACAGCCAGTCCTGCGGGGAGGGAGTCTCAGGAGCCCTACACAAACCACTTGGGAGCATTTTCCAATCCTTGTAGGAGGCACAGAGAGACAAAAGGGTGCTCAGCAAGTGTGGCTCATCCTGCAGAGCAGGCAGTGATCCTGCTTCAGATGGCAGAGGCTCATTAAAGGATGTAAACAGGCTGTCTCGGAGGGCAGATTTATTCTTAATGGGAAAAGCAAGGAAAACCCTTGCCTCCTCATTTCACACTGATGAATTTTATATTGGCTTGAAATAATATTTCAACGGGAGATGACTGCCAGCAGAGGGGGTCATGGGTTTCCATTTGCCCTGCTGAGAAGAAAAGGCTCTGGTGAAAAGCAGAGAGCTGGCAGCAACCCACTGGCAGCAACTTGTGCTCCAGGCTCAGGAGCCGGCAGCATCTCAGCTCCACTGGAGAAAGGAAGAGAGTCCTGTTCCCACAGCAGCTAAGAGAATGGTTCACAGTGATGGTTTGGAGAATGGGGTCTGGACAGAGCTTCAAAGGGGTGGCCCAAATCCAGGGAGAAATGCCACTGAGATGGAAGCAAAGCAAGTGACAACTTGCTATCCAGATGTCATGAAAAGGGCAGCACACGTCTGTGCAAGGCAAAGCTCAGTGCCTCAGTCTCAGGTTTCCATGGACTTCAGTGGCTTGGCAGGAGAACCACCACTGCAGCAGTCCAGCTCCCAGCCCTGCAGAACCACATCCTGCATGTGAATGCAAAATGAGCCCTGCCTGAACAGCCCTTCCACCAGCACTAAGGTGCAGCTGGACAGGTCACAACCACCACACAGACAGCAGCACACTTGGGCCCCACGTGGAGGGGATACACTGAAAACCTACCAACCAGAAGATGAAACATTACCAGGGTAATATGGCTGTAATGAAATAGTCCTGGGTAAAAATGACTGAGCAGGTATTCCAAAGACATGGGTATGGTGCTGAGGGACATGGGTTAGTGGTAGTAGCTTAGCAGTAGCGGTGGGACTGTGAGTTCCAGGTGACCAGCTGGAACTTGATCTGAAAGGTCTCTTCCAACCACAACATTTCTTTGATTCTATGATTCTGTAGGGTAATTAGTTGCCTCCAAATACTAAGTTTGCAGTGGGACATGAATACAGAGTCGGTGGCACATCTGCTGAAGCAGCAGCACCATCCTGGTTGAGTCTCACTCTTCTCTCCCCGTCACTGCTCATCTCTCTGGTCCTGCAGCCACAAGCACCCACGTCTGTGCAGGGACTGCTCCCCAAATGTTAGCTGATCAGAGGGCATGGCAGGAACAAGCCAAACAGGGTTCCCTAGGTTAATGGGAAATCTGTCATTTGAAATGTCACCAGTGATGCTGCAATGATTAAATCCCAGTCTGAAGTCCCAGCCCATTTCTTATTGACTAAATCAAGTGCCTTGTATTGACAGGGCTTCTGTAAAATGTTCAAAGGCACATAGAAATCAATTCATTATTAGACTGGCCAGGCCTTGAAGGTACATTGGAAGGGTTTCCTGATAGAAAAAAAGAAATTTGGTGGGCTTCCAGCCATAATTCAACCCTCCCCCTTCACGTCTTACCCTCACCCTCAAAGGGAGCAAAGGAAGCAAAGCCTCTTCCCAAGCATCAGCACTCCAGGGAGCTAGCAGCCTTCATCAGGGCACTCAGAGCTCAGCTTCAAGAAAGGGTTGGGAGAGGAGGAGATCACCATGGCACCAAATCAGTGTACCAATACCCAGACTGACTTGGCCCTGGGGTAATTTGGCAGTGCTGGAAAGCACCCTATTGATAAAGGGGGAAAGAAGTGAGACAAAAACGAGCCAGTTCCACAGCTCAACAGCCTCAGCTGACCAAATACACATTTTCCTTAGACACCTGTTTTCCCTTTTAGGTACTCAGCTATAAGTAACCAATGATGCAACGATCAGATGCTCTAAGCCCCTGCATCTCCTACCAGAGCTTTTGGGTGTCCAAAACCTTACTATTGCCACCTTTATACCACCCCTTCCCTAGCAAGGAGATCATCCACAATTAAATGAGTATTTTTGGACCATAGGACTCCACTAACTACCTGGGCATTTCTGATGCTAAACAGGGAAAAAAAAAAAACCAACAACAATAAAACCAAATCACAAAACAACAACATCTCTCTGAGACTGCAAAAACATGGATGGAAGCAGCCATACAGCTGTGCAAAGTATGCAGCTGTAATCCTCCCTCCTCTCCCCCCCTCGTTTTTTTTTTAAAGAAACAAACAAGCATTATCCAACATACTGTGATAGCAAAATCAATTCCTTTGCACCAAATTACCTCTATTTAAATAGATTTATTTTACATTGCTTGCCAGAGAAATGCATCTTCTATTGGCAGTAAAGCAAAGCTCTTTGCTCCTTTTAAAAGGAAAGGAAGCTTTTCACAATGTGTTACCAGCAGGGAAGATGCTGAGGGGCTCTATTTTCTACTTAGTGCTCTCAGTAATGTGTCTGCTTATGCAGCTTCAAAAGAAGCAGGAGGTTTTGCAGTTAAAAGGTATGAGGAGCTTTGCAACATCAAACAGCCACCCCAAGCAGCACATACATTGCCTGCTGAATTGAGCAGAGGTTGGTCCTTGCTTTCCTGACCTGACTGGGAACACCAAGTCTCGGGGAAAAGGAGCCTAAAGCAAGTGTTTGCCTGCAGCACTGTCAGTGTTTTTGAGACCTGCACTCCCTGGCTATCAGAGGGACACCAGCTGAGACAGTGCCAGTTATGGTTACACCTTATGGGGTTGAGTAAGGAGGTTAAGCCTTTAAATTTACCCAACTGCCCTGGCAGCAGTCCCCTCATCCCCGTCACTGCTCTCCCAGTCACAGGAGAGGAGGGAGATGCTGCATCGCAGGGACACTGCCATGCAACCTCTGGAGCCAGTCTGAGGGATTGTTATTGGATCTCTGTACCATTAACTGCTTGTTAATGGGAGGAAGGAGCATTTGCAGGAATAACCTCTATTCGTCATCCCATGCTCAGCTGAAGGCAGAGCCAGGAGTGCTCAGCAGGGTTCCAGAGCCTTTTCTCTCTCAAGATCTAACTCCTCACTGATCATTTACTGATGGGCTGACACGCCCCCCCATCAAAAGTCAAACAGCCAGGGTGCAAGGAGATGCATGGGAGAGTCTGCTCAGCTCCTCACATTTTTCAGCACAGCCACCCTGCTCTGGGACCAGTGCTAGTCAAGAGACTCAGCAACCCTTTCTGGCACCAGCAGGGCAGCAGAGGAGACATGGACCTTGAAAGGAGAGAATGACACCAAAATTTAACTTTAGGGCCTGCCTGGAACACCAAAGAGCCATGCAGATGATCCGTTTCCTCCAGCAGGATGCATACCTCTGTTTTCCCCAATTAATCTCTAATTAAACACTGACTCAGAGAATCAGAGACCATAATTAAGACAAATGCTAGGACACAAATTCAGTTAGGGCCAGGTCAAGAGTACTTAAGTATCCAGAAATGAACATGCTTGACATCCTGTTGGAAATTAACTCTTTCCAAGCCATTGTTTCAAGTACTGAGCACTTGCCCACCCCATCCCTCCCTGCACTGAGCAAGTGCAAACTGGGAACATCCCTCCTCATCTGCACAGAAGATGCTCAGCTGGACCAGCCTGGCTTGCAGAGCCACTCTTCCCTCTCAGAGCAGTACCCATGACACCTGTTAGCCACTGTCCTGGACAAATGTGTGGGCATGGCACTTTGGGACATGGTTTAATGGCCATGATGGTTGGACTCAATGATCTTGGAGGTCTTTTCCAGTTGAAACAGTTCTATGATTCTGTATTACTAATACTAATCAGTGTATTACTATCACTAATCAGACAGGACAGGCTGAGCATTGGAGACAGGCAGGTGAGGGAGCACTGCTTTGCTACAGCCACTCTCAGCTAGTGACAGCCCTGTGAAGTTCTTAGCAGGGCTACATGAGTATTGGGCCTGGCCAGACTGAGCTTATTTCAGAGGTGGTTCAAGAAAGCTTCCTCCACTCCTGTAAAATAGTGACTTCTAAAACATGCCTTTAATCACCCAGGCTGAGAAAGGTATGAAAATACTGTGTCAAACAACAGCACCTCAGAAAGAAAGCTTAACAGATCTACTCCATCCAACTCACACACCTGCCAGGGAAGTTCACTGGAAGCAGCAGGCAATAACTCAGCCCAGCAAATAGGAGCAATCTCGTACTGCTGATCTCAGACTAGGCAAAGCAGAAAATCAATGAGGTGCTTTGGATTTGTGTCAGAGTCAGGGAAAGCATCAAAGACAAACCCAGTGGATACTTTTGCTGTTTGCTCTAATTGAGCTAAGAACATGCTCAGTTCACATTCCACTATGAAACGAGCCTGAAGATTGAAAATCCCCTTTGTGTATCCTCCAAACTCCTCCTCTTGCTCTTTCTAGTGCCTGCCAGCATCTTTTGCCTTTTGTGAATTTCCTTAACAAGTCTTCTCTCCAGCACACAAGAGCTGCTCTTCAACTGGAAAACAAAGGGACAAATTGCAGGGCCCATGGGTCCCAGCAGCTCACCAGGCAGCTGAGAAACAGAGCAGAGCACTCAACTGGCAGATAAAGAACTAATCCGGACAGAAAATTGCTTTCCCATAATATTGTGTGTTCTGCAAAAGGGAAGAGAAAGAGGCTGGATGTGGCTCAGATCACACACAGTGATGTCAGCAGCCAGGCAAACACCAGCACAGTGACCCTTTGGCAAGGATCTGATCTGCAAGCTCAGCCCCAGGACCTACAGTAGGCAACAAGACCTAATCCAAGTGAGGGGACACCACAGGAACCTGGGACCTTGCTGTCTGGAGCACAGCACTGCTATGTCTCCTCCAGCACCAAGACAGGGTGAAAACAAGAGGAAATTAAAGCAAAGAGGAGCTAGAAGTAGGCCATGTACAGAATCACAGAATTGTTTTGGTTGAAAAAGCCAACTAAGATCATCAAGTCCAACCTTCAACCTAACACCACCATGCCCACTAAAACCATACCCCCAAGTGCCATGTCCACACATTTTTTGAACACCTCCAGGGATGGTGACTCCACCACTTCCTTGGGCAGCCTATTCCAATGCCTGGCCACTCTTGAAGAAAGGACATTTTTCCCAATTTCCAACTTAAACCTCCCCATGGACAGTTCCAGGACATTTCTTCTTGTCCTGTCACCTGATATTGGGGAAAAGAGACCAACCCTCCACACCACTCCAACCTCCTTTCAGGGAGCTGTAGAGGGTGATGAGATCTCCCCTCAGCTTTCTCTTCTCCAGACTAAACAACCCCAGTCCCCTCAGCTGCTCTTCATAAGACCTCTTCTGCTGTAAGGACAGTCCCTCACCAAGGACCACTTCATCCTAGCCTCATGCAAACAGCAGGCTGATTTATACCCCAAACCAGCCAAGGTTCTTTTCAGCCTTTCCATTCACAGCCTTTGTTCTCAACACTACAACCCCACATCCACTCCATGCCCAGGCACCATTAGGGACACTACACAACTCTGAACTGCCATGATATATTTCAGCAGCAAGCTGCACAGGGCAATTTGTCCTTTGACATTGACCAGAGAAATGAGGGAATGAGAGAAGAGAAAAAGTATTTCCTTTTTGTCATGGTTGAGTCAGCAACAGCAGCTGTGGGATTACACAGCCTGGTTCCCTTCCCTCCCTGCATACTGGGTCAGGTCCCTGGGTCCTGTAAGCGAACAGTTGAACCGTGGACATGATGATTAACATGCAAGAGAGAGGAGAGAGCCAGGGCTCATTTTCAGCTTGTCAGGCCCCACAAAATAAATTACAGAATAAAATCCCAGAATGACAGAATAATGAGCAATTCATTTGAAATGTAAAATAAATAGGTAAATCTCTAGTGAGCTGGCAGAATAAATGGGATTCAGCTGACATTTGGTGATTAAATTAAACAGTAATGACCTCATGAATAATGGGTTACAGGATTGAATTTGGAGGGCAATATTTTCCTAAACAGGGGGCAGAGGGACAACATACCCAGGAAGGGGCAAGCTACACTTTTTTACACTATTTTTAGTGTTCTGCAGAAACTCCCAGTTCTGAAGAGCTACACAGCCCCGAGGACATGAATCTCCTCTGAAGAGTCTAACCAAAGCCCTGCTGTCTCCAGGGCAGGGCAGGGCAGGGAAGGACAAGGTCTTCAGTAGGAGGAGGATCCCCAGCCTCACACAGCTGGCACTGCTGTTCTGGGCTCAAAGTGGCCAAGGGGCAAACAAAGAGGATTCCTCTTCCTAGGAGGAGCTGCAGCAGGAGCAAAAGAAATCAAAACCAACAGGCAAATCATTAGGGCATGCGGTAGAGCATCCTACCCAGCAAAGCCACCTGCTGTGTCCAGGGACACCCACTTTCACCTGCATTGTACCCCAGCACCCCAGGCACACATTTTCCTATCCCAAGTTAATCCACACCAAATGCAGGGCCAGGTTTTCTGGTTTTCCCCTGCCTTCAGATGCTGGTATTATGTTGGTATTACTAAAGGATTATGTTATCAAGGCTTCTAAGGTAATGACAGCTGCTGTTTCTTGACCTGCAGTTCTGAGCTCCTTCTTTTACTTATCAGCTACAGACAGAGCTGTCACTGACCTTTGCTGTTGTTACGAGCCAAATCCACTGGTGTCCCAAGATGCCTTACCTAATCTGCTGCTGGCCAGCTTCATCTCTGAGGAAAGGTGCCAGTCTTTCTTTTTCCAGCCAAAACCCTGGCAGCATAGGGTAACAGTTGTTCCTCCCTTTGTTTGCTTTAACTTAGTCACTGACCAAGGAAGGAAAAAAAAAAAAAAAAAAAAAAGCTGAAATTTCATCTTGGCTCAAGTCCAGGAAATCCTGGTTTGTATCAAATGGAATGAAAACAAATAAGGAGTTTGTTGCAAAACATTCTTAAGCATTTTAGAAAAACACAAATACTGAAACTTCAAATATTTATCTTACTGCCTCACATCAGTCTCCAGTCCCCAGCTTTGACTCAAAACTTCATTTCACAGCTCTGCTTGGAAAAAGGTTTTCTCCTCCCTGCTCGGACCTGGCAGCAGCAACCCCTCACACTATGCAAAGACTAAGCAGCACTTAGCCACAGCAAAGCCACCATCCCTTTCCTGCATACAATCCCCCAGTGTTCACACCACCAGAGAGGGGAAGATCCCAAAAGCAGCGGGGAACTCCAGAACCAGAGGCAATTTTGTTGTGGCAGCCACTGCTGGGTGACAGGCTGTGCAGCTAGCCAGCTACTGCCTTGAGAAACCCAGACAGAGCTCAGGCAAGCTGAAAGAGGCTCTACTGTCCCACCGGGGAAGGGAGATGTGCTGCAAGTGGGACCAGTCTGCAAACCTGTGGGCTTGGTAGTTCTTCAGGCAGACATCTGCTCTGAAACGAAGTCCTCTGTGACCTCATACAGCCTGCATAGAGCTGCACCTCCTCCAGTCCCACAACAGCCCTACAGCTGAGCTGTATCTGAGAAAGCTGGGACAGCAAGACTCATATTTGTAATAGGAGGAACAGAGGCCATTCCAAAATGGGAAAGGAGAATAATTAACTCATCAAGATAATATCCAGTGTGGTAAATATTCCCATAGCAACGTTTCACTTAAAACCTGCAGCACAAACCACATGATCTGGTCAAGAACTGTTCCCTCTGCTAATGCAGAACAAACTTGCTGGTCTAATAACTTTTCTTCCCCCTGCAAATCAAAGCTAAGCAGAAGTGTTGCCACAGGCCAGTAGACTGAGAGCTGGGGAAATAAATCAAGATCTACAGAGATATAAGACCTAATAATTCTATTAAGACCAAGTTAAGACAATTGAACACTGGTGAGATATCAAAAAGCTAAGTAGCCTGGAGAAGTTGATTTTATAAATGAACCAATTCATTTAAATCTATGCCCTCATAAATTGCATTTCATTCCTACTACATATCTCGAGCCCCACACCCCTCTTGGTGAGAGTCAGACAGTCCCATGCCCTGCTAAGGCAGTCACCTGGCAGCAGTGCTCCTCAGTTACTCTTCACCTTGTATCAGTAAGGAACGAGCTGCACGTACACGGCTTGGGTGGTTTGTAAAGCACAGATAATTGAGCATTTACGATTCTCCTTCAGAATCAGAAGGAATTTACATATCAGAATACTTTGCTGATCTGGATTACTATTCTCTACACATCTCTCCTCTTGACCTTAGCCTCTCTGTGCATCAAAGCTCCTATCTATAAACTGGAGAATTACATTACTCCACAGGGATGCAACGAAAACAACAGGTAATTAAGGCTTGTAAATGCTTTGGGACTGTGACACGGAGGATGTCAGGAGAAATCCTGAGTTTGATTAAAGCAAACATCATTCCTGGGGGTACAGGTGCCCCATTTACCCTAAATAGCAGCAGGGGTCTGACTCAGCCCCAGACAACAATAATTTAAACGGGGGTTATGTAGTGCACAAGAGGAAATTTGGCCTTGTGTTGTATGGCTGGTGCATTTAACAACCCCAGTGACATCCCTGCAGTTAGGCACCAGGCAGGAGGCTGACTCAATCCAGGATGTTTCCAGCTTCTATAGCCAGGCAGTCCATCTTGTCCCACAGGGCAAAAGCTATCCCAGTCATCCACTCAGGATGCATGACTAAGGAGCCTCAAAAGGCATGTGCCAGGTACCTACCTAACCCATAATGCCAGACCATTGTCACTGACAGTGGCCCTGAGGTAACTGGCCCTAAGGTAAGTGGCTGCAAGCCTCCTTCCTTTTGCAACCCAAACATCTCCAGAATAACCAAGGCAGCTGCATTAGCCCTCAACACCCTGTGAAGCAAAGGACTTTCCTCTCTCCCACCACACTAGGACCAGAGCTATCTCTGGCAGAAGAGAAAGTACCTTGCATGAGCAGCAGCAGCTGTAAAGAACCTGAAGAGGATTTAACTACACAGCTCTGTACAAATCAAAATCCCTGGAAATACTCGTTGTAAAGCCTGAAAACAGCCACACAGATGATCCCCACACAGCTCCTGCTTGCTCTGGTTAATGCCACAACTGTTGCCTTGCAGGTTTCTCAGTAAAGCTGTTCCAAGCTAAACCCCAGCCACAGTGCTGGGGAATTTAATAATAATAAAAAAAAAAATCATATGGCTAAAGCCCTGTACATCATCTCCTGATGCTTCTGCTGGGAGACCAGCAAGTTTCTGCTGACCTAATTTGCAATGGCTTGGGAGACTAGGACAACACAGATGAACAATGTGACATAACTCATCCTCCCCTAACCTCTTTCTCCCCCTCTACTTCCCTCCCACTGCTCTTCCTTCAGCTTCCTTCTCTCTGCCTGACTAGCCTCATCTTCCTTCTCGCCTGTCTTTCCAGGTCTGTAATTTATCTGCACAGCCTTGGAGATTAAGAGCCCTGACAAAGAACATCTCTCATCATGATGAGAAAAAGAAAACCTTTATCCGGCCTGCAGAATGAAGCAGATGAAAAGCAAAGCCATTAGGAGATAACTGGGCTCAGCTCTGTACCTTTTTGGGAGGCAATTCCAGGGGTGAGTCTGGAGTTTCCCGTGCTTCCCTCCCAGAATCCTCGTCATCTTCTGCCCAGGCAGAGTGCCAAAGGGTAGGTAGAGACGCCCCAGGATTTCCAGCGTGTGCTGGATTTGCTGGGGTTGCAGATCCCAGCAGACAGGCAGAGCTTTTAATATAGCCATGGCCTTGGCAAATGCCCATCAGCAGAGTTCCACATGTTCCCAAAGGTTAAGAGCAGGCAATGCTTTCAGAAGCCTTTCTGCCAAAATGTCAGCAAATTCTGCGTTGCTAGCAGCCTCAACAACAGGTAATAACCCTAATAAAATAAAGAGGCTAATAGATCTGAACCAACAGCTAGTAAAAATGGGGAAATTTAATTGGAAATGTTGCCTGTAATTTAAATGTCAAAGGAGAAATTGTTCCTCTGCTTCCTGCTGTTCAGATATAAACCAGCAGTTTCGGTGGCTGAGGAGGTGTGAGAAGGAAATGTCAAGGGGGCATTTGGTGTTTCAGTTCCTTCACCCCCTGCTCCACGGGGTGGACAGACACTGCCCAACTGTTCGAGTTTGCATTTCCAGGTGCTCAGCTAAAAGCTTTGTCCACAGGGTGACTAGAGCGCTGCCAAGGATGAAACCCCCCGGTCTGGGGGCTGCCAGCATTGGGTTTGCAGCACTCCAGATGCCATGCCTGTCTGTGCCTGACCCACATCACACATGAGCTCCAATCCACAGCTTCACCTCTCTGCAGATGGGCTCTGGATACAGGCAACACAGCCACACAGGAACCTTCCAAACCCCTCAAAACCCTGAGATCCCAGGATGGATGCACACACATGGAGGGAGCTGGGCAGGAGCAGAGCCAATTCTCCATCACAACAGCTGCCTCATCAGCCAGCTCCAGCCAAGTCCCTTTCCCCAGGGCCTGGTGTTCTGTGCTCACACAGACATGTTGAAGCCAGCAAAGTTCAGGGCTGGGGCAGCTCCTCTAACACAACCACCTTCTGCTCCTTAGTGAAGGCAAATCAAAACATTAAGCTCTCTTGGAAGAAATGTCACATTCTGGTTTTTATTCACTTGCCTGCGAGCTATCCATTGTTCAGACAGATGTCAGCTTCATTTGTTTACAGCAGCACAACCAGAGGCATATTTCTTTCGTATTGATGACTGAATTTAAACCTCTTATTTCTAGAACTTTCTCTTTTGTGTAAGGAAAAAAGACACTTGCTGCATTAATCACCAGAATGAATTCAATTCTGTGATGGCGCAGAAGCACGTTCCCTCTCCCCACACCACTGTAACATTCCCACACAGCAGTCACAGTGACAGTGGAATAGGAGACTTTTGTGGCCACAGAGAAACTTCAGGAGAGTTTGTACACTAGGCCCCAACTCAGAAAGCACCAGAACCATGTGCCCAAGGGCATGTATTGAAAGCAGGATGGCATGGTGGAAAGGTTTGCTGCATCATTACCAAGGTCACAGCATGGCATTTGCTTCAGAAAGGACTGACTTGCCTTCAAGCCAAGTGCAAGGGCAGCAGGGCTGAAATGTATCTTAAAAGTGAGCAATATCTCAAAGGCTCTGCTGAACGATGACACGTATTTCAATTCAGAAATGAGCTTAAATTACACCAGTTTGGAACAGTTCCCACACAAGCTACTGCAGATAAATGTTTTGATTAAACTGAAAGTTTGGGTGAGTATTTTCAGGGTGGAAGGGATTTATTTTTTAGGTTCAGTTCCAGAAAACTTGAGTTAAAAAAAAAAAACTTAAAAAAAAATAAAAGGAGTTGACGTTGCTTCCTTTTGGAACAAAATCACTTAGAATACACATCCCAGAGTTTCCTGTGAAATTCTCTTTCCCACTTTTGACCTACTTGAATTTGAACACCTTGCTGGCTTTGCTCACATTCATCCACACTCTGCTTGCAAAGCCTCATATTCTACTTGAAAAACTTGGCCAGGAAAGGTAAATATGTTGCAGCTGAGAAAGTTCAGCTGCAGAGGCACAGCAGTGGAAGTCCAAGGGACCCTGGAACAGCAGCAAGAGGGATGACACACAAACACGGCTGAGCCTACTCACAGTAGCACTCACCATTTCGACCATGAATAAAAACTGAGTCCTTTAAATCACATCTGGAGCTGGAGAGGATGGATGAAGGTTTTTTTTCTACCCTCCAAGTCATTCTGACAAATTGCCAAGAGCCAGCATCACTGAGGGAACCCACCTCACCATCTATTCAAGGTCAGGCTTGACGGGGCTCTGAGCTCCACCTGATCTACTTGGGGATGTCCCTGCTAAATGCGAGGGGTTGGACTGCATGACCTCTGGAGGTCCCTCCCAACCAGTGCACTCTGTGATTCTATTTTCACAGTATCACACACATACACCCTCCAGCCCAGCAACTGCAGCAGAGTGCTGGTTGAAGATTTTGCCTCTTTCACCCCAAAACAGAATAATCCATGGTTCAGCAGCAGTGATGAGGTCCTCCAGCCCAGCTCAGACAGGAGGTCAGTCCCAGGTCCTCCAGCAGCAGAGCTGCAGCCAAGTCCACTGTCAGAGAGCCACTCTTGTACTCTGCTGTTGATCTTGCCCCTTTTGAGTCTGTTGCTCTTGAAGCAGGATCAGACTCCAGCAGCAGCAGCACTACACCTCCTGGGAGACCTTTCCTCTCCCACTCCTAGAAGAGATCACCTGCAACTCTCGCAGGGCTGTCAGCCAAGGGTGCACTCCATAGAATCTCTCAAGGGAAAAGGTGTGTTGTGTATTTGAAAGCCTGGCTTGATCTTACAGTCCAAATGCTTTTGCTCACTTTCAACAGGCTACAAGTTTTTTCTCCTTTAAAAGAGCAGCGCTTCAACAGGAATCACCCTAGCTGAACTGGAGCCTGGTGAAGCAGAGCGTGCACCTAGCAGTCTGATTCCCAGCCCTACTTTGCACAGCATCAATCTCAGACTGGCTGCCCAGTAACACTCACTGCAAGACTAGACATACCAACCTCAGCATTTACACCAAAGCTCCTTACAGTGTCCAAGGAATAGGACTTGGACCTCCTCCACCATTTGAGGAGCTGGACTTTGGCAAGAGACATTGCTTTCAGTACAGCTCCCACCAGCCCTTTCCATGCACTGAAGGGCAAAACCACAGAGAAAACTTCCCTGTCCTTACCTGCTTCACAGCTTTAGCAGCACAAAGAAGGGCCAAAAGCATTTTGAATGTACAGAGCATTCCCAAAGCTCAAAGCAGTGTTATTACCTGTAATTAAAGAGTCCCTGCAGCCCATAAGTATGTTCTCTTACCTGCTTCTAAGCAGTGAAAGTGTGTTTTTAGAGGTGTCTCTTACCTTACTAGACAAGGACCTTTTAAAAGCTGTTATTTGCTGAATTCGATTAGCACATCATTCCCTTCTAAAGCCTTGCTGAAGCCTCCTGGAGCAAAGCAAAGCCCAGTCCAAACAGTATATCAAAATCTCCCACAACCAACCTTCCCAGCTATTGTAACACAGGTTCACGTTCTGCACATTCAGCAGGATCTGCTCTCACTGTGAAGGGTACAGTTATTAAAACTCACACACATCCATTGTCTGCTTAGAGCCCTGGGAGATACAGCCTTGACAATTCACATGCAGTCAGATCCTCATCTCTGCTATGCCAGCACCATGATGGTGTTACCCTAAATTTTAGTGGAAAGCTTCCAGGTTTGCTGTGGTGTAATGAAGGTCAGTCCCTGGTTGTGAAGAGAGACGGAATAGACAGAATTTTGATTTATAAGGCCTCCTGCTCTGCCTCCCTGCAAATCACACACCCTGCCAAGGCACTGCACACCCAAACCAGAATTAAAATACAGTAAACTATGGTAAGAAAAACTGCTGAAACCTCACCCTTGTAACACTTCCACAGATGAAGAAAATTGACTACAGAGGATGCAATTAGGAATAAAGAGAGAAGGCTCAAAAGAATGATAGCACTCAAGGAAGCAAAGTGGCCTTTTAAAGGGCTACATTTGCAGGCAGACTGCAGTGCTGGCAGGACAGGGAGCAGATCCTGAAGGTGGGACTGTCACCATGAGAAGCAGCAGGTTGTGATTGACCAACCAGTGCCAGGGTCTGAAGGAGGAGAGCTTAAACCTAGCTAGGGTCATTCCAGTGCTGGGAGCCTGGACACCTCCCAAGCACACAGAGGGGTTACTTCACCACTGATTTCCTTGGGTGCAGGATGAGGCCACTCTAAGTCAGGGCTCTGGGCCAAGACTCCAGAGCAGCTCATTCCTGGCTCTCCCATCAATCCTCAGACAGACTCAAGACAGATGAAGGGCAGAAACCTTCTGATGGCACCTCCTTATGGTGACAAATGCCACACAACAGTATCTTGGCAAATTAACAAAGCAGAGCCTGCTCAGCATCTCTCTTCCTCTGCAGAATGAGGTTTGTATCTCTGTCCCCTGCCAGTCGCATCCACTTTGAGTGTAATCCTTCAAGCCAACTGCATCCTTCCCCTTCACAAGGGCAGTGGGCAGCACAGGGAAGTCCTGATCTCAGCCAGGCCAGACTGGTTGCCAGCACAAGTAATCACAAGGCATATTGCTCTAGCAGCAGGTGAAACCCCACATTAAAACCCAAAACCTTGCAGATGCCACTTGCCCAGAAACACATTGGGGGAACAGGAGTGCCCTTGAAGAGTCTGTGATCCACCTTGCGCCTGCTTCACTCTGGAAGGCTATTCCTCACCCAAGACAAACAGCTCTCTGCTCAGCAGGGCATCAGAGTGTTTACAGATTTTTTTTTCCCCTAAGGAACATCTACTCCATAAACCAACAATTAGCTGCACTCTGAATTTATGAATGTAATTTGCAGTGCTTTTAAAGCATGGCCAGCCGTGGCTTTCATGCAACACTAATTGTTTGCATTACTGTGAAGGAGCTAGAACCAGGCACACTGATGGCTCTTTGGGGGAGCTGGAAAAAGGAGAGACTCTTGCCCTTCATTGAGGGAAACTTCCACCACCTTCACAGGGACACTGCCCTGCAATGACCATCCCAAAAATATTGTTTTGATTTCTAGCACAGAGTGCAGTGGGAATGATTTTGTGATGGTTTTTGGCTACCACATTAGCCAGCCTGGGTTATGTCAGCAAGAACCAGCTGAGGCAACAAGGACCAAGCAAAGGTGGAAGCTAAGCATTTCAGGGAAGCAATAGGAAGTGAAAGACTTCACATCATTTAGAAATAAAGGAAAAACGTTAGAAGTGGTGTCTCCTCATCAAGCTACTGTCTTAAGTAAAAGTCACTAGAGTCAGTTAGGAAAGTATTACTTAGAACTTTGGCTGTCTGCAGGGGAAACAGAGATATTAAAAGAGAATAGCCTTGATGGAGTCAATGGTGTTTTCATATAGCCAAGATGCCTAATGAAAGTGAACTCATTTACATATCCAACCACTCAGCACCAGCCTGTGCCAACTAACCAGCAGCCTCCTCCTCCAAGAGGTTAAAAGGCAGAAGTACCAAGTTCCCTTTCCATTTCCACCCCTCCTCTCTCCCAGGTCTCCTAGCCACAGCAGAAGAGCTGCTGCTCTGCCCATGACCACACGCTGCTGAGGGTCAGCTCTGGGGTAGCAGCAGGCTGGCTGGAGCTGTGGCAGACAAAAGAGGCAGTTTAACGTTAGCCAGAGAGCTCGGGAAGCCAAGAGGCTGTTTTCAAAAGGAAGAGAAAAAGAGCTTTCTGGTTCATAGCTGCAAGGTGTTTACCTTAATGTTAAATGACAATTGCTTGCAAAACAATATTGCAGGAACTCCCTGGAGGCATTAATCAGAGGTTGTATCTCCCACTCTCACTGACATGGAGAGTGACAGATACTTACAGATAGCACCGCAGGGCAGGGGCTTTCATTCAGAGGCTGCCAGCAGCAAAAGCATCAAACTCCATTTGGATTCCCAAATTGGGAGCCTCAGCTCGATCCAAAGCCTTTCCATGCTTCTCTGAAGATGACTGCTGAGGCTTTGACCACTATAAATCAAAGGTCTGTTATCAGACAAAGCCCTTCTGAAGCCAGGTGCTCCCAGGTCTGTCCCCTGGGTCCCCACAAGTGTGATCTGCTGCACTAGAAAAAGGCCTGCAGCTGATGGAAGAAAACAGCACTGCCTAGCAGGTCACTGCTGTGACCAAGGGAGAGTTTCTGATGCAGGGAGGAAGAAAGCAGCTCTTCCCAGCCTCCATCTGCAAGGAGAAGTGATCAGGCTGTCTCCAGCACAGCTGCCCAGGGCAGTGGTGGCAGGGTTTTGTTTGCTTTTTTCCTTCCCCTTCAAAGTACCAAGGCAGCAAGGAGGCATGGGGAACAGCAGCATATGGGAACTGAAACCTTCCTTCCCAGCCCCCACCACCTCTTCTGCCCGCCAGCAGGCTGCACCCGCAGAAACAGATGGTCCCTTCAGGTCACAGCTTCTCCAGACTGACAGTGTGCAGCCAAAGCCAAGAAGGCAGAAATAATTGGCATGTGATTTAAAGGGGGAAAAGTAATTTCATACAGAAGAGGCCAAGCCCCGTCTGGCCAGAGGAAATGCCAGCCCATGGAGCACTGCTACCGACAGCTGGCATCAACATGGCCTTCTTCAAGGAGTGCTGGGCTCTCTCCACACTGTGAGGGTGGCATTGCTGCTCCTTGCTTAGAAGGGACTTCTCCGGCAGCAAGCCTGAGGTTAGAGTCCTGCATCCTCCCTGCCCCACACAAGATGTACAGGTGCAGCACTCATGGCGATTATGTCATGAAGACCATGTTTGCTGTGATGCCAACCTCACTCTGAAGTCTTTTCCAACCTTTTCCACTCTTGTTGCCCATCCATCCCCTGCCTTGTTCTGGGTCTCTACCTCGAGTTGTTGCTCACTTCCATTATCACCATCAGCCTGCTTCCCCTTTCTTTTCCCAAGCCTCACTCCACCTTCTCTCCCCAAACTCCTCTCAAGAAGTGCTGCTGTATCTGCTTTCCTGCAAAATATATGCAAAATAAAGCATGTTCTACTGAGATGGGGCTTTAAATCCTGTCTCCCTTCACTGTATGCATCTTAAGGCATTGGTTTTAAATGGTAGAAGCATGTCTACAGGTTTATGTGCATCTTTAAGGTCTAATTTACATTAAAAACAAGTGCAGAGTGTTTCTTAGCCCCAGGACAGCAGATACAAGGAGAACACCTAAATGAATTAAAAAATGTTTGGCTAAAACTTAGATAAACTCTTACATATGCTAATAAGATGAAAGGCTATAATTACAGGCTGAATTGTGTACTGACACAAGTAGCTCTGTGCAATAAACGACTGAATCTCAATGTCCTTGAAGCCAAAATACCCCATTGTGAAAAGAGGCTTTCCCATAAATCTATCTCTGTAGGTTCTTTTCAACACCTCTGGAAGCAGAGGTGATGCTAAGGGATGCAATAACAACTTCCCAGCTGGTATAAATTTCGTCTTTATAGGGATTGCCTCCTATTTAAGGACACCTTTCCACTTCCTAAAGAGTGCTGATAGAAGGTAATTATAAACCTTATCTCACAGGATGTGGCTCACCAGCTGGCATTCAGAGGCAAGATACACCTAAATGAGGTGTGTATGTGCATGGAGGGGGATATTCTCTCCAAGTTCCAACATACTAATCTCTTCATCCAACATAAATTTTTAATGCAGCAGGAATTTAATTTTGCAACACAAAGCTTGGAAGCAGCAGAGTTTGTGTAAACAGCCAGCCACAGGGAGACTGCACTCCATAAATATGTGCTGCCAACAAAAACCCATCTCCACAGCCATTTAATTCATGAGTTACTGTCCATCGTGCTCCAGACACAATCCTCCAGGGCACTCGGCCTTCCCATCCGTGCAGCTGAACAGCAAGGCCCAGGGCACGGCTCAGGGTGTTGCCAATTTGGGCTGTAATCTGTGTCCAGCACAGCCCTGCCTCCACAGCCTCATGCTGCCACATGCACCATGGGAAGCAGGTCCAGCAGGAAGCAGTGCTGCGGGGGGGGACACACCAAGCCCCTTCTTCTTTCTCATGACCTTGCTGGGCATCTGTCCCAGCTCCCCAGCTGTGGGGCAGGGATGAGAACTCCTCATCTCCCAGAGGAGGAATTCATCAGCATTTCTAATGCCTCATGCATTAGGGTGATAAGACACAAAAAGCCCAGTTCATCAGTTTATTAATGCCAGCACAAGCCTGCAGAAATACTAACCAAACCAGTGGAGTTGCTCCAGATTTGCTCCAACATGACACCAGTCTGGACCTCCTGGCAACTAACAGTTCACCAAGCTGGGATATCAATTGCTGACCTTCTGCTGGCACCTGGAGGCACCAACCTTAGTACCCTGTGCCAGTCAGGCTGTCCCCTAAGGTATTCACAAGCTTTGCAGGCAGGAAAAGTGACAGGAAAATAATAATGGGGGAGGAAAAAGTATCACAGAGATGAAACCTGACACCAGAGTGGTGGCAAAGCTGGAGACTGGCTCCCAGGCCAGGCTTGCAACACTGAAAGCACTTTACCTCACGTTGGTCTCAGACTCCATGCAATCCTTGCCCCAGTTCTACTCAATTTGGGGACATACCGTTCCCTTACAACTAGAAGTAGAACTTGTCTGAGTATTTTGTCCAGGGCTGTGAACCACGAGGTTATTTTTCAACACCAAACCAGTCAGCTACCTTAATGTAGCACCTAGAGTTAACGTGTACCACATGAAAGTTATTATACAAGAAATATGCAGAGGCTGCAGCCTTTCCAACCCCTCTTTGCCACAGTGATGGAGACAGTCAGCACTTTTTGTGCGGATCAATGCTGTACTCGAATGTGACCACCACTCCAATTACTGCCTCAATTACAGAGTTTGCTCTTGCACACCTACCCCTTTATTGAGAACACACCAGGCATGTGCTGCCTGTTGAAACGATACCTGTGGGAAATCATTAACCCACTAATTTGAAATCAATTTAAAGTCCATTTGCCTAATGCATGAGCACTGTAAATTATCTATAAATTGTTAATTTATGTGAAAATGACATCAGAATTTTTGTTTTATTAATTGGCTTTTCCAGATATAAGTTATTTCTAAAGCTTTATAATCCATGTCTCTTGGTGAGCAAACATTAAAACCTGCTTAATAAGATGCCTTTTATGCCAAGAAAGAGAGGAAAATGAGTAAACTCGCTCTTGTGAACACTTCAGTACAAGGGTTTATGCATTCATCCTAGCAATTAGAGAAGGAGAAGTCATGGGGAGAGTGAAAAAAGATCCTTGGAGTGTCTGTTCATGTTCTTGAACAAAATTGGTTCCAAACACATTTGCATTTTTCAGGGGCAAAAATCCTTCGAGTGCAGAAATCAACACCAGACCAGGTCACTTCTCTCATCATTCTTGTGCCTCCTTGGCAAGGGCTCAGCCAGGCACAGGCTGAGCTAAAACATCACTCCTCAGCAAATAATTGAGTGACAAACTCGTGGGCTAAAGCATTGGCAGGAAATTATTGTCAAAGCCTGTGTCCAGGGACCAGGTTGTGATTTCTTTGCTGATATGGACATTGTTAGACTGTAACTTTCCCTATCTACTTTCACCATGGGAGTGCAGAGACCTTCTTCAGATTATTTTCTTGTAATGTCATGCACCCAGGTCCACCAAAGTTAAGTGTCTAGCCAACTATCTCCTACTTCAGTCTCTCACGCCAGCTGGATCTCTAGCCATGACCTCTCATGCAATACTCCATTGTCCAAAACTCCCCTCCTGTCCCATGCAGCTGACTGGGAACTGCTTGCACCCCCACCTGCAGCCACCCATGGAAATCAAGTCCATGCAATTTCTCTACCCCATAGTAACCAGGCAACATGACTGCATTTTTCGGATCACCAGGCCAGGCTGCTTTCTGCTCTGTCTGGAGAAAGGCAAGCAAGCCCAAGGCTGGAAGCAGCACTGCTCTTTCCACCATGGTACACACACACACAGAGCACAAGGTAAGCCGGCTCCACTCCCTCTCTTCTCTTCCTGATCTTTTTAGGACCTGATCCAGGAATTCCCCCCAAACCAGCGAGAAGACTCGCAGGAGTGCTTGTGTGCACAGAAATGAAAGCTCCTCCACCCAGGGACTAATGACTGCTTGAGCAGCATCCGGCAAGCACAGAAAGCTTGGGGGTTTTATTGCCAAAATAGCTGCAATCTCAAAGCTTCCCTCTTCCATTACTGTTCTATTTCAGTCTGTTGTTGAATGTCTGAGTTACAAACCCACCCCCTCTTAGCAAGCCCCCTTCCCAGACAGCCCCCCCCTCTTCTCTGCTAAACAGATACTAAATATAAACACATATCAGGGAGAACTTGTTAGTGAAGAGGACTGGGATTTTCAGGAGCTTCCCTCTCCTTCCTCTGCTCCAGAAACACACACACACACCAAAACAGAGCTGCTTTGTTGTTTGCTTTCATGGCTTGCGATGAGAGCTCGTCCCTCCACTGCCATTCACAGCCACAACTCCTGCTGCAGGAGGCAAGTGCTGGGAATACCCTTTCCAGGGGACACACCAAGCCCCTCTGCTGCTCTCCTTTACCAGATCCCAGCAATGTCCTGGCAGGTCAGGTGAGGGATGCTGAAAGCAAAGCTGCCAGATGAACGCTGGCCCTATTCCCTGATCCCCCAGTGAAACCAAGCCAGTCGGAAGAATTCCTGCCTGCTGATATGCTAATATTTTAAATGAGCTTTAATTGGTTTCCCAACACCTACCCATGTCACTCTCACACCCCGTGCCAGTTGTCAGTGCTGTCAGTCCTGTCGTGCTGCATCTGCACCCTCCATCACCATCCACACAGCCCAAACAGGAGATGCCGATTCCCACCGGGCTCCTCTGCTTGCCCTGCTTGTGCTCTGGTGTGAAATCTCAGCACCACCTGTTCTGATCATTTCACAGGTCCTGTTTAAAAGCAAACACCCATAGGGTGAGGGAGAGCAGACAAGAAAATCCAGCAATCCTTGTGCTGGCTGCTCTAAGAACAGCAGGAGGGGAAGGGTGCGTGGGCGAAGGTGTGTGCAGGAGAGCAGTGAGTCACAGACCATCTCCAACCGGAGCCAGCTCTCCTCTGCAGCTGCTGCAGAGCTCAGCCCACCAGCCCATTGGTATCTCTGCAGTGACTGAGTTGTAGGTAACACACCTGCAGCTCAGAAGCAGAGGTGGCTGATCAGAGCAGCTGCCCTCCTTTCTGCTGAGCATGTGCCCTCCAGTTTTGTTCTGGTATTAAATGAGCATATAATTTGTTTCAGCTCTGTGCTGGCTATGGCTTAGAGTCCTCCACACAAGTCACTTGAAGCAGCAGGATGATGTGCCTGGCCCTCAGTGGAGCCTCGTCCTCACTTCCCACCCTTCCTGCAAGCCATAAGCTCCCCTCTAACACAGCCCTGCTCCAGGCTGAAACAAAATGACACTGTTCGACCTGTTCTGCCTTACAGTCAGACCACAGGCAACATTACCAAGGACAAGAGCCTTGCAGCATTCCCAGGGAAGAGACCAACTGTCTTCAGGTCTTGCTACAGAGCAGCACCTCCTTCTCTCTCTCCCCAGATTTTTTCCCCCAACCACTACATCCCTTCTGGAGAGAAGGCAGCATAATCATCAGCCTGATGAAAAGGCTTTTGCAGTTAAGGCCCCCAGAGAAACTCAAAGCTGTCTCTTCCTAGGTACAGTACAAGGCCTACTCTAGATCCCTGGGAACATCTTTGGCTTTATGTTTATTTTTCAGTGCGATCATCAGGCAAGACAGCAAAGAGACTCATCACCATCCATCACGAGTTTCATTGTTTAGTAACAAGATATATTGCCCCCTTGCAGCAAAATAACACTCCAGCCAGAGCTCCCATTTGTTACGATCTGGCTGACTGGGACAGCTGTTTGTGTCAATGCTCTAAACACTTTGTTTGGAGCAGAGACAGCAAAATTTAAGTGCTAATAAATGGGATTGCAGGCTGCCGAGAGCACGCGAGGTGAGTGGCTGGTCACCACCAGCCTTCCCCAGCCAGGCTCCTTGAGCAGCTCCAGTGCAGTGCTGCCAAGAACCATCCCCTTCAAACACAACACAGGGAACATGGCTCTGCCTGCTGGGCTGTCCCAGCTCTGTTCCAAACATTCCCCACCCCAGCATTCTGTTCACCCTGATGGGAGCTGCTGTCCCAAAGTGCTCCCAAAAATCCAGCTGCCGGGTGGGCAAGGGAGGGTTTGCAATCAGAGGCTGTGGGGCAGGGAGTTTTCTTAGCTCAGTGGGAATGGGGTCAGAGCAGCAGTGCTGGAGGAAAAACTTACTTGTCTCCATGTGTCAGGAGGAAGCTGAAGCTGCTTGTCTGTAGCTGACTCATTAGAACTGGCCTCAGCAGATCAGACAAGAGAGAAGGCTTTCTGGAGAGCGCTAGTGGACTTCCCTGGTAGCACACAGTGATAACCTACGGAGGACAGAGTTAATGGTTAGTTGGGTGTCTCTCCCCTGGTGCCTGCTGTGCATTTCAGAGTCAGGGGCATGCTCTTCTCTCAGCTTTATTGCCAGCTACACAGGCTGCTCACTCCTAAAGGTACGAAGCAGAAAGGGCCCAGCAAAATGGAGCCTCTGGTTGGCCTAGAAGATAACTGCATAGTGGTGGGCCAGAAATGATCCATCACCACAGCAGACACCTAAACACATGCTGGGGCAGTTCAGAGCATGCTCCCTCCCACATAAGCTCCAACGTGGCCAGTTTAAGTAGGCCCCAAAGAAATAGCAGCCTTCCTGTTTTCCCAGCTAGTGGCAAAAGCCCTGGGACAAGGTGAGGGTGTCTGCACAACAGCCAGCTCAGCAAGGGCAGAGCCTCTGCACATCAGCCTGAGATGATGCATGAGGCTGTTCTGGCAGCATCCATCAGTAGATTTCACTGAGGTCACAGCCTCACGCATTAGACATAGATGTCACTTCCATTTTTACATCAGGAAAAATAAAGCTTAAAGACATACAGACAAAGCACTGGGAAGCTCTCGTGATTTATCATCACTGTCATTCCAGGCCTTCACAGCAGCCTGGGTTTATCCTTCAGCTCCCTTATAGCAACTCCTTGGAGAGGTACATGACTAGCAGGGAAGGGGACAGGTCTGATGCTCGTTCACACCTGTACCTCTGACAAACTAGAACCCTCAGGAACCCCACAAGGGTCTAAAAAAGCCCACCAACCTCTGCTGCCAACCTGAGAAGCTGTCATCAGGAGCAGTTCACTCCCAAAGAGCTCAACAGTATCCCATTCAGGAAACAACTACAAGCCCAGGTGACAGTCAAGGAGATGAACCATCACTGCTCATCCTCTAGTGACAAAACTATACTGTCCAAACACAAACTCTCTGAAGCAAAGCAGAGCAGATGTGACAGACGGCAGCAAACTCATCATGCTCTTGAGTGCCACCAAGGGACAGCTCCTGGCTCTCACCACTCTCCATATCATGGAGCTGTTCTGACAGGCAGTGCTCAATACTCAGACAACAAACTTCGGTCCAGACTCAGCCAGCCATTTGTGGGCAGTTAGTTTATGCATTGACTGCTTCAACAATTCATTTGCTCCTCTTCCCAACTCTTTTGTTGTCTGCAAAGGGAAAAGCATCTTAGGGGAGGCACAAGCCAGCTGATGAGACTGGGAAAGGGTTAAAGAAAGAACACCTGAGTCATAGAATCATTAAGACTGGAAACAGCTCTCTAAGACTGTCCAACACAACACAGCCCTAGGAAGTTCAGCCACACAGAGGCCACCAGCTAGAAGAGATGAAAAGTCCTAGTGCAGGTACACAACCTTGCTTTGCAGTTACCTTGCACTTCTCAGTAGAAAGAAATTCAACTGAAAGGTCATTAAAGTTTAAGAGAAAAATAAATAAACCAATAAAAGCACCTCCACACAGCTGTTTTAAAAGCTCACCCTGAGTCTGCCCTGCCCCAGTCTGTAAAGTGCCCCATCCCTTATAAGTCTGCACTTATAAGTCTCTAGCTTCTGTCCAATTAAGGAAATAATCTCAGATCACCTCATTTCACATGGGAACTTCTTGATCACCCAGCAGTGCTCTGACAAGGCTGCAGAGCTCTTTGGTGATGGGGAATATGACATCAGCAACCATACCTGCAGCTAAAATGAGCATAACACAGAAGACAATCTAACAAACCCTGATGTAGAGCAGTAGCAAGACCTGCTTGCCTTCCTCCAAACCCAGCTAGCCACAATGCTCTCAGTGCCACGTTTTCAGCTCACCTCTTCAGTGACTGTGTTGCCCTCACACCCACGCTCTCATTCTGGGCACTCCAAGATTTCCACATCTTCCACTGGAAGAGGACATAACCCAGCCTCCCTGCCCTCAGATCAGCTACCCAAAGCAGCACAAAACACCTCCCTCTCAAGAACCCCCCTCTCTTTGTTGGTCCATGCACAGAAGCTACCTTTGCCTCCTCCCTTCTTTTTGCCTCCCAAAATCCTTTTCCACAAGCAGAACATTTCATGTTTAAGATGGAGAACATTTCTAAATCACAACCTATCTGTAATTTAATTCAACCTCCTCCAATTCCCATCACAAGCAGCTGTTTACAGAGCTGTTTCCCAGCTGCTGCATTTCAGCCCAGCCAGGGCTGCACTTACCTGACAATCGACCCCCCGCCCCCGACTGACACATGCACAACCACACCTGGCAAAACAGCTTCTCTGCTTCACCTGGGGTTGAAATGAAATTTTTGGCAACCTTTCTCACCCCAGCTCAAGGCACTTATGCCTGCCCAGGCTTCTTCACTGCTTTTCTTCTGCCAAAATAGCTATCAAGGTGCTACCAAGCTCCCTGCCCCTTTCTACTGCTCGTGGCAGACAGCAGTCTGAAACATATCCTCATGCTGAGCTCCTGGGGCAATAAGCTTGCTCTAAATTGAGGGGGGAAAAAAAAAGGCAGCAAGAAATAGGCATCAAGGGCCAACATTTAGAAAAAGATGATCCACAAGCCTTTCAAATTCCCACTGTTTTGGGCTCATTTCAGCTCCTGTGCTGACTTACAGCTAAGGAAAGCCTTGCAACCAGCCTTCAGTTTTTGCTCATCCCCATACTGAAGCCTTGAGGAGCACAGAATAACTGAATAAACACACACAAGGACAAAAAAAGGAGCATCCTAGAAGCACAGCTCCCCACAGGTGTGCCAGAGCTCTGTTCACCGCTTGAGGGGCCAGGAAGATGTGTCATTTGCAGGGTAACAAATTGCCAGGGAAGGGAAGAGAGTGAGTCATCCTCTTGGACTGACCTTCGTGTCACTCAGCAGAGGCAGGAGATTGTTCCTGAGGTTCTCAGATAATGAGCCATGTGGGGCTGCATAGAAACCAGCCACTGACCAAGCCTCTTTCAAGGGGGCACTGCTGCCGCAGCTCGCTCTGTGGGGTAAGGAGCTTAGAGAGGGCCCAGTACCAGGAAGAAAAATCATTAAGGAGCAAACCTCTAGAATGGGGGGGAGGGGGGGGGGGGGTGGGGATCCAAAGCAACAGATTAAAATCCCAGAAGACCCAGGTTTTCATCAGCATGGCTGAGTCAGACGAGGATAAGGTTGAAAAGCTTCCTATCTCTGCGCTAAGCCTGCAGAAGAGAGGAAAAGGGAGGGGGAGCAGGACCGTTGCTGCCCTGAGGCGGGAAGAGCCGGACTGCAGCCCCCACCGCGTGCACCGGCGCCTGAACGTCCCTTGGAAAGCTCCTCAGAGCAGCACGGAGAGCTGGGACCGCCCAAAAGCTCGGGTCGAGGGGGACCCTGAGAAGACAGACACCTGCATTAGGGGAAACCACTCACCGCGTCCCGTCCAGTCCCGTCCTTCCCTCAGCGCCCGCCCGCACCTGCCGCTGAGCCGGCAACGGTCAGACCCCGCCGGCCGCTTCAGCAGTTTTTAGCGGCTCCCACCCCAAAATATGGGGAACTAGGGAAGGCTGCTTCATCTCTCCAGCTTCCCAAAAGGTGACCTGGGACTGGGGGGGGGGGAAGTTGAAGCAGGCACAAAGGTGCAGAGACAGCGTCTGCTAAAGTGGAAGGGGCAGGCTCTGACACGCAGGTTTTCAGAGAGGTGGCCGCTGATAGTGGCTTTTTTCCTTTCAAAACCACAGGACTGGGGCTTGGGGTTGGGCTTCAGGGTATGGAATACAACTGTTGCAGCACCCTTGGAAGGAATGATGGGACTCTGCTAAGCCACAGGCAGAAGGTTTAAGAGCGTGGACCATAGGTGTTCACACAGGCTGAGCCAGCAGCCCTGCATGGACAGGCTCCCACAGACACAAACACAGTCCATTCCTGCCTCTGCCAGCTTGAAATGAATCGTGAGCAGCTAGCACCCAGTGGAATCCATTCTCTGAGCCCTGTCCCAAGGCCTTCTCCAGCTCAGCAGCTGAATTCTGAAGAACTCTAAATGCTGCTGGTATCTGCAGCTGTCCTGCCCCAGTGCCCTCATCCCCACGTGTGGCAGCCCTGGGTATTCACCCCTGCCCAGTAGTTCCACAGACCTGCAAAGGGAAGCATCCTGGTCCACAGCCCACACACAGCTCCTTGCCAATGTGTGAGGGACGGCTTATTGTACTTGCTCTTGAGGCAAGGAGCTGAATTTGCAGCCAAAACCAACCCCTTCCAGACTTGACAATTTCCCAGCAGCCAAACCTTCTCCTGTGGATACTGCCTGGTATTTATGACAACGGGGTTTCACCAGTAACTTTGTCCTTTGTGGCCTTGAAAAGATGGGAGATTTTTGCTGCTATGTGCTGCCAGTGCTGTCCTTCCCAGCAGCATGGTAGCTGGGTGCAGTGAGAGCACACCCAGGTGAGTGGGTGCGGGGAGCAAACCTCACTCAGCATGGCTGCAGAGAGGCAAATGCCTGGGTCTTCCTATCTTGCTGCTGGTCTCTGTGTGCATCAGTTCAACGTGACCCTGGGAGGTGCAGAGAAGGACTCTGCTGCTACAGCACAGGACAGAGACAAAATCTTGAGTAGAAGTTTGTGCCAGGCACTGTGTATTGTGACAAACTGCAGTGCCACAGGAGCAGGCAGAGGAGTCCCCTTCTTGTGGGGTTAGCACAGAAGTGCTGGTGCACTGGAAGAAGCACAGTATGGAATGGAGGAGTAAAAGGCCTCCATAGAACTTGGCTAAAGCTCCTGCTTGAGCCAAGAGCCTTGCAGACCTGTGTGGGATCTTGACCTGGCGTTTCTAGGCTTTCAGCTTTTCTGGATGTAGTAAATTGGCTTCAAGGGGCTTGATTTCAGCAGCAGGAGCAGACGGCCTCATGCACATTGCATGCTGTGGTGTCATCCCACATTAGGTGCTGTACACAACACAACCTGTTAGTGCCACTCTGGCCAGCACTATGCTTCCACACGACAGCGACATGGTGATGAGTAAGGGATCCAAATGTGCGAATGTCAAAATCTTTTATTTACAGCAGTCTCCAAAAATCAAGGAACACTGAAAATAGTGAGGGTAGGAGACGACTTACAAAAGTAACACGCCTACATTACATCAGGAATTGTGCTACGTCACTCTGAGAACCGATACTCTAAGGTCTGCATACGACGTGGTGAAACGGCAGTGCTCTCCCTCTGTCTTTGGGATGCTCACACCTCTTCTCCCCTCTGCTTCTGAACTATCCTCCTCACATTTCTTGTCTTCTGCTCCCCGCTGCAAACCTTTCTGCTCTGCCTCTGGTCCTGGCCATCGCCCTCCTGTCCCCTCCAGCAACTGGCCAGAAGAGGAGAAGGACAAATTGTCAAACAACTGCATCCTCAGGATGAAGACAGGCCTTGAAAGACTCTTGGCTCTTAGACCTGGGTGCTAAGCCAGGGCAGAGGAGTTAGCAGAGGCCTTTGAAAATCCTGTGAACTATGGCTTGTGACTATCTGGGGTGAGGAGTGATTTCAGAATAAGTAACTAGGAGACTGTGAATTTGTCCTGCCTGGCTGCAAATCAGTCAGCACAGCTTCCTTGTTGGACAGTGTGGGAGGATTTATACATGCCACAGGGTTAAATAAAAAGATTTTTATAACCTTCCAGGAGGGCATGCTGCTCTGGTAAGAATTTTCAGTGCAGGAGAAGCTAAAAGAATTAGATGCTGTGACATAAAGCAACATCATATTTTGCTTCAGTGCAGACAAAGCCAGGGGTCTGTAGAGACAGCTGCATCCAGATCACTGTATCAGTGGTCCCAGTAACTCCATAAGCACACCACATGCCCTTCTCTTGGGGATATTTCTTAGGCTGCCTTTGCTCTGGCATAGTATCGAATCCAGCAGGGATGGAGAAAAACAGCCCAGCTCAACTACTGATCCCCCTTCAGCATCTGCAGCCTTTGAAATTGCCAGGGTCAATGGCCATACCTGATGCCCCAGATGGTTGTACAGACCCCATGTAGACCCAGCAGCATCTTAAGAAGCACCCTGACATAAGGATGCAAAGGGAGGAGACCTAGGTCTGCTCCTTCCTCTGACACTGATCTTTGCAAATCACATCAGCTCTGTTCCTCCTCACTCCAAAGCTGATTTCAACAGGACTGTGTAGAGCAGAGACTCTCCCTGAGTGTCCATAGCCATGGGGATCCTTGAACTCCTCAGCAGTTCTGCTGAAGGCAAAGAGCACCAGCACCATCTCTGTGCATGCATCATAGTGCTCTAGCACAGCCCTTCTGCAACCATTCTGGGCTGGCAGGGTGAGGTCAGGACCTGCTTCATTTCCAGAAGGCTGCACAGTTCCGGGATGATCCCCATCCTGAAACATTAACACCATCTTCTCAGAATGTAACCCTCAGCAGGACCGACTACAGATGAAGGCGTGGGCAGTAAACAGAAACACCCCAGGCAGAGTGCTGTAGCTGAGAACTCCTGCAAATTCCTAATTGCAACAAAATTGTTTTGAAATAGAAACCAGGAGCATTCTCCTCCAAGTGAAGCTGGTCTGCTCTGTTGTACTGGGTAGAAACATCAAATCTGACAGTTTAGGATGAAGCATTTTAACTACCCAGCTTCCCCTGCCTCAGAAATATTCCCTGAGATAATCTCCAGTCACTTCTAGTCCAGACTCTGTGAACACCTTGGGCACAAGCAGCTACCACAGAGAAGGCTGAACCTTGCTCAGCAAGATGACAGAGCCCAAGAGACAGTCTGGGAAACAGAGGAGTCATCAGAGAAAGAAGATGGGCAGAGATGTGGGAGGAATTAATTTAGGGCAAACATCTGCTCCTGGCACAGTGCCAGGCAGGTGAGGCCTTGTTTTTTATTGCTACCAGCATCTGCCTCTGCGCAGCGATTCCCAGCAGGGCTGTCAGCCCCACCCTTGCATTTGCTGGGATAAACCCAGCCCTTTTCTTCCTGCTGGAGGCTTATGAATACTTCCTAACTCCAAGGAGGATGCTGCCTACACAGAGATGGATGTACACATCTGCTGGTGATTCATTGTCTCCTCAGATGCTTGGGGACATCAGGGGATTGTAAGCATTTTGAGGAAGGCTGGGTCTCACCTCTAAACCTCTTTGACTCCACAGCACATAGAGAAAGCACCAACCATGCTGACCACAGAGCTGTGCAGAGTGATGGTGATGAGCCAAACACCTAGTTAGATCTTAAGACAAGGCTCATGACCACGTTTAATTAAATTTTCAGCTTACCAACATTCCATGAGTCCTTGCAGTGAAAAGCATCACCTAGAATCACCTCCTGGCTCTTCTGCCATCCTACTACAATCTGGAGTAAGTTCCTTCTCTTCTCATTGCCTCATTCTCCTTACTGGAGGGGCACAATCTCTTCAAAAGTCTTTGTGGGTCGTCTGCTACTGCTCTGCACTTATCTCAGTCTCTCGTTTTCCTTTCTGAATCACTGCAACCATTGCTCTCCCACTTTGGACAAAAAAGGGTAAGGTGATGCCCTGCTCCTGCTAGTGACAGGCAGCCTTTCTGCACTAGGTCAGCTTACTAGAGAGGAGGGAAAACAAGAGTTTGTCCTATCTCCTGCCTGCTCCAGAAAACAGGACAGAGCCTCTCAGATGCTGAGAACTGTTATTTTTGTCTGCAGATCAGACCCAGGAGGCATAAAAGGTTTTCCATTACTTTGAAATTAATCTCTGCCTTTCACGAGTGGCTAAATGAATGGTCCCAGCATGGTGTGTCCAGAATCACTCTGGAGGTGGAGGCCTTACATAGCCTCTTTAGAGTCAGCACAGACATAGAACGCAGAGGCTTAAATGAAGTTTGAACTTTGCAGGATTCAAAGTGCATCTATGCCTTGTCTCAAAAACCTCTCAGGGTTTCTGCATGCTCATAGAAGGAGGAACTTCCTCTAAGAATGCTCTCAGCACCTTATTCTCTTGCCTAGTGACCTGAAAATATTGATCAGCTTTAAGGAGTTTGAGGCGTTAGCTAAATTCAGGTCAGGCTGCCAGCCAGAACATCCTTGGCAGGAAAACTAGGGCTATCTTGCTCTCCCCTGGAGCACCCCACAGCCATGTGGGCCCTATGGGGCTGTAAATGATCAGCACACTGCCCTCTGTGCTCACTGCCACTTAGGGGAGTTCTGGGCACCACTAGTACTTAAATCTGGAGAACTGACATATGGAAGTGCATGGCTTATGGACCAGGCTTGGGGCTGAACAGCAACCATCACAGCTAAAGAATAGTAAAAAATCCTTTCCAGAACCATTTCATCATGGGCACAGGGTTCAGCACGAAGGAACTGGTGCAGATCAGAGGTAGGTACCAAGGAACATTTAACACATTGCAGAAAGGGGTAACTCAGCTGCACCATGGGATGGTGAGGAAAAAAACGTGTCTGTTATGCTCATGGTCTCACCACCCTCACTGCCTACAGCAGGATTGCTCTGGATTTTCCCTGTCACTAACAAGAGTCCTGTCCTGGCACTCCTCTCTCCAGTTTAAACTTTGGGGAACCTTAGGAGCAAACATTTGCTGCAGTTTCACATGAAGTGAAGGTGTAACACTGGCAGGGATCAGAGTAGGGATACCCTGAGCCAAGCAAAAGCAGCTGCTGGTCTGTCTCAGCAGGCCCCAGAACCTGGCTGGCAGTGGGAATTGGCTTCTTGGAATTTCTGTCTTCAAAAGGGGGATAGTCCAGACAGAACACCAAGGGACATGGTCTCTGCAAACAAATGGAGTTTCGTTTGTTTCTGGCTACCCCCCCCGGCTCTACTGACATCCCTGTAAATAATGTTTAATGCATCTCCCAGTGGGCCTGACCCCCTCCCCTTCTGCAGGGCCCAGATGTGCAGCATATCACAGCACACACTGAGCTATTGCCACTTAAAAAATACGATAGAATCAGTGATGCTTAAAATGTACTTGTTAATGGCACCAGTTTGCCATTTCGTTTTACTTTAATATGAGCCATCTGCTCTGAGCAGGCAGCAGCCACAGGCTGAAGCTCCCCTGCCCTCGTGTCTCCACAAGGGAGAGTGTCTCTGAGCTGCCACAGAGGATGCAGCACTGTTTATTCATGCAGGCCATGACAAAAAAGACCATCAAGAGCAGAGGCAGTGACTGGTGAGGTCACACACTGAGCAGAGGTGGAACAGGGCATTGATACTACCTTGGCCTCACTACTGAGATGAGGGAGCCGAGAGCAGGCTGCTGAGGACACCAACTGCATTGCTGAAGGCTGCTGACAGACCCAAGAGCTCCCAGCTAAGAGTCTGCTGTCCCTTCAGAAAGCAGGGAAAGCCACATGTCCTGACACCCTCCACAAATGATGAAAACAGATCACGGCAGCGGTGCCATCCAACGCCTCTAGTTAGATCCCACAATGACATCCATAAGAGCTCCTGGGCAGAGAGCTGACTGCTGCTCTAGCTTGGGTACAGGGCACAGCAAAGGGGTCCACACAATACTATTTCCCAGGCCTGTCCAACACCTCACTGCTGTTGTCAAAGGCTTAGGTAAAGAGGCACAGGCTTGGTGTGGGGGTAGAACATCACCTCAGGAGCCATCATTGCAATGCTGAACCTGGCCAAGGGGAGGGACAGAGAGAAGGGTTTTGGAGGGGATCAGATGGCATTCCCAACTTCTCCCCTTTCAGCTTTGCGGTTCCAGAAAGCTTTGTTCATTAAAGAAAAAAAAAAAAAGAAAAAAAAAGAAAAAAAAAAGAAAAGAAAGGAAGAAAAAGAAAAAAGAAAAGCAAAGCAGAAAGAAAATTGAGAGAAGGAAAACTCCTCTCATCCTACTCACGGGCTGAGGTATTCCCTGGGCAGCCCTCACTGTCCGTCATCCATCACTACCCAAAATAAATACAAGTTCAGAGCAAAACCCATTAGAAAATAAAGTGCATCTGGAGTGGAAAAACTTCTGGAAAAAGGGGATTTTTTTTCCTCTTTTTTTTTCTTACAAAAAATATCCTTTAAAAAGAAAAAAAAAAAAAGAACGGGAGCAAGAGGGCAGAGCAATGTGGCTCTCAGCATAGGGTCTAGAGGGCTGTCCCACTGGGGAGAGGGATCTTAAATCCACTCTTCAGCAGGACGAGGCAGATGCACAGACCCAGCAGGCCAGCCAGAAGCACTCCCGCCACAGCCTTGAGGCAAGAAGTCCTGCTGCGGGTGAAGGTGCTGGGGCCCATGATGCTCAGCAGGGCTGTGCTGACAGTCAGGGTGTACAGGATGGAGACCCCAGTGTTGAGGGCCACGATCTTCCCAAACTTGGCGAAAGGAGCAATGATGCAGAAGAAGAGTGGGACGGTGGCGATCACTGTGGTGACAGCACTGGAGACGATGGCCACCCCCACGTGGCGCACGGCTTCAATCGTCCGCCACTGCCGGCACGCTCCGGGGTCCTGCCAGGAGGGACAGCAGTGTCAGAGCAGCATTTCAGGGTCTGAAGGGCACCTATAGGAGGGCTGGGGAGGGACTGTTTAGAAGGGCTTGGAGGGATAGGATGAGGGACGATGATTTGAAACTGGAGCAGGGCAGATTTAGGTTGGACATCAGGAGGAAGTTCTACACAATGACAATGGTGAAATACTGGAACAGGTGCCCAGGGATGTGGTTGAGGCCCATCCCTGGAGACATTCAAGATCAGACTTGATATGTCCCTGGGCAGCCTGCTTTAGTTGGAGGAGTCCCTGCTCACTACAGGGGGCACAAGATGACTTCTGAGGGTCCCTTCCAACCCAGTGCAATTTGTGAATCTGTATCACATCTGAGTGACATGGAGGGCACAGGCAGAACGGGTGCAAGGCTATCAGAAGAAGAGAGCTCACCTCTGCCTGGCACAGGGGCAGGTTTTCCCCTGCCAGCAGGTAGCCCTCCACTAAGTGCACGCAGTAATCGACAGAGGAGCCAACGAGGATGGAGAGGGAAATGGCTTCCACAGCTCCCATTTCCCAGCCAGACCAGTACATGATGGTCACCACCAAGCAGACCACCCCTGTGTGAAGAAGGCCAGGTTAAGCAAATTTAAAGGACTCTGTGACTACTGATACAAGTAATCACTGGGGAGTTTGGGATCACAGCCTTGCAGGCCTGCATGCCAGCTAGTCTGAACCTCTTACACAGCCCTCCTGCCCACAGAGGCAAATGCTTCCCTCACCTTCCCTTGGCATAGGGACCATTTACCCAGGCAATCAGCCCTGCTGGGGACAGTGCAGCACCCAGTTACACAGCAGGCAGACTGAGAGGCTGATGCTGAATGAATCCAATCACAGGCAAGTGTGCACGTGTGATGCTACAGGAACAAGGGCTCTTGGGTTTGCTCGCTGGAGTTACATGGCTGAGGTTTTTCTTGAAGGCAAGAGTGGTGTTTGTTTGTAAGTCATGTGTGGCAGACTAAGTGGTTTTATAATGACAGATTTGATTTTTAAAGCAAGAAGTTTAGCAGCACACTTAGACCACAATATCGTCAAATCGCCAGCCAGGGAAAGGGAATTATTTACAAATTTGCTTCCAATACCAACAAAACCACTAAAATATTCAGCTTTTAAAGTCTCCCACTGCTTGGAAACAGCAGCCATAGTGCAGATCCTTGGAAGCAGTGCAATTGTTATTCAGAGCACGTGGGACTTAATCACATTATTATACATAACAGGCAGGGATGGCATTTGTGCAGCTAAAACCCTTATTTAAACAAATAGAAGGGATTGTGTAGATAAAACACACTGGGAGTTAGACACACAAATCTACTTTCCCAATGAGGTTCCTGTGCATTTGTGAGTTTCTCCTGCTTACCTAGGTCCATCAGGACTGACTCCTGGAAAGCCAAAAGGATTTACACAGAGTAAGAGCACTTCAGTTCAAACCACCAGAGACTCAGCATTGCCACAACCCACTGATTTCAGACAAAGGAAGAGCTGAACACATAGCAATTGGTGTTTTTACCTAAAATGCTGAGCAGCACTGGCAGCAGGAGGAGGATGTGAGTGGTAAACACTGCCACTGCAGCCACACAAATAACCAGGGAGAGGACAAGACCATACAGGGCACTCTGCACTCCTGGAAGAAAAGACAGAGGTGATTCAGCTCCTGGAGAGCGACAGCTGGGATGAGAAAGGCAGTGTCCCTGATGGACACAAGGCATGCAGGGAGCTCACAACAGGGGAGATGGGAAGGGGAGAACGAAAGTGGAAAGCAGGGGATCAAGTTTTTGCCTCTCACATCAGCAGGGAAGGGTCTCTTCCCTCCATCTCCCTGGTTTTTGCCTAGGATTTTGATAGTCTATACTGCTTGGAGCAGAAATGGGCTTTAGGAGTTTGCACAGCCATGGCCAGGGACTGAAGATGTAACAAATCACAGCGTGCTGTGCAGATGTATCAGAGGTGTACCATATCTCTTCAGGGACACAAACATGGCAGTCACTTGCCTATGATCTCCATGAAGATCTGCTTCCAGTGCTCACAGGTCTGAAAACCATGTCGGAGAGCAGAGCCCTCTGGGAAGAGTTGGAGTTGCTGCTGCAGGAATGTCTCCCATTTCAGGTAGTCAGCATAGGTCTGGAAGGAAGATTTCCCCTTATAGGTTGTCTGTAAGAAGATGAACATGTTATTGTCATGTCCTGCTCTTTGGGGCAGGGTATGCTTGGCAAGGGAAGAGGTAGATCAAGCCAGCTGGAGTTGCAGCACCAGGCAGAACTGGCAGTGGCAGACAAATAAAGCTGACACCAGCTCTCTGCCTGAGCTCTCATGGTAAGAGCAAACTGGCATAAGCAGCCACTTCCAGCACCTCATGAACGCAGGCATCTGTGCTACAAGGTACAAACACTAAATTACGGCTGCAAATCAAAGGGACCACTGCAGAAAGAGCAGAGCTAAAATCCCAGACACTGTCACAAGGATAGGAGGCAATGCCCTGTGCTCACCGATTCAAATGCCATGGAGATCCACTGCACCTTGCCATCCTTCACCCCCACTGCCCCATGAGAGAGCTGTCCAGGCAGCAGGTTTGGCTCAGGAATGTTCTTGCACTCAGGGTGCAACATCTGCAGAAAGGAGGAGATGCTGTAACCTGGAGAGAAAGAAAGAGCGTGGGATGGAGGACAAGGAAAGGAAGCACATTGGAGCAAGGGTGAAAAAAACAAGAGAAAGCTGCAGGCCCCATTTGTCAGCAGCTGCTTCTCCCTGCAGCTCTGACTTGCCAAAGCCCTTGAGGTCTCAGCACCAGAGCCCTCAGCTGCTGCTGGCTTGAAAGGGCACTCTGTGCCATCTGCACTTGACAAACACCACCACTGCTGTCTGTCCCCAGCTGCCAGGAAGCAGTACAAACAGCAAGTGCTGAGGAGCTGTCTGCTTGGCCTGGCAGGGATTTTCTCCAGGCATGAGATTGGCCTTTGGCCTGAAGCCAACATACACTTCCTAGACAGCTCCACAACCCTGTGACCCCTGAAACTGGAGGAGACTGTCACTGGTTAGGCAGGCAAGGCCACAGGGGCCATGAGTAGCCTCACCACAACGAGATCAGGTGTGATGTGATGTTTGTTCAGGAGCTACCAAGAAGATATTAAGTTGTCTAAAAAGATTGTAAGTGTATCACAAACAATACTTGTGCTGCAAGTATTTCCAATACAGGAAAAAATGGATGCAATTCTATCTTCACTGGATTAAAACCTGAAGAACATGCTCTATGTCTTTGGAATTAAAGAGTATGTTTCTCTTTCTTCTCACAGAAAGAATGATGAGGGGCATCTTCTAGAAGGGAAAAGCTGCCGTGGGAGCAAAAGGAGGCAGCAAGAAGCCACCAGCCTTTCCCTTTTGCTGTTGAAGACCCCAGCTCAGACACTACTGCAAGCAGAGCTGCAGAACAGGAGTCTGATGTTCGTGTCCCACTCACTCTGTCTCATCCCCAAAATGGTTGGTACAACACACAGAAGTATGAGATGAATGGCCCATGGAGATGGGAGCTGTGACTTAAGCCAGGTGGAAACAGGCAGAGCTGTGCTGCAGCCAGGCCTGGAGAGCTGACTGCTGAGAAACACCTCTCCTCCCTGCACTGCCTGCATTTACCACCAGCTGCTGCCTCCTTTCCTTTCCCTGCTTCATCAAGCTGGGAGCTGGAAGTTTAAAAGCTCTCAGCAGCCACACTTCTCAGACTGGAGAGTGAGAACCAGTCACCACCCAGGGACCCAGGATCTCCCCAAGGACTCTGTGGTTGGTGTTGGTCCTACTTACCAGAGGGCAGGCACTGAGCCCCTCCTGACTTCACCAGCTCGGTGTTGCTGGCGATGGCTTTGCAGAGGCGGCACAGGTTGCCAATCTCTTTGAAGAGGTCGAAGCTGTCATCATAGATAACGCTGCCCTTTCACAAGGAGACACAACAACAAGAGCACCACACGTGAGGCACACACCCAGCCACTGGCACAAGAAGGTAAAAGCTGAGTCCTCTCTGATACATGGCATGGGACTAGTTTATACAGACCACACGTTATATGGTGGAAAACCCCACCTGACGCCTTTGCCTTGCCAGATAACCCAGGAAGAACTTATATGCTGCCCCCACCCCCTCAAAAGAAAAGAAAAAGGAAAGCTCAGGCAGTATGACAGAAGCCACCACACCATGCCCAAAACCATCAGCATCTCACAAGGAGCAGCAGTGCCCAGCATGAAACTCCAGCTTTCTGCCCACCTCACTGCCTGCATTTTGCAGTGCCTCTTCCAGAGAACACAGGCAAAGGCTGATTCTGCAGATCAGAAGGCAGGAAGAAGAGCAGAAAGCTGAAGTGCATCTGCCAAGTGACAAGAGCTAAGTAGAATTTTTCAGGGGAAAGGCTGTGGATGTGTCAAGATATCAGATCTGGAAGATAAGCTGTTGCTAGAAAAGTCACACTTAGTAATCTTTCCTCAGAGTAATTGATTTGTATTTTTCATGTTAATATTGCATAACAAGATAAACAGTTGTGGAAAAATATCAGTTCCCTGGATCTTGAATTTGTAGTAGGATTTTCATACTGAGCTCAAGATGTGTGCTTCTAAAATCTTCAGGAAAGCCAGATTTAGACTCAAAATTAAAAGGTTAGATGTTGCACTCAGAAAGGGATTTTCTGAGAAGTGTGAAGTGATTTAAGTAAGGGCTTCCTGATCTCCTTTATTTGTGAATTTGCTAAAACAGAAATGTTCTTTGGGCTCATCGCAGTGCTACCATCTCTGCTATTCCATCTGTTTATATTGCTGGAGCATGCTGCCTGGGCTGTGGGGATTAACTAAATACCATCCAGGGAGCCTGTCCTTCACTCATCAGCCCTCAGCATGCTTGCCCAGCATGCTAGGTGTGTACCATGTCTCCAAGGACGTGGTTGTCCAGGTGTCTTGTGCGGTTGATGCCTCTGATGCCAAACACCACGAACACCATGGCTCCTGTGTCTACCAGGGGCCGCACCGCTGGCTTCCCGCAGCCTGTGTTCATGCAGGGGTTAAATCCAGAAGTGGCTGACAGCTTTGCTTTGGGTGCTGCTGCCAAACAGAGAACAAAAGTTGGTTAGATCAGGTGGCGTGAAAAGGTCTGGCGCTCTGGAATGAACATGGCTGGACGGGTCCTTGTCAGCTTACCTTTCTCACTGGGAACATAAAGGATGCCTTTGGTGGGTCCATCTGGGCTAGAGCTGAGAAGACAGCCAGGAGGTGCCACACACACTCGGCCATGGTAAGGGGGCTTATGTGACTGGGCAAAATATAGTTTCCTGTGTGGCAAAGAGAATTTGTTATAGGGGACCAGAGGTGGTAAAGAGGTGTCCAAATTATTACATGGAAACAGATGTTCTCAAAGACAGAAGGAAAGATGGACAACTCCAGACCTGGATCCCTACCCACTGCATATTCTGTGCTGCCTGTGCAACCCAAGAGTTCAGGTGGGTAAGATCGTGACCAGCAATATCTTTCTGCCACCCAGTGAAGCCCCCAGTCATAGTCCTGCACTTACCAAGACTTTGGCACACTAATAATGGGCCTGCAAAATAACTTTGCAATAATGGGGCATACCCACAGCAAAGCAAGTCCTGGGGCCATGGGTGTCACCAACTGAGGGCAGGACTGGCCCTGGACATTGGACACCTCGTATCAGCCCCTCAGCTGTGCTGGTTTTGCTGCCTGGCTCTAGGGCGCTTTGGAAGGTTACCGTGTTCGCTGCTGCTCCTTGGCGGCCACGTAGAAACTGAAGTCGAACTTCCAGCCTCTCTTGGTGTCACAGGACAAGGTGGTCATCATCCACTTCCTGGGGCTCGTCTGCTTAAGCAGCCCTACTGTGGACACACAAGCTGTCAGCTTCCTGGTGAAGTTACCGAAAGGCACTCTATACACCTAAGCAACGGATTAATGAAAACAGACACTTAACTCCACGGGGTCGCAGCCCGTTGCACATCAGCATCACACACTCCCCTCTTCCCTGAGCACTGGCACAGCCACACAGAATGAGCACTGCAGGCACAAACCTAGCCAGCCCTCAGCCTGTCTCCTTCCCAGGGTTGGCCAGTGTGTGATGGGGCCCCTCACCACCACCACCCCATCCTTTGTGGTCTAGGCTCAATGGTGGCTGCTCTGTCTAGGGTGAGGGACATCTGAAAGTGAGTCCTCCTGGGGTGGTGTGTGCCCAGTGTGGCCTGTGCTCAAGGAGCATTGCCTGCTCACCCTGTGTCTGGATGGAGGGAAAGAGGTGGTAGGAATTCAGCTCATAACAGTTTCTACTAGAATCAGCTCAGCTGAAGATGTCAGGCCTCATCTGATCTCCACAGACACCCACACTTCTGCTTCCACTGCTGGCACTGTGTTGTGGCACTGTGAGGCTTAGCAATGCCAGACACAATGCCCTCAGCGTCAGCTACCTGACTGCAATGCCCTGCAACTTTCATCCTGAGCTACCTGGGACCCCATGGAGAGACAGGAGGAGGCTCTTGTGCTCACCTGTTGAGTGTTGCACTCTTGATAGAGGGGGGTCCAACATCTCTGGACTGACTCACCTGGAATGAAGGCACCTCCCCATCTCCTGGTGACACCATCTGCCAGGGAGCAGGGACACTGGCATTGAGTGAGAATCTGTAGATAGCTGGTCTTCCCTTGCTTCTGGACTTGGAGATATACACAGTCCCCTGGAGATCTGAAGAAAACAGAAAGCATCAGGGCTAATGGTACTTCTCAATCAACAAATCCCTCAGACATGGGCAGCAGCAAAGGAGGGTTCTCGTCTGCTTCTCCTCTGGGCAGCAGGCACAGCCTCTGCCTTGCAGCACATCCTTCAAAGGTTTCACAAAAACATCCTCAGCTGCAGTAATTCTTGATGGTTTCTTGATTCATGTCACCTCAGGGCCTGGCCCAAAAACTCTTTTATCCTAAAAAATCTTCTTCAAAGCAGGCTGAATTTACTCTACACACAGCTGCCAGCAAGGTGGTGACTCAGGACTGGGATGCAAAACCTATGTGACTCAGGCCAGAGGGATTTGTCACTATACTGTACTGCCACCTGGGTTATGGGACAATGTCCTGGAGACTAGCAGGGCAAGGGGGCTCTAATGACACCCCTTACACCTAGCACCTGGCTAGGGCTCAGGAAGCAGGGGCCGGGGAGGATTGTTCCCCATAAGCTATTGAGAGATCAGATGATTTACTTTTTATTTGAGTGGATCCTTGGATCCTGAGACTAGATGTGGTCAAAACTATCATGCCTCACTTACCTTGCTGCCCTGCATCATTTGTGCTCCCTTTGCTTCCCCAAGGTGACCCTGAGCCCCTCTTCTTTTTTTCCAAGGAGGTTCTAATGTTGTTCTGCAAACTGTGGGGCTTTTCCTGAAACAAACCTGTCCCACAAGGTTAGTCAGGGAGGAAAGAGTGGACAGCATGCCAAGAGACCCACCAGCCCTGTGCACACCATGGCCTCTTCTGTTGAGGACCAACCCCTAAAGCAGGGAACAAAGAGTTGCAGACTCCCAGCTGGTCACTGGACTGTGGCCAGCACTTAAGAGTAGAAAAAGTTTGTTTCCAGGGACTAAAAGGAATTGCTCCAGCAGAATCATTCAGGCAGTTCCTGGCCAAAGCAGGAAATACTTTTCAAAACACTCCTTTCTTACAGACAGCTCAAGCATCCCACTCCCAATGTGTGCCTCCCTTCAGGGGGGTTTGTCCAACGTCCAGTGAGGTATCTGGACAGATATCTGGCCCTACCTCGCATTTCAGCTCCTCCAGCCCAGGGCTTAGGCCAGTCTGAACCCACCATGCTCTGGGGAGCAGCACTCTAACCTGAGCAGGTGATGCAGGAGATGCCTTCAGCACTCAGGTTGTATTTCAGGTCCAGCAGCACCTGGATGTTGGTGTCTGGCCGGAACAGGACTGGGGCACGGCTAGCTGGGTGGAGGCGACTAGCGAAGAATATGGACAGGAGCAAAACAAGGAGAAAGAGCCCTGCAAGGAGAAGCTCAGGTAAGTGTATGGGACCCTTGCACTTAGGACACACTCAGATAGCAGGGGTGTGGCAAAGAGATGGTATTTTCAACAGGAAAAAGGATCAGCCCCTAAACAGGCTGGCAGCCCCAGGGAAGGCCCGTCAGGACTTGCCATCTCAGCTCTGAGTGAGAAGAGAGGGACGGAAAAAGGTCAGAGTTCTTTGAGCACTTCCCTTAGGGACTGACTGTTCCGGGGACACCTTCCACCAAGTTCAAAGTCATCTACTTGTCTCAGTCTCTTGTCACTAGTAATCAAGGCTGGGGGCCTGATTGAGATGCTGTCAAGCCCTCTGAAGTCCACGCAGATGGAACACCCCCCTCTTCCTTACCCACAATCACCCATCTCCTCTTCACTGCAGACCACAGCACCCAGCATTCCAGCAGCTCCTGCAGGTGAGTTATCAAGTGACCCCGGCTGCTCTTCTCTGTGGGAAGCTGCAGATTTTCTGGCATCACAGATACCAAGGGGACATCCCCTATTTCCAGAGAGGCTAGAAAGACAGAAATGAAAGGCTGCTTCAGTGCTCAGTGCCATGAGTGTCTCTCATTGCCTTCCGCTCTCCTTTACAAAATCTACTGCAAGGTGCTGTGCAACTCTTTCTAAAGAGACAGAGTAAGACCCAGGCAGAGGCAGGGATTTCCCAGGATGTCACAGGAAGCATCTTTGTCAAGTCACTTTCATGTGATAACTACACTTCTAAATAGCTCAGTTCAAAGCTTATGCCTCAGGCTCTTCCTTCTCTGCCAGATCCCACTAACACTGTCCATAAGGTCACAGGGACACTGCATGCTTCTTGAGCCAACCTGTCCCTCTAAGTATCGTTTACAGCTAATTACACAGAGCAGACCTCCAGCCTGGCTCCTCTCTAATCTCTCCACTCCAGCTCAAGGATGCCTAGGGATCTGCTCTCTTCTCTACAGGTGAGAAAGGGGCACTTTCTGTCATGGGGTCAAAGTGTGCCTGCCATGCTGACCCAACTGGAAAAAGCTGCTTTGCTTCTTCACAAGATCCCTGATGTCCTGGGGCCCCTGTCAAAAAGCATCCTGCTGTTCACTCTGCACAGGGGAAGGGAAGGAGTTATTTCCATCCATTACCATTGCACTAAGGAGACAGCTCTTGCAGCACAGGGCCACCTCTCAAAGGCAGCTCAGAGCCTGCCCTGCAGGAAGAGGGTCTGCACACTGCTGTGGGATCAATGGGCCATTGATCCATTGCATCCAGTTCCTGTTTGCTGCTGGGCCTGAAAGCTTTCCACTGCCCAGAACAGTTCCACTGGGTGGAGGCAGGGGAGGGAGAGTGGTTGAAAAGGAAGAGATCCCAGCAAGTTTTAAGAGCTTATATGGTCTCAGAAAAGTCACTGCCCTCTTCTTGCCACAACAAAGGAGATTCTCTGAGGAGGTGATGCTGGAGAACAACAATTCTCTTGTGTGCCTCCCAAATGCATTGCTCTGAATGGCAGAGAAGAGGGAAAAACTCTACTCAAAGGTGAGGTGTCCTGCTGCTATGGATGTGCTATTTCATGGCTACATTCATGTCACTATCAGTGACTCCAGCCAGAAAGTACAATCCTCATTAGAGAAAGCAGCACCCACTCAAAAGCTCAAAGCAACTTACAACCATTAGTGAGTGCAGACTCCTACAACCTCCTGTGACAGCACCACGTCCAGCTTAAAAGTGAAAAAAGGGAAACAGGCATGGACCAGTGGCAGGAAGAACTGTAAGATGACCACGGAAGTTGGCACTACACAGCAGGCACATACCAGGCTCATCCTCCACACTGAGCAGTGGGATGTCATCATCTAGATACGGAAGAGTCTCTCTGCCTGCTCTGGAGGTGGTCTCTGAGGCAATGAAGAGATCTTCAGCCAGGTGCAAGGCACTCTTTTTGGTGCACTTCTGGCTACAGCTGGGTTGCAGCAGGGAAGGAGAAAAAGGCATGAGTTTTAAGCCACATATGCAGCAAAGTTACCAGTGGGTTCCTTCAGTGACAAGAGCAGCAACAGTCTGCTCCAATTAGTTGGAAAGGCAACAGGCTCTGCCATGAACTATTTCCACTAAGTGTTGAAGAGGTCAGGGGCTGAGCTGCTCTGGCAGCAGGCTGGGCTAGAGACAGTGCAGGGCTGAGCCATTGAACACAGGGCACTGACTGACAGCACTTTCATCAGTTCACCTCCCTGCTAATGAATTAAATCAGGCCAGGTCACCTGCACTGCTAAAGAGCAGGGGAAGGGGAAGTGTGCTGACTTCCAGATACAAATCTCCATGCCTTGCTGCTGCTCACGGGCAGGAGCAATGCTGATCTGTCTGCATCACAGGGCTTGTACCTCCACACCCTGAGGATTCAGCTGTGCAGTAAGTGCTCTGAGGACACAAATGCCTCCAGTACTCCATAGGATTCAGGGAAGAGGCATGACTGGCATTGCAGAGTCTGGCTCCTGGGAGGCACCTGTGCATACACTGGGACCCTTCCATTTTGCTCCTATCTGGTATGGCAGAAGGTAAATTTCCCTTCTGCTAGAGACTAACAAGGAACGGCAAAGTCAAGGTGTCTGAGGGTTATGAATATAACTGAGAGCACAGGGCAGGGATTTGCACACTGCCTTGGCAGTGAGCTCCACAACAACTTTTCACCCACACAAGGAAGCTCCAGGGCTCACCTGGTTTGGCAAGAGCTCTCTACTGGGGACACATAAAGGGTCCATATTCCAAGAGCAGCTGGCATGGTGAAGAGCACAGCTACCCAGCAGCAGGACACAATGAGTGACATGAAGAGTCCAAAGTCATGTACAGCTGGGATCTACATGAAGAGAGAGAACACAGAGCTGGGATCACTTAGGGCAGGAGACTGCGAGACACCAGTCTAGATAGAGCTATCTGGAGGAGCTTGAGAATAGCACATGCTGACCTCAGCCATGGTAGTCAGCAAACCTAGCAAAGAGCTGAGCTGGAGCCTGACAACCACTGGATCCTGTTTCATCAGTGGCACAAGAAATATTGTCTCGGATGCTGATACAGGGAGAGTGTCCACTGCCTTAGCACATGCAAGGGACAGCTCTCTTAGAGCAAGCAAGTCCAGCACACCTCTGTGCTGGAGGAGAGGCCGGAAACACGGTGCTGGGAGCCCTCTGGCAGAAAGAGAAAGCCCCAAATCCCAAAGCTGCAGCATACCTGGGAGAAGATGTTGGCAGCATAGGCTGCAGCTGTGGTGAGGGAGGTGAAGAAGGTGGCCTTCCCTGCTGTCTGGATGGTGTGGATCATGCGCAGCCGCAGGTCCTTCAGGTGGGTGGTTTGGCGGTAGGTGTTGATGAAAACAAAGACATCATCGACCCCTGGGAAAAGAGGGAGGAGACTTTGACACTTTGCTCATAGCAGGGACACATGCTAAAATCTAATTTCCCTTCAACATTTGCTCTGCAAATAATTTCACTTCACAGGTAATGGAGGGAAAGGGTTTGACAATTCAGTCTGCACTTGCCACCATCACCTTTCCCTCTCCTGCAGGCAGGAGCTATGGAAGGCAGCACAGGTAGCTTTGAGGAAGGATGTGCTTACCAATCCCCACAATGACAAAGGCAGCCACACCGTTGAGTATTCCCAGGTACTGGATCCCAAACACGACGTGGTACAGGAACAGAGCCACCAGGCAGCTTAGGCCAATACTGGCGATGCCAAAGAACGACAGGAACACTAGAGGATGAAAGGAATATGGAGCAGATAGTCCTGCTGGGAGAACAGACACCTCACACCTGCCCTGTTGGGATACTGGTTCCCTGGAGTGTGTTGGTGACAGAGAATAGCTCAGGGCTGTAAGAGTACAGTTTGCAGACTCCTTCCCATGAGGCCCATCCATGAAATTACATCAGCTTTACCAGCACTTGTAAAATGGGAATTTGCATCTTATTCTTGTTCTCTGTGAGCCTTCTCCTAACCCTGCCTAGAAATCTTTGCTCTGGAGAATCAGACTTGCATGACCTTCTGCATGCTGCTGTGGCACAAAGCCAGGCTGGTGTCAGAGCACCAGAGCCTCTCCTGGGGCTTGCACAGACACAGCCACAGCACGTTTGGATGTGGGTAAGAGCAGGGCATCTGTGACTACAGCCTACCTGAGCAGGAGGTAAGGATGTAGACCAAGACAGCTATGCAGCTACTGCTGATGAAGGCCAGCAACATGTCGTTGTTGAAAGTCCTCCTCACTTCATAGTCAAATAAATCCGTCCCTCCATACAGCACCTGGACTTTGCTGGGGTTGGAAGATATGAGGAAAGGAAAAGGAGTAGGCAGTTGAGTGTAGAGACAGCAGAACCAGGGGATTCGAAGGACAGTGTGTCCCCCAGAGCCAAAGGGGGTCACTGCTGCCATAAACTTGGCAGTTCTCTGAGGAAATAGTTCAATGGTGAGAGCGGGTTGAACAAGGCTGCTGCTGGAGGTGAAGTTCACACAGAAGGGAGAAAAAGAAAAGAGCACATCCAATATTTTTTTAAATGCTTCCAGTGCATGGTGGGTCTTTGGCACTAACAGACAGCTCCTGAAACCCTCAAACCAATCCCATCTGTAATCCTAATCATTGCTTATTATATTGAACACAAAGGTAATAACCAGCGGATGTGGGCAGAGTGGGAGCTTATCAGAAACCAGATGATTTACCAGCTTCTGCTTCTGGAAGCAGACTCTGAGAGGAAGTAATCCCAGATAATATAACCAGGAGTACAATAACTGCACCACAGGAGGCTATTAGAAACCTGAGCTTCAGAATCAAGCCTTGGCCCCAATTCCCCCTCAGCACACCCTAACTGCAGTGTGCTCTGCCAGCCCAGTGCTGAGCACACTCTGTGGCTGCCTGCTTGCAGGGGTGGCAGGGGCAGGCTGCACTTCACTCTGCTTTTGAAGACCGATGTCCCTTTGTTCTGGGAGCTATTGGGGTTCAGAGCAGTGGAGCAAGTACACTGACACTGGAACCCACTTCCTTCCCTCAGCTGGCTGGAAACTGAGCTATTCTTCTAGTTCTATTTGACCATCTCCCTCTCAAACCATTGAGATTCTATTCAACCAAAGTCATACAGACCTGGTAGTGAAAAAAGGCAGCATTTTCTGAAACTTCTCCTGCCCTAAAACTCCCCTCCTCATGTCCCTATATAAAGGGTAAACACTTCTGGAAGGAATTACCCTAGCACGATTAGAAGCAGACTTGGATCCACAGACTGATGTCTTGAGTACAGCCCATTTCACCCCCTGCATCTGACCAGCTGGGGCCAAACTCAGACCAGGAAAGCAAAGCAGGAGTGATTTTGGAGTCAGGGGAATTGGACTTGTGAGACGGAAATGAACAGACAGGAAAGGCAGGCACCGGATACAATCTTTGGCTTGCTTTCTTTGTCTCTATTGATGTCTCTGGCATGTTGCTGCAGTAGGAAGTGGCATTAAAGGGAAGCATATGAGTGGTTTTCTGCCATATGCTCCCCACCCTCATTCAGAGCACTGTGCCTGAGCCCATCTTCTGAGCCTTCCAGGTGAGAATGGATGCTCCAGGGCTATCAAACCAGAGCTGGCACCCTGAAGCTTTTACACCCTGAAGGGCCTATTCCATCCACTCCTTGAGGGGAGCAGAAGCCTTTCCTGCTCTCACCCACTGCCAGCAAGGCACCTGCTCTGTCTGCACAGACTCTCACCTTGTGGACTGCTTGGCCAGCATGGCCACGTAGGTGATGACAAAGTTCTGGAACTTGTGGCGCTGCTCTTCCCAGCGATCTTCCACTGAGTAGTAGTTGGGCAGCGGTGCCCCAAAGAGGATTTCACTCCGCAGCAGAGAGCTCTTCTTGTTCTCAGCAGACAGGCCCTCATCCACATACCAGTAGAATTCGGGATGGGTCATGGCCAGCTCCAGGGACCCTTTGGGAGAAAGCAGCACCACTTTTGTTAGATCCTGCTTAGCTGACTTGGCAAGGCACAGGGTCTACTCTGACCAAGGGAAATCAGGAGTGATCCTGCCTTTCATCAGAGTGACACTGACTGCTGCTGCCTTGCAGAGAGCAAGGAGGGCTGGGGAAAGCTGAATGACAAAGGTTCGCATTCCACTTCTGCTTTGTGAGTTTGCTTGTGATGTTGCCTACAGGCAGTTCCCCATGAGGGATGTGATCTCAACCACAGCTGCCTCGAGCAGCAGTGCACACAACATTCCCATCAATATTGCTGGATGCACTTAGTGCTCCTACAGCAGGCCAGTATCTGCTCCATCACAATGGGAAGCACAAGAGCCAAACAAAAAACCCATGGCAGGTGAGGAGTCCTGGCTCTGCTGTGACCTGGTACTTCTGCCACCTGATGGTGTAAGGGATGCAGAGTAAGTGCTGAGTAAAAGGCACTATGCCTACCCCTAAAATGCAAGTTCCCTTGAGTTCACACAAGACACAGAAACTGTTCTCTTTCCTTTTTTAACAGCAGAACTACCACACTGGAGCAGACGGAGTTAATCCTCTGCCTGCTCCCTGTATGGCTCCTGTACAGCTACCGTCTGCAGCCGGTGCTTGGGAGACAGATGGAGGCTTCATCCCACAGCCACATCACACCCACAGACTCCTCATGATTCACCCGTTTCTCACCATCCAGAGCCTCTGCTGTACTAGACAGGCACAGTACAGGGTACAGAGCTGGGAGGAGGTGGCAGGGCCTTCCTCCTCCTCTCCTTATAGAGTCTTTACAGCTGGTGACTCACAAGCTGCCTTTCAAGCTCCAGAGCAGCCCACAGACCTCTGTCATATACTCTATGGTGAAGGGAAGCTCATCCCTATTGTCTATTCAAGATCTAACATGCCTCTAGTGAACTACAGTCATTTGCAGGGGACAAGGGTCAATAGAAGGCATCTGTACAACGCTGTACCACCCTGCATTTGTCCCTCTTGCTCGCCTGCTGGGGTCTGTGACTGAGGTTGCAGGGCCTTTGCTAGAAGAGTTCAAAAGGGGCCCTAGCACAGAACAGACAATTCCTCAAGGCACAACATGGCAGCATCTTCCTCTCTGCACATGGCTGCACACCAGTAAGTAACTGCCTGAACTTGCAGGAGATGCAGGCCTTAAAACATGCCAGCCCCCACCCAGGGCCCCCAGCTCACCTTGGATGTCAGCAAGGTCTTGTCCCATGCCATCATAGTATATCTTCCCTCCTCTTTCAGTGGGAAAGAAGTAGGTCATGAGGGAGCTGGGAGGAGAGCAGTAGGAGTAGGAGCCCAGGGGCAGGTCCTTCAAGACCTCATGGGGCTTCCAGCAGAACTCACGGAAGTGAGGGTGGTCCATGATCTTGCGCTCGACCTCGTGGATGGTAACCAGGCGCTCGGTGGTGAAGATGTTGTTCTCAGAGTCCCCTCGAGCCAGAAAGATGAGCTCGATGCGCCAGTGGGCATGGGTCTGTGTGTTGGCACTGATGTAAGTGCTGGAGTAGTCCCAGTGGGGGGCACCCCTCCCAGTCCGGGCAGTCCTGTTTCCTGGGTTCAGCTGGGCCTGGGAGCTCATCCTGCTCTCTGGGGTGCTGCGCTTGACTCGGGCACTGACCCCAAGATGGGAAGCATTGAGATGGAGTTGCTGGAGCTGCTCAAAGATGAGCCTCTGCAGGGTTTCAGAAGTGAAGTCAGCCAGATCCCGGCGGTTCCTCCCCCATGACCCAAACTGGGACTTGAGGGCCAAGGCAAGAGCATCAAAGCGCTGAGAGGACTCGTGGTTACGGATCTCAAAAGCATTGTAGGAGATGTCGATGTCCAGGGCTGGGTAGTGGAGGAACATGACAATAGCAAGCACAGCAGGGATGGCACAGCCCAGGAAGAGGATGAAGCTGGCGCAGTAGGGGTTGGTAAATACCCAGCCAACAACATTCCAGAAGCCAGACACAGGCAGTGTAATATGCAGGGGCCTGACTCTGCAGGGGCTTTTCCCACACAGGAGAGCACCCTCTCGCCTCTTCTGGGAGCTGAAGGCTACATCCTCATCCTCCTCATCTAGCCAGACGTCCTGTAACAATGGGTCATCCTCTGTGTCCATGTCCAGCACCTGCACAAAGGGACAGAGAAAGCAGTCAGCAAGGCCCAGCACGTGGTGTCACCAGGCACAACCAGGAATCCACAGCAGCTGCCAAAGGGTCCCTGCAGCAGTAGTGGTGAGGACAGCACACTCCAGCCCTGTCAGCCTTGCACCCCCAGCAGCAAAGCAAGACCCCACAGATCTGCTGCAGCCACTGAAAGTACAGGTTCACGATGGGTATCCCACACCCTGTGGCAGTGAAACCAGAAAGGGGAGAAGTTCAAACTACGGTCCCAGAGCTCAGTGCTCTGACAGAAGAGGGCTCTGCAGGGTTCCAGGAACACCATGCATGGAGATGGCAGGAGATTCACAGGATGCTGCTCAGAGTGCAGCAGCAGGAACATTTAATTAGCTAACCTGCTTCTCATGCCCAGGAACAGTTCATGGTACCAGATGAAAAATGCAAGGGACCCTGCCTTCCTCTCCTCACAACTGACAATAGATTTCCCCTCTCAGCTATATGCAGTCTCATTAATCTTTCCCACCAAGTGTGCCTGTTGCACACAGACCCAGAAACACAAGCATCTGGATGCACACACACCAATCCTCACAGAGAAGTCAATGAGACCCTGCTCTAGTCCCTCAAGTTCCCTGCTCCAGTTCCCTCTTCACCACCAGCATGGGCAGAGAAGGGGCTGAACAGCCCCGTTTTCCTTCTCCTCCTGTGGGATATGGTTTATAGAGCGGGTTTTCCTAGTTCCTATGGAACAATTAGGAAGCAAAGGCAGTTACTGCCCTCATGGAATGAGAACGAGGAAACTCTCCCTGTTCAGCTCACACAGGGGTAGGAAATAAGGGAGACCCCGGGAGCCACCAGCACCCACAGGTTCTCAGACTCTCCCATGTGTCCCTCCTGGGTGCTGTGTGGTAGCCTTCCAAGACAGGAAGCCACAAGTGGTGGTCCCCGAAAGCAAAGCCCAGACCCTGGAAGAGTCACTGCTTTTCCCAGCAGCAAAGCCGAGCAGCCCCAGCTCACTGAGTGGACGAAGCTTCAGACTCTTACTTGTCCCTGACAGTTCCAAGCCATTTACATACTGGCCAGAAGCAATTTATGAGCTCTGCTCCTAACCAGTGTTTCTATCTCAACAGGGCTTAGATCAGCAGGAAGATGAATTGCCAGCACTCCTTAACTCTAGGTCCTCAGAAAGCCTAGTTGCTGCCCGAACTGGGACCAAGAGGAAGAGCAATGGGGCAGAAATGTTCCCTGGCAGAAGAGCGATGTGCCAAGGAGCAAGGGCCATAACAATGTCTCCAGCTCTGGTCAGCCTGGGTGATGCCTGTGGCTCTGCTCACAGGGACTTCAAGGGAGCTACCGCAGCTCCCATGGGTTTAACTCTGGGCTCAACAGCATCTGTGCTGGCAGGCTGGGCAGAGTGCTCCCAGCATTGCAGAGCCTGTGGGCAACAGGGAACCTCCAAGCTCCATCCTCCTTGCTCCTGCACACACCAAGGAAAGCGGGGATGTGGATGTTTGGTGCCAAAACATCCCACCCTTCCTGCCAGTGTGAGAACAGGGCCCTTCCCAACCATCACTGTGGTTGGGCTCCTGCAGTTGGCTCAGCCAGGCTGCAGAGAGCTGAGCAGGAGGGCATGTGTAAGCCTCTGCTGAATCCACCTCCTGCTCTGCAATCTCGCAGTGCCAAACCAGATGGGGACCACTGATGGCAGATGGCCACAGTCCCTCTTTTGCCAAACCTCTGATCCTCAGGAACAGGGTGAAGAGAGGGAGGCTCTCAACACTCGGCTGTGTTTCCCTCTTCATATGTAGGGCTGTTAGCAAGAAGAAAGGAAGGCAGGGGTCTTTTCAAGTCTTGAAAGGTTAGGAGAAATCTAGCTCAGTTCAGATTCCATTAAAATTCTTTAATATTCAGGATGCAGAATCCTAAACAACCAGGGAGCACCTGAAAGTTTCCCTGAACAGCCAAGCATCACTTCTTGAGCCTTTAGCACTGGGGCAAAGCCAAGAGCATACAAACAACACTGCAGGTCTGCAGGTGCTCCTCTGTCTCAGCTTCATGGCCATGCATACCCCTGTGCTCTTCTGTTGCTGCTTAGAGAGCTTTACTTCGTCATGCTAGGGAGGACGCTTTCCCAGGTCCTTCAATCTGCATACAAATCCTTCCCCAGCTGCTCCTTACTGCAGTCCTGCCTTCTCTGCCACACTCTGCATGCCCAAACTCTCCCCGCAGAGCAGCCAGAATCCCAGGGCAGTGACATTCTATGTGTCCACACCAGGTCCCCCAAACCCAGCACAGTGCCAGCCCCAGCTCCCCCTATGCTACTCATGTCTGTAGGTAGGCATCCCCAGTACATGCCAGCCCTGGGCCAGTTTAACTCCCAGCCATCACCTTCCTGCCTCCAAGACCTTCAGCTCACATTAGCCCTGCAGACTGGTGCTGCATCACTGTAGGTGCAAGCCTCAGTGATCTCATCTGTGCACTTTGTGTGTACACACAGTCACCTCCACTCCAGCTGCCCTATCTCCCATTGGCCTGGGCTCTCCTTCAACAGGATGGAGCTACTGTAAGACCTGCTGAAGCATACCTATTTTCTCTTTAGAAAGAGAGGTAAAGAGCCATAATAATTTCCCATTTATTGAGCTACTGAGAAGGAGGGAAAAGATTCTAATCCTGAAACAGAAGAGCCTGCACGTGATAAGAAAGGGAAATGAGACTGAGATAGTAATAAGTCAGCAAAGGAAGAATGATATCTTCTTTTTTAACCAAGAGCTAAATCCTTAACTCAAGGAAGGGATCAGGCATCTCCCTCTGGCTCTCCATCCACTCTCACAGTGACTGCAAAATCCAACTTGCAGCAGATGGGCACCCACAATGTATTCAGGCCAAGGCATTCTGCTCTCTAACCTAGGACTGGTCCAAATTCTGCTGCTGGTACACACCCCACCACAGCAAATCCTGGAAAAGCCCCAAGATTATCTGGATTCACGTGGAAAGTGAGTCAAGGAAGGATCAAGATTTGGTCCACAAAGAAGCAAGGGCAGGGAGGGAGGCGGTGCTGTCCCCAATAGTGACAGCCTCCCTCTGCATGTGGGGTAAGCACGTGCCTGCATCCTGCCCTAGTTGCACCACGGCTCTGAACTCCCTTCAAAGGAGAGTTTACCACATGATTCGGCTGCAAAGCCAGACACAGCTCACTTAGCATTGTCCCTGGGACTCGTCTGGCTTTACTGCCGTCCTCAGATCCTGCCTGGGTCAGGATGAAAGCTTATCCAACCCCAAACCACAGCAAACTGAGTCGGCGGGGGAGATAAACCCTGAAATCAGCCAGAAGGGAATGAAATGCATTTTTTCTGCTTGAATTCTACTTGGGCACTGGCCTGTTTTCCCTCTACCACTTCCAGTACTACCCAGGGACTCCCAGCACTGAAGCATGGCCCACTTACTTTTTCAATTTCAGGATATGCACAGTGGACCTCATCTTCCAGCCCTCAAAGCTCTGCCTCACTTCTGCTCCAGGATGGAAGGAACAGAGGATAAGAGATGTCCTAGGAGCCTCATATACATTTCTTTAGAGAAGAGGCACTGACTGATCCAGCCCATTGGGATAAGCATTAAGAGTTCTTGAGCTTCCCTCTGCCCCTTCCAAAGTAAACAGGATTCCTCCCTGGTTTCAAAAGCAGTCAGGACTCTACAGAGTGGCAGAACCTCCTGTAAAGAAGGTTCCTGGCTCAGATTTAGTGTGCTGCTGCAGGCATAGCTTTCATCAAGTCATGGAAAGGCAAAGAAAACTGGGTAAAGTAGTTAGTAAACAAATACTTTAACTGGAAAATGGTATTTGCATCCCTGTTCAGCAATTAACTGGGCATCCTCCCTGTCCTGCTGCACCTTACCAATGTGATCCAAGTAATGAGTGAAGCACTTCATGCATTGCAGGGCTATGGAGCACAGGGTCAGAACAAGTAGGACCCCTGTGAGCCTGACACACAGCAGAAAAGAAGAGACAAAGCCAAACCTGGGAGACCTTATGATCATCAAGAATTTTGCCTTTGCCTGCAGCAGGTGGGATCCAGCTCAGATCCCAGCAACCTTGCAGGGATTGTCACTCACTTGCACCCCAGCCAGGAAAAACATCCATGCAGTTCCCAGGTGACAAAAGTTCTTTTTCAGTGAAATCTAGGATAGAGGAAAGTCATTGACAAGTTGGGGAGAGGCAGTGACAGATGAGGAAGCTAATTACGCTCGACCTGACTAATTAATGCTGACTTTCAGATTAAAAAATCATCACTAGTGTTCCATTTCAATTACCCAGTTGTTCCTCCTTATAGAAAAAAGAAAGCCTTGTGCATCAGCAAGCTAGAAGGAGAAAAGGAAAGAAAGCACAAGGCTAGAAGGGGAGGGAAAGACAATTTCTGTAAAATGGGAGATTCCTATCGACAAAATAATTAAACTTCACATTTTTTTCTTCCATGGGCAAAGCTTTCAGAGCAGAGTTAGCAGTGTCGTGGTCCTATCTGTATTCCTGAAAATTCTTGGAGTGTCTACCAAACGCAGCTTTAGGCCCCTTTGCTAGCTATACAAAATTCCTCTAAGGAGAGAAATGGCTTTTGTACTTGCAAAATGATTCTGCTTCTGCAAAAAGCCTCCTCAGTAACAATGCACAGTTTATAGCAGGGGTGGACATGGTGCCTCCCAGGCCCTGTTATGTTGCAGAATGCTCTGCACAGCTCTGGCTGCATAAAACAACTGGAGGGCATCATTAATGGATACCCACTGCAAAGCAGGGCTCCACAGGGGCACTGAGACTCAGGACCCAGAGCTTGGCTCTGCACTTGAATCACTGAGACTAGTCTAGAAGGAACAAGCAGGAAGGGCTTTCTCAGCTGTCCCTTTATCAACAGAGCTGTAACCCTGTTCATGGAGGAGGCTGCTTGTTGCCCTTTGCTGGTGCAGACCAGCTCTCATCAGTGGGAAACAAGAAACAGTAAGGAGGAACTAAACAAAATTTCTGGGCCCTTAATTGGAAGTTTGACTTGCAGAGGTGTTACACTCCTGGAAAAACATGCACAGGACACCTCAGACTGAGCACCTGAGCCTGAATCTCCTGAAATACTTCCAAAAGCATGGCCTTAATGCAGCTACTGAGCAGAACCAGTGCCTGAGGACAGAAGCCAGAACCTGTTTCAGTGGAATACAAACCCAGAGATGCACAGGCTGCTTAAAGGCACTGGTTTAAACTGCTGGTTGGACTGGCTCCACCATTGTAAATCAATAATGACTACTCTTCCAATTGCACAGCACAATGAAGCAACAAGGCTTTAAACTGTTGGGGTTTCTTGGGTTTTTTTTCTGGGCCCTTTGCATTTCCCTTCCCACTTGCTTTAAATCCTTTGGTGAGACCCCAGACACTCTGCCAGTCAGGATAACATCAAAATGCTCCAGCAGCACATTGCTGATGGAACTGCAGTGCAATACTCTAAATATATTTGGTGGGAAAAAAGTTCAACAAAAAGATTAAAAAATATGTGTATGTATATACACATAAAGCTCTGTCATCTGCAGTTCCCCTTGCCCACAAGAGGCAAGACAACAGCTAGGGCCGTCTACAGGATGAAGGGTTCTCTGATCTCCCAAGCTTTAGGAAATCAAGTAAATGCATGCTTTCCTCTTTCACTGCTGACTCTCCTCCCCTTCCTTCCCCTTATAGGCACTTTTACACTCTGCCCAAGATAAGAGCAGCTGGAAATGGAAGGAATCAGCCAGACTCAATGATCTGAAAGCTCCTTCCTAAGCTAAAATGATTCTATGATCTATTGACCTGCTTTCAGAATGGACAGAGGCTGGTGGGGGCTCTCCTCCCTGCACCTCCCTGCTGTTCCACGTGTCTGACAAGCACTGATTAGATCACCTCATAATTATATGCCAAAAACAGTGTGGAAAGATTAGCTGCAAACTCAAGCACTCACCAGTCAGGAAATGCCAAATTCAGGGCTGGCACAGCATTCTTAATTTGCCCCTCTTCTGTAAATGCTTTGCGGTGCAGTTTTTCTTCCAAGCCGTGTCCAAAGGCAGGGACTTTGGCCTCCACCGGTGCATGCAACGGATGATGCTTCCCAACCCAGCAGCTATTTGCTACCTTGTTCTCTCCTCATTGTTCAGCCCCTGGTCTCATGCCTCATTTCCTGCACGCTGCTCAAGCCTGGCTCAGAGGCAGAATTATTAATTTCCTCATGAGCTTTTCAACACTGCCTGTCACGACAGAGTCTCGGGGCTGAACAAACAGGACTGAACTGAATCTTCTCCAGTATCTCTGAGAAGGAGGGGGTGGTGTAGTCCCCATCTGACAGATGTGTGAGCTCAGAAAGGAAAACCAGACACCTATCCTGGGTGCCTAGTTTGGCACACAACACAGCTCATTTCTTAGAGTGCAGGGAACAGCACAGATGGGGGCTGTGTGCAACAAATCGCAAGCAGGGCTTTGGTCTGCGAGCTGTAACATGAAACGTAACCATCCTTGTGCAACCTGACCTCTCTGCTGCCAAGAGACATCCGCCCTCCACACCCAGAGACAATTTCACACCATCTATGCTAACTAGTGACGTGCATGCCAGTACCTGGGCCGCCTCAGAAAGGCTTAACAGTGCCAGAGAGTGCAAGGACCAGCAGTTCCCTCAACTCTCTTCACCTCTAACCTTGCCATATGGACAAGGAAAGGGTCTACAAGGTCAGTATGTGGAGAAAAGGGAGAGAGACTGGTTTAAAAGATGCTTGCTTTGCTGTGTGAGAAGCCACTACCTGCACACAGAACATACAAGAAGAAAGTGGACAGAAGAACCAGGTAACCCTGCAGCTCTGCCCCACAAGGATGTACAGCAAAGGCAAGAAGTGGAACAAAAAGCAGTTCTGCTGCACTTTGCTAGGAGTAAGGTGCTGCAAATAACAACTAGCTCAACCACCAGAGTTTCCTATTTTAACACCACCATTTGTCTGAATGTTTCCTTAGCTAAGAAGAAGAGTGATCCCACAGCCTTGGATCAAGGGAGACCTTCGTATGGAAATTGAGGCAGCCCCACCATGGCTCCAGTGGATACCAGCCATGAGGTCTGTCCCACGGTGTTACTTCCTAAGTGACTCCAGGAAGAATCTGTATCCTGACAGATTTAAAAGAATTTCAAAAGAACACAATAACTATTCCCAAAATACTTGCTTCCAAGGACCGAAACTGGCACTTTTCAAAGAAAAAGGTCACCAGAATTTGTTGGTATCAAACCGTGTATGTTCTGGACTGCTGCAGGCATCAGCCTGCATAGGAACTTCCCTGACCTGCATGACATTGCCAAGAAAATTTATTTCCTGATAAAATAATTTGCTCCTGGTTATCATAGCTAATGATTGTAAGTGTTAGAAGACAGCTTCTTGGTTAACATCTCATGAAACATGCCTTGCAGCCTTCGGCCATGTTTGCCACTTGACTTCCTTGCCTGTGTTAATGATAAGGCCCTGCTGTCACTCAGGCATGTGGCACTGAGCGGCTTCTGCACAGGGATGCCAAGCAAGCTGAGACTCTGATATGCTTCAGAAATGACTTACCTAACCACTACAAAAATGACTTAGATTTTGTCTGAGCCCCAGCCTCTTGCTGTTGCTAAGTAAAGGGCTGGCTCTTGGCTCAGCTGCGTGCCTTTGGGTGCTTTGACACAGACTTCAAAAGCACCCTGGATCCCACCTCCCAAGGCCCCAAGATAACAAGCTTGTTAAAGGTGTGTGGATTTCCACACTCTGGCATCTCCCCTGAGCACCTGTGTTCCTGGCAAAGCCTTTACAGATCATTAAACACAGATGGCTGCCACAAACCAGGGCCTTGTATTATTATCCCAATCACTGTCACTCACTCCAGGAAGGAATCTCAGACCACAGAGAGGATTCACCAGTTTCCAAGCCCCTGGAATAAACTGCCCTCCCTGAAGATTGTTTGCTGCTCTTTTATAGATAAACTCAAGCTTCCCACACCACTGTCACCCTGAAAAGGAAAGCCAAGTCCTGCTGGCAGTGCCCAGCAGTTATTTATTATTCCACCCCATGCTCAGGCTCCTCAGTTAATGTCACCATGGGCACGAATACCACTCTATGCTCAGCTGCATGATTCCTGCTCTGACCCCACTCCCCACACCTGCTCCTTGCAGCAGGAGGAAGTAGGAAGACAAGGGCTGGCTGTGCATCCTCCTCCATCTGCAGCTGCCCAGCAATGGCCTGCTTGTGTGCACCCTGTGCTTCTGGGACTAATCAAAACACCCTCTCCAGAGTCTCCCCATAAGCTGCCAGTTCATTACGGAGGAGGAGGAGGGTAATTTCTTCCTCACCATGCATGTGAGTCTCTTCCTCACCCTCAACCTAAGCAGCAGTTTGTACTGAGGCAACTTTGGTGGTTGTGGCTCTGTGGGCAGTAATATGAAAGGTAAGACACAAATGCCAACCTGTCCTACTTGCCAAGGACAGCACAGGCAGCTGTTTCATCTCTTGCCACTCCAACATAAGAAGTACTATTAAGGTTAAACTTTTTGCAAGTATTCCCCTTCACCTGAAGTGTCTGTATTCAGCCAGCTCTGCCTCTGGCCTTCCAAGGGAAGGAGCTCCAGGTAGAAAGTGACATCTGCACATGTGTCAGAGTCATATGAGTCAGAATGCCTCACTCCAGATGCTACCCAGCCCCACTCTGATGGATCTGAAGGTCTTTTGTCTTTTTGCTGCTGTAGTTTACCAACATCAGAAAATGCCAGATTCACAACAGGGAGGCTGTAAGGACTGGAATCTCTGGTGGGGACATTTCAGTCCCACTCAGCTCTTCAGCAGGGCTTTCCACATACCAGCATGAAAGAGGAATGGGTGATGCAGTAGTGCACTTATAAGTGAGGGAGCAGAAGTCATACCCAAAGTGGTTCGTGCACCATTCCAGCTCCGTGTGCTGAGCTCATCTGTGATATAGATGCAGCCTCTTATTTCTGAGCATGTGAGGGTCTGAACTTTGGGGAGAATTTGTCCTGACAGACACCACAGCTCAGCAGGAATAACTATAGCAAGCCACACTCTGCTCTCACTCATGGAAAATGTGCCACTGGGTTGGAAGGGACTCACAAAGCAGCTTGTGGCTAGCTGGCTCTCGGCAGCCTCCGTAGTGGGATCTGAGCAGGTATGTCTTCCCACCTCCCACACTTCTCTCTCTGAAACATATGCAGCTACCTGCTGTCCTTCCATGGAAACCTGGTGCTTCTGGAATTCCATTAATTAGCACTGCTTTTTCATCTTCCCAAGATCAGCGAGAAATCTGGAAGCAGAGATGTAAAACCCAAAGGCTGGAGAGCCTCTAGTGCCACAGCTAACTGCTCCAGGGTAGGACCTGAGTGAACATGAGGCTCTTCAGAACAGAAGGAAAACTTCCTGAGGGAAAGGGGAGGATGTGGAGACAAGATGCCTCAGTGCCTGAACACATCGGCAGATCCCCTGCCAGTACAAGGACTTAAAGCTTTCTGCCAGCTGCACCAACCATGCAGAAACTCACATTAAATGTTATCGCAGCTCAATGAGCACAGTCCTGCAGACAGTTAGCGGAGGAGGGGGCAAGGCTTGGAATAAGCAAACAGGCTTTAATGACACATTAATCTCAGGGAGAGTCCAGGATGCTTCCTAATACAGACAAGAGACAGGAAGAGCTGGTTCCTGTTAGTGCCTGTGCAAGGGAGGGAAATGCTACTAGTGGCAGCTCCCAGAAGCTGCCAGTGAAGCCACGTCTGTAGGATACAGGTTTAGGCCACCAGGACTCAGCTGAGACAGCAGCAGTGTCCCTTCTCTGTCCCCTCTTCTCCTCCCTCCAACACAGACCTGTGACCTAAGCCTAGCACAGGAGCAGTTCAGAATGAGGCAGATACCCCCTTGCCCTATTCCCCTTCTACCACCAAAGATTCAGAGATTAACCATGAGAGCTGCACAAGCTCAGAGGCTCATGAATAGCAATCACTCAACCCAAGGGATAGCAAGGGGCTGCCATCTGGCAAAGGATCCTAGCATTTCAGGCAATTGTTCTCAGTTCCTCACTGTATCCCTCATCTCTCAGCCAGGCTGAGATGCTCCTGGTTCTAACTGCAGCACTGAGACCTGCAATTAAGCCACAAACCTGAAGCAAACATTCATGGCTCTACTATTCGTTCTTCCTGGGGCAAACCACATTGTCTGCTTCTGAACTGCTCTCATATTCTGGAGCCTGAGATCCCATCTTCCACCCTTTCACAACATGCCTTATCCCAAAGCCTCCTGAGCAAACACAGGCTATTCTTTCATGGACATCTGTGAAATGATTTTCAAAGGGATTCACTCCACTGACCTATGCTGAAGTGGAATTGTGCCTGGCTCTCTGGAAACCAGACCCACTTGGCTGAGTCAGGGACCAAACTCATTTGCAGGCATCCCCCAAATAATCCAGAGGAGCAGAAATGCAAACAGCACCAGGATCTGCAACATAACTGAGTAGATGGGGATGTAGGCAGGTGGTGGAGATGCAGGAATGAGTTTAGTTGCCAAGATTTGGATCCAGAAGGAGTGATCTCCCCCACAACATATCAGAAATATGGGAGAAATACAAGAAACAGCAAGAAGCCTGTAAAAGAAATGTCATCACAGCCTTAACTTAATCTGCCTCTGCCTCTTCCAGTGCAGCTCTCCGTTATGGGAATCTAGATAAAGTCCAAAGCTTTCCTGTACCATTTACAGAGAAACCTACATTGTGAACTCTGCAGCTAGTGCAAGGTAACTTCCACCAAGGAATTGCTTCCATGTAGCAGATTTACAGGAATGAAGCTTCTATTCTTCAGCTTAAGCAGTGCCACAGGGGATGAAACATTTACCTGCTGATATATCTTGTTTTCAGTTGTCACAGGCTGGCATTTTTCAGCTCCTGAACGCTGCAGCGTTTCTGCCATGCTCTGTGCACAAGCATATTGACATCTGTGACAGAAGTGAAATGGACCAAAGAACCCCACAGACCACAGCTCAGTTGCCCACTTGCTGCCTGGCTCAAAGAGCCCCACATGAGGTGCTGAGATGCAAGAGTTAAGACTGGGAGAAAGAGAAGGAGTGGCCTTGGAAGTAAAATTCAGTTTGGATGTGGAAAACACGTGACTCAAAAGCACATATAACAGTCTGAGACACTTCATTTAAAAACATGCCCAGGGATTTGACACCCAGCTGAGTCCAAGGCACTGACAAGTGCTCAGTGGGTCCTGCAGAACCACACCTTGCAATGCCTGGGCCTGGAATTTGGGAATTGTGGCTGTTGGCAGGAAGCACCAGAAGAAGCAGCTTTCTGCACGGTTCAAGGACTAGCTCAAGCTTTCCAGCAAAACAGATTTAGCTTTCAAAACAAGCTGTTGTCAATATTGCCCAGACTCACAGCCCCCAGTTTAAATGGAGCCCACTGGTTTATTGAGTTGCTTTCATGCTCTTGAGGGCCTGTCCACCTTTCCATTTCAGCTCAGCTACAAAAATTGGCTTGGAAATTAAATTTGGCACATGAGTTGTTAGCCCAAGGGTGTGCTAGGTGGGAGGTGACAGGAAAGAGGTGGCAGAGGAAATATAGAGACAAAGGATGAGGCCAGATTTGCTTTACAAGCAGGAGTCAGGACTGCACTGGGTTTTTCTCAGACATTGAAAATGCCCTATTGGGCTCTAGTGCAAATCTGAGTTTGCAGCTCCATCTTCTTCAGGAATTCATTTGCCTTGTTAAAAGGAGGAACAAAAAGACAAATTATTTGATTCAGAGAATCAAGTATGCTGCATGTTCAGCAGTAGCTTGAGCAGCAGAAAGGATTAGCTGTTGTTTTGGGGTTTTTCCAGATTGTCTCTGCAGACCTTAATACAGCTCTCAAAAGCAATTCACTACCAGCTCCTGGGTGTGCAGCCGAGCCAAGAAACAAGTCAACATACAGCACATCCCTCCAGGAGCAGAGCACTTTACATTTATGCATCATATCAGCTTCTATCGGAGACTGTATAAACCCTTTGCAAACACCTATCAGATCCAATTCCCTTACTCCTCTAGGGGAGCAGGTCAGATTATATGCAAGTTTACAAATGAATTAAGCAAGGCTCCACAGTTGAGCTCCTGCTTTGCTGCAATTCAGCCACTGCTTTTGCTGATTTTAACAGAAGCTAAACCAGGCAAATTACAACTAATGTTAAGTTTTAGTTGCCATTCTGGGGAGTAAATACAACTCTAGTTAACAGTGACACAAACCGGGTCCCCAAAACCTGAGACATCCTAAAGATAGACCCAACTCTTCCAAATCCTCTGCTTTGATTACCAGATGCCCCAGCTCCTCCCATGCTCAATATCATAACATGAAGAGATGTTCATACCCAGCAGAGGCCTGGAAGGTTAACACAGTAATTTGCTTCCCTGCTAGTGGTCTGTCTGCAAACACAAATCCTTTAAGAACATAGGAATGCAGGGGAAACTGGGATCCTGTGATACATTTTGAAGATAAGCTGCCAAAGAAACAATGTAGTGAGCCAAATGATGCTGGAGATGAAAGTGCCAATTTGATGTAGGGCATTGTTGTTACTTATTAAATAGGTATCACCACATATAGCTGAAGAAACAGACTCTGTGACTTGCTAGCCCAACATCAGCCAGCCAGGAGAGCTAGAGATCTCCCAGAACCTTATTCTGTGTTCAAGTCAAAGAAATTTTTGCTATGCAAAAGCAACATGAGAAGAAAATCTGTGGCAGCATCCAGAAGGATACCCTGAAGCCCATACAAGCATGGCCAAAGTCCTCTTAACAGGTAGATCCTGAGCTCACATTCCCAGCAACAAATCCAAAGTAACTTCAGCACCCCCCGTGAAGCAATAGCATCCACATCCTGAAGTGCAGGCAGAAAAATGATTCTCAGCTCTGATTCTCCCCCATAAAGAAGCAGAGAGTCAAGGCCAGCAGCAGTTTAAGAACCAGATGACTGCCAGTATGTCTTTCACTCCCTGCAAACACATTGGCCTCTCCCCCTTCTCCACTATTTATGTAACATGAACTGTCTTCCATTCAGGAGGAGCTGTTCTCTGCTAACAGAGCTTGGCAAAGATCAGGAATTGACTGTGCCAGCTTTCAAGCCTGCTGCCTTAAGGCAGATGGCAGGGAAACTATCCCAACCTCCTTCCCCAAGCAAGCAGAGATAACTCAAAAAAGAAAAAAGAAGAAAAGGAGAAAAGGGTCAGGTACAGCTGTGATTTCAGTGCAGGAGGCAGCCTGTGCCTGTGTACCCTGCTCTGCAATGGGCAAGCAAAGACTGCTGCACTGCCAGGATCTGCAGGCTGAGAGCAAGGGCACAGCTTTCCCTGGAAGTTTTATACTTCCCAAATTACAAGAAAGAGGAGATGCTCTGCTCCTCCAACTCAGTGCTGCTGCTCCAGCCAAAACCACAGTGCTGCTATGGCTAGCATTGAGCTGCACCTTTATGGGAGAGGAAATCTCTCTGGGGCAGCTGGAAGAACAGGATTCCCACAGCTATTGCAGACACGCAGCATAAAACAAAAGCTCTGGTTGCAGACCATCCTCTGCTTCCATCAGCAGAAGACAGCTGCTCTGCTATCCCCAGCACAGTGGGTCTCCAAGGAGGGGTTCAGTTCGCCCCCATGAAGGGATCACACTCAGTCCCTGGCAGGAATAGGCACAAGTGGACTCCTGAGCTGTGAAGTTCTGAGGGTTCAGGTCTGGTGAAATCTGACATGCACGTGCTTCATTCTTGCAAAAGGAGGGCAGCATTCCCAGCGAAGCAGCTAAAATGAAACCTCGGAAGCTTGTTTTGCCAAACTTTTTGTGTCTGTATTTTCTCCCACAGTAGTGTGACAATCCAGTTATCAATCTTTTCTGGGTTTCAGTCCTACAAAAGCATGACTCACTAGCAGTGCTGAGACCTCAGAAAACTCCTCTCACAGTGCTGCAGAGGACACTTAATGACAGTATGATAGGCAAGAGGGTCATAAAAAATATTCCTCTAGGTGCTAATTCAGACAGTTGTAGTTCAAGCCTGAAGCACACTGCCATCAATGGGACAATTTACAAACTTGCATCTAAACCTACACTGAAACATATGCTGGACTGAGGTCAACAAAATCTCTCTTGCTGACTTCACCTAGAGCTGCACGAAGCATTTAACTCTTACATTGCCTCCCCCATGCTCCTGAATTATTCATTAAAGGCCAGACACTGCAATCTATAGTCACCCTGTGCTTGATCTGTCCTTTAAATTGACTTGCATTAGTCTGAGTCACAAGCACCACAGAACCTTACTCTTTAAACAGTCACAGCAGAGATGTTCATGACATAAGCTGCTTCTCTGCAAGAGGACAGGAGGAAGGATCCAGCCCTCAGAAAAGGCCTCAGAATTCAGAGAAAATTCACTCTAGTAAAGCTGCATCATGATGAATGAACCCCAGCAAATCTGTGTGAAATCAATCATTTAAAGACATAGCCTGGTCTGTGGTGTCACAGGGGAGACATAAGGGAGTGCTTGAAACTAATATTTCATTGTTCAACTTCATCACAAAGTCTGGAAATACATTCCCCTGCCCCTGGCCACACATTCACAGAGCTGGATGGCACCTCGTGAGGACCCTTTTCTCTCGCTGTACAGAGGGAAACAGGAAGGTGTGTGGGAAGGCAAGCAAAGGATGTGTTCTGCTCCTCTGGACTGGCATATAATGAACAGAAAGCATGCAGGACTGTGTGTCACCAAAGAGGTAACAAGTACCCACACTTAGCAGCAACTCCTTCCTCTGCCAGCCTTGCAACTTCCAACAACCAAGCCTCCCAGATCACTTTCATAGCTCTGATCCTGAAATCCTCTGAGGCTACTTAAACAGCAGATAAACTCACATCCCAGAGAGCTGGTTACTGAGCACCTTTGAGCCCAAATCTACAGTCAGATACTTTTAAACAAGCAGTGAATTAAAAATAAGTGAAAGGTGAAATCTTTTGCACTACATTGAGAAATGTAAAGGGGTTTGATTTTTTAGAATGAATTAATCTGCTCAATTCTCATTTATGTCAGTGCTTGATAAGATTAGAGGACTAAACCAACTGTATGCTAAATGCTTTGTGCTGAAGAGAGTCTTGCTGGGATTTGCTGCATGTTGTCATGCACAGAGACCACAGCAACATCAGCCAGAGACCCTGGGACTCACAGAAGGACCTGCTCAAACTTCAGCAATAAAAATCACAGCTTATCCAGATTCTCCATATGCCATCAGGGTATGAACTCCTATCCCTCTCCAGTTCCAGTCAAGCTTACTTATTAAGCACTTGTACCCAAAAGGCAAATCTTTGTATAAGCAGCACTTATCTCAGATCACTGAGATCACAAGAGGATTTCAGATGTGTTGTGTTTTTTCTGGATGCAAAAAGCCAACACCATAGTCACACCCTCCCCCTGTGCCATGCTAAAGCACCTCAGCCTCGTGCTGTGCAGTTACATACACACACATCACAGCCACCCCCATAAAATCCTGCACAACACAGCTTGGTAAACCGCTCTGGCACTTCAGACGTGACAGATACAGAAGCAGTGGAAGTTCTCCTGTAACTTAACGACTTCTTCTATTGGCCTGACAAAGGCATTTGTGATGTTTAATTCATTGCTGCTGAAAAAGCAGAAGCTCAGGGGAGGCATGGCCAAGGATGTAGTAGGTACTGAGAGAATTTCTAGTACCTAGCAAAGGCATTCTTCCCAAACACCTGAAAACTAACAGATTTCACCAGTGTGAAATCCCCCTTTTCTGTGTCCCCAAATTACACACTGCTAGTCAGATACTGTCACCCTGACTCCCTGTAAGTGCCTTACTCCACTGCTGCAAAGAGACAGCATGTCAACAAGAGTATTTGTCAACAGAGCTAAGAACACTAGAATATAGCCAGGGAGGTAAATCTAGATGGAGCATCAGCGACTTCTGAGGCTGGATTTGGCCTTGTACGCTGCAGAAACTGAATCACAACCCTCACCACAATGCCGATGCTACTTCCCAAACACCAGCATGGTTCTCACACATTATGCTGTCACATATTGCTCTGGGCCATTTGTCCCTTAGCCTTTCCCCATGTGTGTCTAGGTCAAACAGCCACAAACACTGATGGCTGAATTCCTTCAATCATTTTTCTATTGGATGAGCATTCTCCTTCTGTAGTGGAGTATTTTCCTCCTGGGAATACAGCAGGTATTCTTGAGGGGAGCAGGAAGAAAGAAGGAATAGATCTTTTATCATATTAAGTACTTCCATTCCATCTTTGTTGTCTTTTTCACTAGCTCAGGTCTGTTTTATTCCAGGCTTAGGGAATCAAACTATAAGGCTCCAAAGGGGTAAAGAGACTGGCTTGATGAGGATAACCTGTGAAGACACATCCAGTATGATAAAAGCCTTGTAGCTATTGAAACATCTGCCTTCAATAGAGTTATTGTGTTGCTAGGTTTCCATCTAGACACACAGCCTAAAAGAGCAGTCAAAGGAAGCTGATGCTGTGGATATCTTTATCAACACTTCACAAGGTCATTGGGGAGGAAGAGGGAAAAAATATTGTCCCCGAGCAAAGTTTTACTGGTGAGAATAAAAAGTTAGTTTCAAAAGTTCACCCAAATTTTCATGGGAAAAAAAAAAAAGAGCTCTCAAGATAGCTGATTTTATGTGTCTAAGTGTGTGACTCTGTGAGCAAAAAGTGTGTTTATTCTGTCAATCTGAATTGTAAAAGCACTTCTAACACACAAGTCCTCATCCCACTTGAGTCATGTCTTGCAGCTGCAGAAGAGTGCAGCATCAGCCTTGTTTTAAAGGAACTTCTTTGCATGTTACAGTAAACCCTGACAGACTCTGCACAGCTGTCCAAGTGCTACCTTAATATTGCATAAGCTGAAGCTGCTAACCACCAGGCTGCTATGCCTGTGCACACCACAAAAGGGTAAGAGGCAGAGGGCAAGGCAGATGTCAAGTCCTGCATGCCTGTGGGACTCGTCACTTTCATCTTACTCCATCTGTCCTAAAGGTTTTGAGTTATACTCAGCTCCCAGCAGCTCCGATCCTTCTCCAGTGCTTTCAAATACCTGGGCAGAGGCAACCAGTTCCACTCTTTTGGTTTGGTTGTCACATCACCAAATAGGGAGGAACACAGAAGAGTTCGTTTCTGCAGGACATGCATAGCTTTGGAGACCACCAGGACTGGGCTGCACCTGTGATGTTGCTAAGCAATGTAATGCCCTTACTAGTGACCCACGGGTTTTAGGCAGGAAAAGTCAATTTCTACACAAGTCAGTATAAACCAGGAAGGTTACCTTACATGCACCAGGTACATGATTCTCTTTACACAAACACCTGACTCCAGCTGCTGTCCGTGATGAGGCCCCTGCCCTGAGCATGAAGAAGGGCTCTCCTCTCCTAGGGGAAACTGGAAACCCTCCGTGAAGCCAGGAACACAAAGGTGCTCACTTCTGGCACCCAACTTTTCCCCCAGGAGAGCAGCCCTGCTACAGGCGCAGCTCAATCAGCTCATTATAGAGGCAGCCTCCCGGGAACCGCTCTGGTTGTGCATATTCATGAACCCTCCAGAGCTTCCAGGAAGAGTTGGCTAAACACACAGCCCAGGGACTTCTCTGGTGCATCCGCAGAAAAAAAAGAAGAAAAAAAAAGATTATAAATAAGGGTGCGGGGGTGGAGGGCTTTAAGGAAAAAAAAAAGTAAACTGAGAACGGAGAGGACGAGGAGTGTGGCGATGGGGAATGAAGAGAGAGGGGATGGGAAGCAAAGGGATATGGAGCAAGGGGATGGGGAAAGGGAGCAAGGGGATGGAGAGTGAGGGGATGGGAAACAAGGGGATAGGCATGGAGAGAGAGGGGATAGGGATGGAGAGAGAGGGGACAGGGATGGAGAGAGAGGGGACAGGGATGGAGAGAGAGGGGACAGGGATGGAGAGAGAGGGGACAGGGATGGAGAGAGAGGGGACAGGGATGGAGAGAGAGGGGACAGGGATGGAGAGAGAGGGGATAGGGATGGAGAGAGAGGGGATAGGGATGGAGAGAGAGGGGATAGAGACGGAGAATGAAGGGTTGTGGATGGTGAGTAAGGGCATGGGGAGCGAGGGGATGGGGCTGGGGAGCGAGGGGATGGGGATGGCGAGTAAGGGGAAAGAGGAGAGCAGGGAAAATGTGCTCTCCCCTTCCTATCGCTTGCCACACCGGGACCCGGGGCGACCTTCGCAGGCAGAGCCGATCGAGGCAGAGGGCTCCAGGAGACGGTTCAACGGGAGGCAGCCGTTCCCGCCGCCCTCCTCATGCCCCTTGCCAGGTTGCACCGCGGAGCGCAGCACTCACCTCCGCCCGGGCCGGGCAGCAGCAGCCGGGGACTCGTAGCGCCGCCGGAGCACAGCCGGGTAGCGCGGTGCCGGATGCCCGCCCAGCAGCGCCGAGCACCGCTCCCCGCAGCCCTCACCCGGCTGCCAGCCGCCGCCACCGCCGCTGCCTTTTAACGTCGCTCCGCCGTGCGCCGCGGCCGCCTGCTCAGCACGGCCCGCCGGCCCCCGGGGGCGGAGGACAGGGCGGGCAGCCGCCAGCCCCCTCCGCTGCGCTTCAGGAGCGGAGCTGCGGTCGCTGCCCGCTACCGTCCCGTCGGGCTGCGTTCATGGCTGCGGATGCTCTATAAACCATGCCCCTAGTGCGGCACCCTCGCCGCGCCGGCCCCGCCGAGCTAGCCCCGCCGAGCAAGCCCCGCCGCGGGGCCCGGCCCCGAGCGGAAGAGCGGCCGCCTCCGCCCGGCGTGCGGGGCGTGGGGCGCCTGGGAACAGCCCCCGGGTGAGGCCCTGCCCGGGCAGATTTTTGGCGGAGAGGACAGGGAAGGGCAGAGGCTGCGAGACCGGGAGTGCTGGGGACCATTCCGGGATGTGAACAAGCCCGGGACCGGTTCACAGGGCAATGCCCGGTGTAACGGGCTGCGGGGGTGTGAGTGCGGCTCTGCAGGCACTGCCAGAATCCCGGTACCGGGAGGATCTTGGAAGAGAAACTGCTTGAAACTTTTGCAGCATCTGGCCGGTGCCACAGTGTGCCCCGATAAGGGCCGGGGCTCGGGAAAGAAGTCCTGGCTACCTGCTGGTACTGCCAGTGCTGAACACTCCATACAGAAGCCATCTAAGTGCATTGAGTGGCAGAGGGGTGCAGCAACAACCCCTGAATTGGGTAGGAGTCATTAAATGGGAGGTGGCTTGTTAACTAGGGTGGGAGAGAAAAATCTCTGTTTAGGAGTGCCTTTAGGAACAAGGCATTCTCACCATCTAACATGACCATTGCCCCTTGCCTTGGCTTTCAGGAGTCGGAAGAGTCCTGTTTATGATAAAGACCACCCACAGGTCAGGGGCTTTGTGCTGTGAGGACAGACGGTCTCTAATGAGTGTTGGATACAGCAGTCTTGTGTTTATTTACTGCATGCTCTTCTGTGACTCACTCTGGTTTTGGAGGCGGGAAGAGAACACATCCCCTCATCCTTGGCCTGGTTACTGGAGTGATGTGTTTGTTACTCCTGCAAAAGCAGGATTATATCAGTAAATTGCTGCACCTGATGGGAATGGTTTTCAGTCAGGGTGCATTAGAGAGGTGACCTAAACATGTTTTGTCCATTCTTCTTGCCTATTTGAGCACTGATGATACCTAGGAAACATATCCCTCACCTCAGGTTTTGGATGGATTTGTCAAGTCAACAGCTAGAGAGCAGCACAGGCCCATCACCTGAGCCTGTCTCCAGGCCGGCAGCTGTGTCAGAGCCATTGGCTCTTTCTGATGCATCACCCAAAGTGAATAGGAAGCCAGGCAGACAAAACCACACCATCATCTTCCTTGTGGGGCTCCAAGGAATGCACATTTAATGAGTCTCCTCGAGTAAAACTGCATTATACCAGCACTATGCATTGGTGCCAGTGACAGAGATTTCTACAGAGATGATGATGGTGAGGGGCTGGCAATTTTGTTGAAAACTGCAAGTATATGGTAAAGGTGAGAATGGCTTTTTCTAACTTTGCTGATGGTGTGTGCAGAGCCCATGCTGATGGGAGGGAGGTGCTCCATCAATCACACAGCAGAGCCCAGATAGCTGCAGGAAGTTATCAGTCAGCACCATGTCCAAGCACTCAGACAATGGCAGGATTCTGTTCGGCAGCATTTCTGACACCCGCCCCAGGCACAGCCAGCCTCACCTGGGCCAGCCCATTCGGCCCCCTGCTCCCCTCCTCACACAGGAGTGCAATGCACCAAGTCCTGTGAGGCAGAGGTGGGCAAGCAGATGGTGACTGATGCTGACACACCTGCTGTGGAAGAACTGTTCCCATCTCCTCTCTGCACACAGAAGTGCGTCAACTTGAGAGCTTTAGCTTCTAAAATGTGTCCATGGCTTTCTGACAGCATAAACACACATGACACCTTCCTTCAGCACACAGCACAGAGCTGCTAGCCCTTAGCTGAATTAGAAGGTGCTCTGTTACTAATTATATGTGTGAAGAACGTGCTTTTCCCTGTCACTACAGACACACACAGACTGCCACTCATCTGCTAAATATCACCCCATGAACACAGAGGGGTCTGCACAGCACTTGAAAAGCTCTGTCATGGAACACTCACCCATGGTACTCATACATATGTGTACACAAAGGTCCCAGAGGTTCGTTACAGGTTCCACTAATAATGTAAAGATTTAGCATTATTTGTGGGTTTTATTAACCCACAGGGCACAGACAAACCAACTGGGGTGCTGCACACCGCTGCTGTCCTCATTAACCAGGCAGGTACCCAAACACACGTGTGACACCAAGAGACATCACTTCTGTACTGCAGTCTTCCTTAGCAAGCTGCCTGGCCATAGGCACACTGGCACAAGCAGGAAGCAGAAGGCTTGCTGCTGCACCTAAAGGATGCTTTCTGGAGCTGGGAAGCTGAAGGGTAACATCTCTCTCTTTATTCATATTCTCTAACCTTCTCAGAGCCTCAGCACTGCCTTCCACACCCACACCAGGCCTTCTTGCTTCTGTTTATGGCCCCTCTTTGAAATTCCAACTGCTCATCTATGCAGAATAAAACTACCCAGGCAATCTTTCCTGCTCAGGTGCTCATTACTAAGGCATTAAATAACGCCAGGCAGGCTCTCTTAGGCCTTGTAGATTTTATCTGAGGGGCTTTCAGCTTCCACAAGGTCTATTACTGCTTGATTGCCTGAAAGGCTTTCAAGTTTGTTCCAGCATTATAGCAGAGAGGACTGGGCAACAACTGAGCACTGAGTTTCTATTAAACACCACTGGTGGCTTGGGAGCCAGGCTGGGGAAGGTGAAATGTGTACATCTGGGAGTGAGCCATGAGTGCATGCAGAGCTCTCAGTCCTGGGAGTGTACAGGAGGCTTCTGTGTGTGCCTGGATGTTAGAGGAGGAGCTGGCTCCAAAGGTGATGGTGGACATGAGTGCAAGACTGTAGGTGGATAAAAAACAAGTAGGCTTGTGTCCGTTGACCTGATCTCAGCCACACAAATGTCACTGCAGAGTTAGGGCTTAGGAGTTGGTGGAGTTTGTGGTGACACAGCCGAGAACAGAATCAGGCCCTGGTGGTTCAGACCTTTCCTATTTGAACAGCTTTCTCCTTGCATGTGCTGTTAGCCAGGACTCAGAGCAAGGCTGTTTGAATAAGCTTAAAACATTGAAAGAAAAGGCAACAGACCCCAAAGCCAGAGAGGGTCTGTTTCATCAGTTGCCAGCTAAGTGTCCCAGGACAATCTGCAGGCACATCAAACACCCCTCAGCTCCTGGGGAAATCCCCAAAGGATATTAAGCCACAGCTAAAACATATTTTCAGAGGAAAAGAATGGGGAGTGGGGACAAAACATTCCTCAGCCTTTTTGAAGTTGTGATCTTTCTTTTCCAGCTTCTTCCTTTCGGAGTAGTCAGACCTTTTCACCTCATTTTTCCTATCCCAAACATCCTGCTTCACACAGCATCGAGGAAAGGGGTGTTTCCTATTTGTCCACAAAACTAACAAAGCCACATCACATGCTGTTTCTGCATGCCCTGTATTTGTAAACCTCAGCCCTGACCTGATCAAGTGAAACAGCTCTTAGTTACCACTGACTCCAGCCAGAACTCAGACCTCCAGCCTTTTATTTCCTACTCAGGCAACACTGGTACTCAAAAATTATGTTAAACATTTCCCAGACGCAGAAACAATCACTTCCCCAAAGAGCACAGAGGTGAAGGCATGCAGCCAGCCAGCCCCTTCTTTTATTGGATAACATTCCTCATATATTTCATGAGAGCCAGATGGCACCATCTGAATAGCAGTGAGCCTGCAAGCCTTCAGCCACAGCAGCGCAAGGCGAGCGTGACCCAGCCCTGGTGCACAGCAGCTCTGCACTGGAGCTGTGGCCAGCTGCTTCTGCCTGTGCAAATGACACAGGACACAGGACAGCACAGGATGACACAGGACAGCACAGGATGACACAGGACACTGGACAAGACAGCACAGGATACAGGACACAGCACAGGACAGCAGAGGACACAGCACAAGACATCACAGGACAGCACAAGACAGCACAGGACACCACAGGACAGCAGAAGACAGCGCAGGAGGGGGAGGCTTTTTTACATTCAAGCCACAGCATAGATTTGCAGGTGGAGACCTAAGTTGGCACTGCTGCCCAATACAATCCCACATTTTGAGAGCAGGAAGAGTTTCTTGTGTCCTGAAGCTCTCTGGGAAAGCAAAGCCCACCTGCAGATTGCCTGAGCCAAAGAAACAGCTGTGAAGGGAGACAGAGTATGTTCTAAACCCCTGCTGCGTATGGGGCCTTTTCCTTGCAATTAAGGAGAGCTAATGGCTTTATGGCAGTTGTTTGTTCAGAGGCCTTCACTGCACGGCTTAATGGAGTTGCACCAGCATTCCCCAAAGGCTCCCAGGCTGCATTAGCATCCCACAGCTCCCATCTACCCAAACCAGCCTCCTCACCCTGACGTCTCTGCCCTGGAGTGCGTGGAGTGTGGGAGTGTCAGGGCTGCCATGCCTCCTGTGCTTCCCTTTCCACCCCAGTCTGGAAGCCCCAGGGTGTCATGAATATTCATGACATAAACATTAGCAATCAGTATTGTGCAATTTGGCAAAAAATATATTTTAGGCAAAAAGAACTGGGAGAGAGCAACTGAGAGAGAATCTTTACTCCTGAGCTTTGGGAACTACTGAATAACATTTTCCTGAGCTGAAACTGGTGGTTTTAAAATGCAAATCAGTCTGGGGTTTTGGAGAGACACTGGGAGAAAAAAAAAAAGGACCCATAGAGCAAAGCTTGATTGTATTGTAATGAATGTGGGATTTGCAGAGCCTCTTCCTGCCAGTAAATGCACAATGGATGCAGGCTGGGGACTCAAGAAGCCCTGAGGCTTGTCCCAGCTAGCTGTGCCACTGACTCACTACCCAACCTTGAACAAGACATCCTTTCCTTTAGTTCAGCCTTCTCATTAGAGGACATCAGGGAGGGGAGAGACATGAGGCCATTTGTGTGCGTCCTGCTGAGGTTGTGCATTATTATAGAGTTAGATAATGAGTAGACTCACTGATCTTAAAGGGCTTTTCCAACCTAAATGATTCTATGATTGTAGGCCACTCTGAGGTGGAAGTCAGTAGAACAAACGTGGCAGCTGTCTCCACACAGGAACCAATGAACTGGGATAGTGTTGTCCTGCTCTTAATGGTCTTCTAGCAGATGTTACTCAGCCTTTTACTACCTCTTTTCCTATTGCTATTCCCATTGCTATTGCTACTGCTATTGGTATTGCTATACCTGTTCCTGTTCTTGTTCCTGCTCCTATTCCTAGTTCGTCTTTAGCCTTGTGGGTTTGTTCCCCTTGTGTTTTTCTGCAGAGCTGCTCTCCTCCTTGCGCTCAAGAGTCTGTAGAACCTCTTTTGTAATTGTTCAACTCTTCTTTTTCACATCCACTCATAGAGTATCTCATATCATTTTACCTGCCTCCAATTAAAGAGTCATCCCAATATAGATACTACCACAGAGATCATAGTAGGATTTGAACACAGAAGGGGAGAAATTTTACTATAGGTAGATTTTCTTCTAATTGTTACTAGTATAAAACATAAACAACAATCTGTAAATAGAGGGAATGGTCTGAGGCACATTGCAGTCCAGAGAATTTCTGTGTTCCTCTATTCCTGGACCCCCAGGATAACTCTGGTTATCTCTGCCTTCTAGCCATTTATTTGGCTGCTGTTGCCTCTTCTTATCAGCTGCCTTCACAATACTCTGACCCCAGTGGTAGTAAACTGGGAAGGGTGAACTGGTGCCCTTTCAAAGCCATCCTCTGCCACTCAAAAGCTGCACGCTCTTCTTCCCATTGCATCCAGTAGTGCTCCCTGCCTAGGCTGCTGAATCTGGCATTTTGAAATAAGTTGACTCCACAAGGTCACATCAAAGAGGCCAAAAATCACAGTCAGCTGGCACTAGCCTTCACTTATTACACACCAGAGAGAATATTAACTGGTAAAGCAAAGGCAAAGAGTGCCATATTCCATTACCAGTCCCCTGAGCACCCCTGACACCATGGAGGGAGGGCTGTTAACTGAGCTCCTCAGCTCCATTCTCACTGGCAGAAATGCCCCAGCATCTGCCTGACCTTCATACAGCAGACGTCTCAGGTCCTCGCATCTGCTGTATGTCACAGACAGAAATCACTTGGAGCCTTCTGTGTCCTGATGCACTTCAGAAATTATCTCTGTGATGAAGGCAAGTTCCCAAAGGAGAAATACACCACCAGGAGAAGGGGTCACAGTAGGGTAAGGTCAGAGCATTCCAATAATAAAAAAACAAGATGCCAAAAGGGAGGGTTTCAAATCTGTATTTAAACCCCTAAGCATCAGACTTGAAGCTGCCATTACCTGGAACAGAATTTGTGAGTGCTCAAAGCATTCCAAATCCAGGAATTTGTTTCCAAATGTGCAAACAGGAATAAAAAGCTTCTCCAAAAGTGCTCTACTGTACCAGCAGAAAATTTCCACTCCTTGCTGGAAACACAAATCTTTTAGAGGCACTGTCTGGAACTATTTGGGGTTTCAGATATTCATCTATATTTTGAAGTAATAAGATAAAAACATGCTTAAGCAAAGCATTCTTTCTTATCCCTTTCCCACCAGCTATGCAGTAGGGACAATCAGAAGGGTTTGTATATTGGCAGTGGCAGTAGAAAAGTGCTCCTGAGACTCAGGTGGGAGAAATTCCTGCTTCAGGAAGTCAGAACAGAATCCAGAATAAGAATTTAAAAAAAAAAAAAAAATAGGAGGAGGACAAGAAAACAAACTAATTCAGACACTGAAACAAGATACCCACTGCCACTTTGGATACACTAGGGAATGTTACTGTTCTCTTCAAATACTAGAGAACCAAGCTGCAGAAGTGATTCTAGGTCAGAAAATTACCAGGAACCCAAAATTTCCTATAACCCCCAGCATTCCTGGGAAGGTTCTAGATCAGAAATTCCTACCAAGCAAATGGATTCCTCAAAATCAAACCTTCCTCTCCGGGTGCAAATTGCCATGAGCAGCACGTGGGAAATGTTCTGGTGTGCACCTAACAAAGGTGCAGGGCACATTCAAGCTCAATGATTAATGCAGAAGAAGCTGTCATTCAAATTGCACACATTGATATCAGGTATTTTTCCTGTTTAATGTTACCACTGTGGGATGGGGAAAAAAAAAAAAAAAAAGGTGTGGAGGGAAAACTTGGACCAAATTCATGGCTGCTATAAATCAGTCCTGTTCCATTTTGACCCCAGAAAGCATGGCCAGCTCCTAGCAATGGAGCGTATGACTCATTACCTCTCTATTCAAACACCCAGTAGAAAGGAGTTCGATGTGGTATCCGCTTGGCAAATAAATCTTTTGTCCCCCCTCTAAAATAGCACACAGAGGTATCTCAGCAGCAGCTATTTATATATTGGGAAGCTAAGCAGGTAGATGTTCCTTTCATCTCTGGGTCCTTCCACCTAGCCAAGCAAAGCAACCTGACATAGATGATGAAACAGGATTAAAGCTTGTGCTGCTTTCACACCCCAAGCAAACAGGGAGTGCAGTTGAAGCCCTCCACCTCTTCTCAGTGCAGACATTTAAGGAAGAATTTTTGACAGTGAAGGCGATGAGACCCTGGCCCAGGCTGCCCAGAGAGATAGTAGATAACCTATCCCTGCTCAGTGACTGGGGCACTGAGCAACCTGCTCCAGTTGCAGATGTCCCTGCTGATTGCATTGAGGTTAGACAAGATGACCTCTTAAGATCCCTTCCAACTCAAACCACTCTATGATTCTATGATTTTTTGTCTGAATATCAGCCTGCTTCAACTGTCAGGTGGGGAGGAATGTTTTCTAACTCATGGGGGAGGAAACGAACATCTGGTTTGGTTTTCTCAGGGAGAGGAAGAAAAGAGACCATATGTGAGTCTGAGCACCGCAGCCTTGGCAGGCAGATGAGGATTGCCTTTTGCCAAAGTGGATGGCTTCAGGCTCTGGCAGGCCAGCTCTGCCTATTCTGGTGGTCATTCACCAGGGGCCTTCATACCTCTCTCTCTGCGTTTGTGTCCTTACAGAAAGCTGTGACCTGCAGCCATGGCAGCATGGGAACAGATCCAGCTGTGCTCCCTCCAGGGGAGCTCCTGGACTTTCAAAAGGGAAAAAACTGCTCCTTGGGAAGCAGGGCTGGAGAAATATCTTTTGCAGTTTCTTGTGGTGGTGTGTCCCTATTTACCACCACAGTGCTATCAGTACAAAGGTAAAGTGAGAAGTATAAACAGGGAAGCAGACAGACAAAACAGCCATAGAAAAGGCTGAAGTATACATAAACCCAGCCTGGCAGATTGATAAAATATTCTTAGGCAAGAAACAGACAACATGAAAGAGAAGAAGATGGAGAGAGAGAGATTTAGAAGTGAACTTAATACTTGTGTGATTTATTTGCATTAAGCTGAAGCAGTGTGTGTGGCTTGGGTTTTGCTTGTTTATTTTGCTTCCCAGACTGCCTCAGGTGTTGGCAGAGAATTGTTTTGGTGGAGCTGCAGTTATGGAATGTTTTGGAAATTCATTGTCCCTGGGGAAAAATGAGGAGAGTTTCATTAAATTCTGGAAAAGTTCTGCAGGTTCTGAAACTCAGAAGACTTACCCATGAAGCAGTCTGGATCTCCTCCCTGTAGTGAAAGCCCAGATTTGTCTCCTCAGATCCAGAACACCAGAAACTATCAGCAGCCTTCCTACTGCGCCTCACATGAGGACATTCTGCACATTATGGAAATTTTGTCCATCCAGCCATCCCACAACAGATGGCAAAGCAGTGAGAATGGCCAGAGCTGGTGGGTGGCATGGATGTGTTTACTTTAATAAGGCCCAGAGATTAAAGTTCCACTAGTGCCCATCAGCAGCCTGCTACATTTATTCATTTATAATTCTTTTCCATTTTTCCCTGTGGTTACATTCTAGAATTGTAGTTACTTGGGTCTCTATAACCACCCAGTGTAGCTCACATGAGAACAAGGCATCCCTCCCAGGATCCTTCTTGTAATCCAAGCCCAGGCATCAATCTGTGGAACAGAGCCCCTTTTGGCCCACAGGAATGGGACTGTGGTTGTGCAGAACCTCTTTTGCTATGGTCAGGCTGGACAAAAGAGCAGGAAGGAAAATAGAAAAGTGGGGGAATATGTGGGAAGGAGAACAGGAGAAAGAGAAAATGAGTGAAGGAATGAGGGATTAAAAATGGTACAACAGAAGAGGAACACTACAGCATCAGACTGGTACCTGTAATTGCTGCTCCAGGATTTGTGCTAGATGGATAAAAACATTGCAAAGGAGAACCTTTCTTATGTCTACCATGAAACTCCAGGGAAAAAAAAAGTCATAGAAATAAAAGGAAAAAGTTAAGAGGAATAGGAGACAGTGACTGAAGTTGTGCAGTTAAAACCCAGCAAAACCAGCTACATGAATGCTGCAGAAAGGGAATAGAGAGATAGCTCATGGAGGAGCTTGTTGGAACACCATAAAAATCAGTTCTTTCCAGACTTAATGTGCTCCACACTGCCTGCAAAATCTAGGCTTGGAGCACCATTCATTTCCTGGGTGCTGAAGCACCAGGGAGCTGCACTCTCTCAGGTGCTCTTTGCTTTTGATGAATGGTGCTGTGACAAATGCATTAAACCCAGCAAGAGTGAGTTTTATTAGACTCTGAAAACCAGGGTCCATCACTGCTCAGACTGCTTATGAAACAGTCTGGCTTGAGATGATCCCTGGGCATGCAAGGGGGCATTGCTGATGAGGCATTGCATGAGTCTTCCCTCATCCACAGTCCACATCTATTCCAAGCCCTTCAACAGAGAGCAAGCTGGGTGGCTGCCACATCCCCTTTGTATATTTGCTAGTGTTTCCTCTCAGAGAGACTTGGTTTCAGTGGTAGGTTATCATGAAAGCCTAAGGTGGGCTTCAGGAAATTCCATACCACCACCATTTTGCAGGAGAGCTCTGTGAGTGGGACACAATGGAGTCTAATTGTGGTTTTGGCTTAGGAGATTCAGAGCTTCACAAGAAAGGTCTATGTGTAAGCTGGGCCACAGGACAAGGACGTGTTTTGATCTGCTCTGTGCTTCAGTAAACCCAAGCCTCATTATCCGGCTCCTGTTTCCAGAGAGAAGCAAGAGGGTGAGAGCTCTCCCTCATCGTGACTCCAGAGCTCAGCCAAAGACAAAGTGTCACAACTCCTTGTTGCTGTCTCAGCCAAGATTGGTGCCAACCCAGCTGTGACCTTCTGTGCCCCTGAGCCTGCATCCTTGAACACTCCCTATCTCCAAGCAGCTTTTGCAGGGAATCTCACTCTGCTGCTGTAGTGAGTCACACAGCACGCTATGGAATTACTAGAACCTAAGTTATTAATTGTCTACAACAATTAGCCAGGACGCCTGGGCCTTCAGGCACCTTTGTTATGTGTGGGAGCCAATTACAGTCTCATACATATTCATGTCACTTCATCTACAAACTGCGAGAGTTGCTTCCCCAGCTCTCTCTCCATCTCCTTCACTCACAGCCAGCCCATCCTGAGCCAGGAAGGAGAAGCAGTTTCCTTTCCTTTCACGTGTCACTGAAATCAAATATTTGCTGTGGCCATAATTGATGTACTGGAAATGCAGAACCAGCACATTTGACAGGCAAGAACAGAAATGGCCTGGCCAAACCTAAGTCATGTCTTACAAGAGGAGATGCAGAGTCTTGTTGGACTCCCTGCAGTCACCTGCTCTATCAACATACAACAATAAATCCAACCGAGCTTGATGAGAGACATCTTTCATAGTCAGCAACCACCTGGGCTCCATCTGAGCCCCCAGTTACCAGCTCTCAGGGTGTAGATCAGTCTGGTCAGTGTATTGCCAGTAAATCTGATGGATTTAGATGAGTTTATACCCACTGAGGACCTTGACAGGAAGTGCTGAGTGATACACAGGGCTGCACCAGGTAAGTCATGTCCCTGGTTCCCATGGGTATGTCAACACTTCACTGCTTCCCAAGGTTTCTCTGAGGTTACATCTATGAATAGCCATGTGCTGTGCTTCTAGGGAAATAGTCACCCTCTGAATGCATAGAGTGACAGGATCATTGAATGGTGGGGGGTGGAAGGGACCTCTGGAGACAATCTAGTCCAACCCCACTGCTGACACAGATTCCTCTAGATCAGGCTTCACAGGAACACATTCAAGCAGGTTTTGAAAGTCTCCGGAGGAGGAGACTCCATAGCCTCTCTGGGCAGACTGCTCCAGGGCTCCAGCACCCTGTAAGTAGAGAAATTTTTCTTTAAGTAAAACCTCGTTTGTTCTATTTGTCTCTTGTCCTTTCACTGGCCATCACTGAAAAAAGCGCAGCCCCATCCTCATGACCTTCATCTTTTGGATATCACTCAAACTATGCTTGACCACAAAAGGAGATGGAGTTGGTCCTGGGCTGAGTGCATGGGGATGCAAGTGAGCTCCACTGGAGTCTTCTAAGAGCCTTCACCACAGCAGGGTCAGAGCCTGACCAAGCAGGATCACGTGTGCCTTGAGAATCCACTGATCCACAAGAGACCCCATTTAATCTCTCTCTCACAGCAGCTATCCAGGAGCTAAAATGTTAAATCCATAACCTGCTCTCTAGATTTATTGTCCTGAAGGCTGTTATGACTCTTGTGAGCTTTGGAGTGCAAAATAATGTTAGAAACACATGTTATTTATCTGCCACACTGGAGTGACTCCTCCTCAGCCATCACTGTCTGCTGTGGAAATAAATCCCTTTTTAGGAAACAAAGCTATTTCTGTCACACAGGAGACCAGCTGAAGCTTTGGAAAGAATCTGATTTTAATATTGCTAATGTTTGCTTTTTTGGGTTTGTGCACCCAAACAACTTTTTGAAGGGGCCTGATTGATTTTGCCTTTTCAGTAATTTTCAGTCAGCCTCTTCACCAGCTGGTAAGAGGCTGGTAACAATATTGGGAAGTAACTGGTGATTTGGGCTGCTTCATTTCCCTTATGGACACCAGCTCAGGAAAAAATCAATAACAGATTAAATCACAGCAGACAGTGTGACCAGTGAGAGAGTGGCTGGCGCTGTGAGAGGGAAAGGGTTTCTATTTTTTAAAATTAGAGATAAAATGGAAAAAAGATAAGTTGGTGGCTTTGTCAGAAGGAGCCGTGTCAGAAAGGTACTGGTGTAGACGGGGTGTACTTCAGCACCCTACATCATATTAACTCGTGACCAGGATACAGTATTGGGCCCTGCTGGGAAGTGAAACCCCTGTGTAGTACACTGCACAGCCTGGTTCTCCCCCATTACTTCTGATTTATGCCATCTAACACCATTACTTGAAGAAAGTTCCTCCTGACTTAACACCAGTACAAGATCAAACCCAGATTCCTCATTCTGAGAAACAGAAAGTGTTACACCGGCTTCTGCTCCAGCCTCCTGCTAACAGTTTCCAGTTCCTCTGAGTCCATGAGGAGCAAACCTTTCTGCTTTGAATTCACAATGCCTGACCTCCCGCAGAGCAGCAGGAGAGACACCCTCAACAGATTTTAGGTGTCCCCCATGAGCTTTTCGGTGTCTGTTTTGCTTCATGTGTCCTGTGATAGGACAAGGGGCAACGGATAGAAACTGGAACACAGGAACTCCTCCTCAACATCAAGAAAAACTTCTTTAATGTGTGACCTGCCCTAGGTAATCCTGCTTTGGCAGAGGGGGTTGGATTCAATGATCTCCATAGATCACTTCCAACCTCTACCATTCTATGATTCTATGATATTGCCCTGAACAACAGCAGAAGCATCACTCGAGTTGCCCACAGTAAGTTCTAGACTCTGCTGATCTCAGTGTCTCAAGTTATTGGATGGTTTTACTCAAAGGTTCCTGCATGTTGCAGTCTGTGCTTGGTAAATGCAAACATTTTATCTCTCAAGAGCTTAATTTCATCTCTCAGCTATCTGCTGCTTGCTTTCTTCCCCTTTGTTTCCTAGTTCATCATTTTCCCCCTTTTATTGCTGGAATTCTGCCTATGAGGGGAACTTTGCAGAAGAGAAAATAAACAGCTCTGTACTTGATGTTATGCTCTCTGTTTAGAAGTTTGTTTCTCTTTCTTCTTCCATTGCATCAATATTAAGATGTTGATTCATAAGCAAAATAAAGGAAGTATATAAATACACTCTTCTTTTTCTTTTTGAACATAAAGCTTGAAGTTATGGTTCCCACAGCAACTATAACTCAACCTCAATGTGCAAATACATTAAAAGCAGGCAAATTATCACCCAAGGCAGCCACTGAATGTGTGTGAGGGGATTACATTACTGATAGCAGAAGGACTGCAAAAGGTTGAAAACTCAGAGTTGTGAAACTGTTCAGGTCTGCCTGTGCCAAGATGTCACACTAAAACCAGAAGAGACCTTGGAGGTCTTGATCTTTATGGACATAAATGGGATTCAGCCTCGCAACATGCAGGAACACTTGCCCAAGGTGCTGTTACTTTTACGTGGAAATCCACTGGCCTCAAAGTGCTAAGGCATGCCAGAGCCAAATACATGACACGGCAAAGACATTGAGCATAAATATGTAGACTTCTGTGTTGTACAAGAGCTGATGAGGTGACCCAGAACCACACAGAGTTCAAGGGTCCAACAAAAAGGCACCAGACCCCCCAGAACAGGGCATGCTCTGTGTACCGGACCACACAGCTAGAAGAGACATTAGAGGATCTGCTGCATTCACACAATCTGTCATCCATCCTGCCTCTTCCAAGCCTATATCATAGAACCATAGAATGGTAGAGGTTGGAAGTGATCTCTGGAGAGCATCTATTCCAATCCCGCTGCTAAAGCAGGATTACCTGGGGCAGGTCACAAAAAGGAAAGGAGACTCACAACTTCTGTGGGCAGCCTGCTCCAGAGCTCTGGCCTTCTCTTCTCCACATTAAACAGCCCCAGGTCTCTCAGCATTTCCTCATCAAATAGAGGTTCCTGTCCCTTCCTAGTCATCCTCATAGCCTCTGTTGGACTTTTCCTAGTATACCCCTGTCTTTCTTGAACTAGGGAGCCCAGAACTAGACACAGATGAGGCCTTGCCAGGGCAGAGTAGAGGGGGAGGACAACCTCCCTTGACCTGCTGGACACACTCTTCTATGTTACCTTTCTTTTCAGCTGCTCTCTAGGAGAGGCACACTTCTGCAATACAGCTTCTGAGAAAGGATTGGAGCCTACAGGGACACAGATGAAAGACAAGAGGTCTTGGCCCCTCCAGCTCTTCCATACCCTGTCTGCCAAGGTAGCCCAGTCACTGAAGGGAGATATTTTAAGTACAAACTGCATCCCTGGGGACTTTGGCTGAGTTAGTCTAATTATTTGTACAATAAGATGAAAGAGTGTTCTTGTTTCATAACAGCTTCAGCAAACAGAGTCCACCAGGTGCTGAGGCTCCTTTGTAAGGCCCGAGAGCTGAGAACTAATTAGTCCTAAATGATACCCCTGACAAAGGCACAGGAGGAAGCAGAAAGCATGGTACACATGCCAAACCACAGCAGCTCCTTTCAAATGGCAGATCAAATAGGCACCACCACTTCAGAGGGTCACAGATGCCTGGAGCAACCAGTTGGTATTTACCTTACACAGCAAGGAGAAAGGCAGAGGAGGGTAGAAGAGGAACATAAAGAGGGCTGGCAGGACTGGCTCTCATGAATCCTCCTGCACTGCTCCCATAGGAAAGGGCTTTCCCTTACATTTAGGCCTTTGGGATCTGCACAATTGCTCCCAGCACTGGTTGCTGTCATTGTCCATTGGATGTGCTTTTAAAGAAGTTTCACAGTCAGCTCTTTTAAATAAACATGAAGGCAGCAGCTTTGGAGAATACAGCTGGAGTTTGCAGAGCATGCTGTTTGATCTGTTGCATGAGGCAGGAGATTGTGTGTGATCCTACAATTAAAGGGTGCATGACAGTTCAGCCCAGAAGGATTAACCCAACTTCTCCTTCACATTTTCTGACTGTGCAGGGCAGTGCTGAGTGCTCCTTTCACTCCTGGACAGCCTTTCCTAGGTCTCTCACCAGTGCTGCAAAGAGGAGACTTGACTCTCTTCTCATCTCCTTCCAAATCTTCAGAAGGGAAGAATCTACCAATAAGCTGATGTGGGGCAGAGGTATCCTGGCCTCTTTATCAGCTGGTTAGTGGCATGCCCAAAGCCAGTTCCAATCAAGGGAATGCCTGAGAGGAGACACAGGCATGATGTGTTAGCTAAAGCAATTTCACAGTGAGAGTATTCTGCACACAGTCCTCAGTGTTCCACCTGCATGCCTTTATAAGATGAATGCTGTGCAGTGTCCATGGTTTATTTTCCTTCTGAAGTACACATCAATTTCCCTTTCCAGTGGCACAGTCCTGGATGAGACGAACCATCACTCTGTGACATGCTGGTAATCCCACAGCTAGACCAGTACACATTTGAAGGAACATTGCTGCTTGTATCTGAGGGGCTCTGACTTCACAGTGGCATAAATGACACCACCTTCACCTCACTTAAGTAGTGACAGCCCACAAGAAGTCCGAAAGCTTATCCTGGAGCACAGTGCATCAACCCTTAATCCCATTAATTCATTCTGCAACAAAGCCTTTCATCAGGAAATGCAGAAGCTGTGTAGTAGCTGAGCCCATTTTTGGCCTGAGGTTGCATGCAGCAGCCTCTGGGGCAGCACCCAGCTGGTGGGGGAGCAGAGCTGGCTCCAGGGATCAGACAGACACCGAATGTGTTCCTTCACAGCAACTCCTCTTTTTTTCCTCAGATCTGTGATCCATTAATCATGGCATAATCTGATGCTCACATTTGGACAGTTCTCTGCTAAGAGGGAAGTTTTAAGTGCTCAGGGCAGCACATTAGTTACATCCAGGTCTCTGTTTACCTCTCCCAAAGCTGTGCACTCAGGAATATGCAGGCAGACACAAGGTGCAGGTACTCAGAGGCAGCAGCTGAAACCCAAGGCCACAGTTCCTGTGGGCTGTTTGCACTGAATGATGCAGGCATTCATGCAGCAAGACCCCAGCAAGCATCCAAAACGCTGAGTGACCACTTCCTATGCACAATCAGGCACCCCCAACTGCTCAGGGGCTTAGAACATTTTGTTAGATGTGTTTCTCTGTCTATAGATGCCTCCATACTTTTATACTTTTGTCACAAAACAGTCAATCAGGAATGCTGTAGACTTCCTCAATGGAGAGTGAAGTATTTAAGAGTACTGTTAAAAATCTGTGAGGTGCAAGATTAGAAAAAGCCTGGCACCTCTGCCAGTCCTTCCCTTCAGGATTTAACTAACTCATCTCGGCACAGCTCCATTTTCCTTCCCGGCAAACAACTCATCCCTAGGAAGGTTAAAGTTGCTAAATCCCCTGAACTGGTCTTGTCTTAGCCATTCCCCTGGCGTGCAGCAAAGCCTCTAGGGCTGAATGCCACTGTGGCATGGATCATGTTTATCATAACAAGAGACAAAGAAGGAAGAGAACAAAGGAAAAGGGAAAGAGGAGAGAAAACAAGAAAGGAAAAGACAAACAGAAGAGTGAAAGGGAGGGATATAGACAGATCCATTAATTTGCCTCTGTTTGCTCTGGGATTTAAACAACAAGCTGCTGTGTCTCTGGTTTATCTTGGTTCCTCAGCTGTGAAACGTGCTGTGCTCCAGTGTCTTCTGAGCTTCAGAGATTTGCTGGGGAGGTAGGAATGAAGCAAGAGGCTCAGCAAACAGAGATAGCAGAGGCAGCTTCATACATCACACCCAGAGGAAATTCATTCCTTTCAGCGCTGCCCAGGGGTGAAATTACATTATACTCTGTTTGGATAATTGGATGTCATATACCACCCAACTTGTTACAGGGTGGCATTTCCACCCTTAAAGAGGCTTTTAGCAGCATCCCAGGGCAGACAACACAAGGCACAGGTCCCATGAAGTATGGAGAAAAATGTAAGGACACAGAGATGTTGACTCTGAGCAGTCCTGGTTACAAACTGGAACATTCAGGGTCAGGTTAGGAATGGAGAGGGTGAAGAACAGGGCAAGGCAAAGTGCATAGAACAAGAAAGAGATGAAGGGGAAGGGAGCAAATCTAAAAGAAGAGAGAAAAGAAGGAGAGGAGGTAGCAGAAGGAGTCTGATTTCAAAGTATGCTTTCTGGTTATATGAATGTTCCTTTTGGCACAAGACCATCTCCAGGTGTCTCTACAGACCTAGCAGGACTGGTGTGTAGGTCTCACAGGGCAAATATTGGCACTGGTCTTCCAGCCACAGCTCTAGGGAGCAGCCTCCATGTCTAATGGGAGGGCTGATTTACTGGCAGGTTTTTCCCAGCACAAAAAAATCATTTCCTTTTCAAATCTGTGGGAAGGATGCAGAGGTCTTTTAGCTAGACCTTCACTGGGTGGAGAAGCCTGTCCCACTGTGCAGGGGCAGGTCGCAGCATGGCTGCCCTTGATTCCTGGAGAAATGCAGCAGTTTTCTTTGATCTCAGTCACTGAGGATCACAGAGGAATTTGGAGCCCCCCAGCTATGCCTTGCTGCATTTTATATTCACTGCTTCTACATTTTGTCTAAAATGCCCTCAATTTCCCTCTCATTTTGTCCTTCCTCGCAACTCCTCACTCTAGTTCATTGATGGCTTTTTAATAGCACAGTTAGGGTTGTCAACACAAGCCAGAGGACAATTTCAAGTGTCATATTGTCCCAGTACATCCTAGGAAGTCCAGCTGGCTCAAGCAAACTTATTTTATTGGAATAACCTCTCCTCCCTGCTAGTTATTGAATTGTCTTGGCTCAGTGGCCTCACTCAATATTAACTTTTCAGGCTTAATAATTAGTGCTGGAGAAAAGACTTTCATTGAATAAATGCTAAATGTCACACATACTTAGGAGATGAAGAGATAACCCAATGAGGCAATTCAACTTGGGGCTGCAACTGGGACAACGAGGGACATGTTCTAGGCTGTGGATGTATGCTGGGCAGTGCCCGCAGAGGTACCTATGGGATAAGACCAGAGGAAATAGCCTCAAGCTGTGCCAGGGGAGGTTTAGGTTAGATATTAGGAAATATTTATTTAATGAAAAAAGTGGTCAGGCATTGAAACAGTCTGCCCAGGGAGGTGGCAGCGTCACCCTTCCTGGAGGTGTTAAAAAACTGTGTAGACATGGCATTTTGGGACATGGTGGTGTTGAGCTGACAGTTGGACTTGATGATCTTAAAGGTCTTTTCCAACTGAAATGATTTTGTCATTCTATGATCCTTTTCCACCCTATATACTCTGATCTTGCTTCAAGGCTTAGAAACAGATGTTAGCCATTATTTTCCACTTGAGGTGTGCTATTCCCCCATGGAACGTGCTGCTTCAGAACCCTACTTTGCTATCAGTTAATTGCAACAACTGCTGCAGTTCTCCATTTAACCTGATAGAGTCACCAAGGCTGGAAGGAACTTCCACAAGCACAAACAAAACCTGGTTTCACTGAAGTCTTCAAATGTCAGCGTGCCCACGAGTAGACCCCAAACCATAAGCACATGTCCTGATGAGAGCAGAAATTCAGAAAGGGACTTGCAAGAGTGAGTCTTAGATAAGCTCTAGAAGCAAATCACACAGCACACAGAGATGTGTTTGCTTGTCTGCTCCTCTCTATCTCTTGCTATCTACTTACCTATTTGTCCACCTACTGCTGCCAGTCCTCCCAGCCAGGATGTTTGTGAGCTGTGTTAATGGCTGATGGATTTAGTCCCCAAACGCTCTCTGTTAATATCCCTTGTTTCATGTGTGGGAAAATGAGATTCAGCCCAACAAATATATTTAGGAGAGGAGATGAGAGACATCCTCTGATTATTCTGGGTGGATCATTTCCCCATGGCACTTTGAAATCGAGTGGTCTCAGTTCTGGGGTTACTGCCCTGACTGATGGACTGCCCTTCCCCTGCATATTTAACTAATTACAAGCACTCTGCAAATGACTGTGCTCTCTGTGCTCACAGTGATTGAAATGCTGTCCTAAGGCATTGCCTATAAAAGTGATTTTTCCCACTTAAAATTCCCTAAACCACCAACCTGCCACATCTTTATCCATATCACACACTGCTCTCAGGGGTGGTAATAAGAAAACTTGCTCAATGAAGCCTACGTTCCTCCCTCTTCCTGGCTGCCTCATCCCTCTGCTCACAGAACCTTCTTCCCCACAAACTGTTTGGTGGAATGTTTTTAATCGTATTTGGAGAGCAGATGATAGCAGCTGTCACCCCTTTCACCTGCACACAGTCCATGCTCTGCTCTTCCCTATAACTGAGCACATCGATTTATCCTCTGCAAGATGTATTTCATTCTCCTGGAACTTCTGATCTGCCTGTTTCTCCCAGGAGAAATAGTGACTAGATGAGAAATGTGTTCCCTGTTTATAGTGATATTTTATGTACAGGAGATTGATTTACCACGATAGGCACAAGTTTCCCCTATCTGGAAACCCAGCAGTGCCCTGAACAGCCTCCTGTCCCTGCCTAACAGATGTCTGTAAATAGAGAGCTCTGGTCCTCACCCTCGGGAATCAGCAGCAGGAATCAGCTCACCTCTGTGCCTGGGAGTTGGGTGCAGCAGGAAGGGGCTGGATTGGCTGAGGGGATGGATGTTTGTGGAAATGGACAAGGATGGACAAGCAGAGAGGCACAGAGCAACAGCTTCTGCTTTCTAAAAGACTGCAAGTTGCGTCTGGAGAAATTAACATGGTTCCCATCCTGAATCTGTGATGGAGTGATGGAATCAGGGGCTGTCAGCAATGCTGCTGGAGCAGGGCAGTACCAGGCTGCCCAAAAGGCTCCACTGGAGAAAGTGGAGGCTCCTCCTGACTTCAAGAGCATGGCTCTGTGCATGCTAAACGGAACGCTCTGTTTCCTGCAGCACAGCCACATGTGGGGAGGAGCACAGCTGCCACTTAACCTGCACATAACGATGTGACAAGCAGCGGTGTCTGGGCGGTGGGAGCCTGTCCCTGCTCCGCTGAAGCAAGACAAGGGTTTGCCACTGAGAAGAGAGGATCTGTGCCAGTTCCCCCACTGTGGGAGCCAGGAATGGGAATGCAATGGAAAGAACAGGAAAGCACAGACAGGCAGGATGTAATTAAATGCTCTGCAGTTGGACACATCTCTGAGATGATGAAAAACAACATTACAACTTTTCAGCAGCTGGTCATGATAGAGAGGTTTTCTATCCTGGACACATATGTGCATTCTCCATAACCAAGTGGCATGCTGGGCTTTAATTTCAAGCTGGCTTGGATGGAGGAGTGCTACTGAGTCACCCCCATGTCTGGAGCTATCTATCACCCTTAGATATAGTAAAATAAACACCTCATTTCCCTGAGATGCCATGGAGAGCTTCCATCTGAAAGCTTATCCTGCCTGGCTTCCTGAGGCTGATGACTGTCCAGGATAGTCTGCCTGCAACCAAAAGCACAGCCAGACTAAAATCTTCTTTGCTGCAAGAGGCTGCAACCAGCACATCCAGAGAACACAGTCTCTAAATTAAGAGGCAGTGATACTAGCATCAGATGGTGCTCCTTACCCTAGGAGTGGCAGTTCCTGGGTCCCCCAAAGCACACTGAACAGTACTTGCAGAGCAAGTTGGCCAATTTCAGGCCTGGACGGACTTCAGGACATGGACATCATTGCTTTCACAGACCAGGTCTATTCCCAAAGCACTGCACTGAATGATTGCAGAGGTGGGTGCTGACAGGAAGGTAAAGGCGATGGTCAGATTCTGTCAGAAGAGAAATGGCATTTTCAGTCACCTGGAGTTCTTTCCTACCAATGACAAAATGATGAAAGAAGTCTCTAGCCTGTGATGATGCCTCAAGGCACCATCAACCAGTGGACACTGCCCTGAACTGGCCTTCACCTGTTTAGCTGTTCTGGTATTTTTCCTTGGCAACTCTGCTTTCTAAGTGTTTCTTTCAGTAAACTAGTGGGGATCTGGACACTCAGCACCATCCTCCATCACCATGAATATCCCATTTTTAATTAAATGATTTGGAATATTTTTGTTTTGCTAATTTCCTCTCAGTTCCAGTGCTGCTGCAGCAGCAGGAGGGAGGTCAGGGGCGGTAGAACACAGCCGGACTACCACAGACTATCAAAGTGAGATTCAGCTTCACAAGAACCCCAGACCTCAGGGACTGCTCTAGAAAACAAAATCTTGATTTCTCATCTGCTTTTGGGTCCTGGAATCTGCATCTTGAATAGGATCTTTTCAGAAAGACTTGAGTCAGCTGTTTCTTCTCCACTTCCTTTCCTCCCTCTGTGTATTATTCATAGCAGGATGTGGCCAGCAAAGCAAAATGGCTTCTTTCTTTCCAACCTGATCTTCATAGACACAATGAATAATTATGCAGGCAGGCACTAAGACGAAAACTCACTGGGTTGAATTAAGGACTTTATTTCATTGTTTATTTGTATGAATGAGAAACTTAGCCAGGATCAGACTGTATTGGACATGATAATGAAACACAATTACCTATTCTCTCCATCTCAGATGAGAACAAAGAAACCTGGAAATCCTTGGAAAGTGAAGGATAGAGATTAAAACCAGATGCGAAGTGAAAGGAGAAAAAGACCTTCGAAAGAAGTGGAGGCACAGGGAGCTCATTTTGCTTGTGAGATCTCTATTAAAATCAGACATTATTCCAGAGGCTTGCAGCCCCAGCAGATAATTAATGAAATTAAGGTGAGGATTTGCTGCTAAATATTTGCTCACTCTACAGGGGGAAGAAATGGTGCCAAAACCACCTGGAATTCTATGGGCAAATAAATCAAGGAAGAGGTGGTTCAATTACTCAGAAGGGAAAAGAACCTCTCTGTATAACAGACAGTTTTCAGTAATGCTGGAAACTCTGCATATTTTCAAAGAAGGCCACTGCCAATGCCCATCTTTGCAGTGGGACCATCCCCACGCACTCTGGGACTATGGATAATGGAATCAGGAGATAGCCAAAAGTCTGTCATTTTCAAAGCTGCAAGTGGATTTGGGTACTGCAGCTTGGAAGGTGATTATGGGAACCTTAAACCTCTCTCCAAACCACTACCAGGACTAGATGAAGCCATTGTGACAATGGTTGTTAGGTAGGACTTTCTCTGTCACTCGCTCGTGATGAGACACAAGCTGTGCACATGTTGCTCCCTTACCCTTCTGAGCTCCCTGGGCAATTTACTTCTCTGATTAATCTGATTTATTTCAACTTGTACAAAGGACATCTTGTAGATTTCCCAGCCCTAGCAGTTTCTGAACCCCAGATTAATACGAGTCAGTCCTAGCTGAGAAGACAGGCAGCCTGGGTTAGAGTCTTCTGCTTGTGTTAGACAGAAGGCCAGAGTGGGGGATCAGAATGTTGCTTCCAGCTTTAATGGTCATGGATGTGTGCTTCATTGTGCTGTTGAGGGTCAGTAGTTACTGAGGCAAAGCTGTGCAGAGGCATAAATGCCAGCTCTGGCCACTAAGGAAGACTTCCAAAAAACCAGCGACACCAAGTGCTCGTACATTTGGAAACTAATCCACAGGATGCTTACAAGTAGGCTTAGCCTTTAAAAAGGATCTGAATCCACACTAAGCAAGCTATAGCAGGGATGAGTTTAGCCCTTATTATAATACTGTCAAGTACAGAGTTAATTTAGGGCAAGTCAGACCAGCCTTAGGTGCACTGACACTTCAGTCAGACTGGGAAATGCCTGCCCTTCAGCTCCCAGCTATTTACACAGTGAGAAACTGTCCAACCTTTTGCTGCCCCAGGCAGCCACTTGCTGACAATGGCTGCCCCAGGGCCCAACACAGCTGCAAGCTAGAAATGCAGAAGTGGCAGGTGCAATTAAACTAACTGCAGACAAAATCCAAGACTGAGCAGCTCCCACCCTGCAGGCCACAGTCCATCATCAAGGGGGATCTGGAAGGATCATCCATCATGCCATGGGCTGTGTACCACAGTTAGGTACAGTGCATCTTTTCGGATGACCTATCACTAACCTGGGAGAGAAGAGAAGACACAACAGACCAGTCTTGTATGGCAGTTCCCAGGCATGTGGGGATGGATAACAAACATTACGACCAGGTCATCACATCTGCACTGGAAGTGCTGAAAAATGGGGCCAGCAGAGAATCCAGAGGTTTCCCAGGGGTCTTGCACTCAGACAGCAATTGCAGGTTAGTGTGTGACAGACTGAGAGGCCACATCGAGGAGACAGTTAATAAAACAGGACTAGAGGAATCAATGTGCTCTGACACAGCAGTGACAGATTGGAGAGAGGGACAGATTTAATATCCTAGCATTATCCTTTCCCAGCCTAAGGGCCCTGAAATGGATTGAATAAATTAAAGCATTGCTGTGGATGACACTAGATTTAAGGTCGTATCACCACTTTCATCCTAACTCCTGATACTTTGTCTCTGACATTTTCCTTTTCATGTCTTGGCACAGAAAGCTTCTTTGGCCAAGATCTCAGCTCCCATGCAATTTTACTGTAGCAATTTTCAGGAAGAGGGGGGAAATAATCAAGAAGAGGAGGGAATTACTGAAGGACTAGATAGATAGCTCTATCCTGTGTGCTTCTGAAATTAAAGGATAAACAAGTCATGTCAGTCTACTCCTGAAACCACCCTGTGCTCATTCTTGTGTCATGGTCAATCTCTCTTTGCAAATAGAGAAGAGGAAAACAGACTTTGAAAAGAAAAATGTACAGATAACTCACAAAAAAAAAATAAAGCTGTAGGCTAAATTAATCTCTGTGTAGCTTCACTTGCATGCAAAATTATTCATTCTTTTGTTACCAAAAGAGCCAAGGTAATTGCAGATGAACACTCTTCTACTTTTATTCTTTATTATCTCTTGGCAAGTCTCTCTCAGAGTCATCAGTAGGATTTTATGTCACAACAAATCTGACTGCTTAAATAGAATCAGGTGCTGTAACAGAACCAGGCCCCTGGTTGAGTTGGTTTGCTTATCAGTATTCCCAGGGCACCTCTCACCCACATACAGAAGAAATAGGTCTTGGAAAATGCTCAGTATTTTCTTTAGAGCACTAGGCACATCCATACAAAGGGAAAACCTAACCTCTGCCCCTCAGAAATGGTGTGTGTCTCTTACAAAATGAGATTTAAAACTGCGCTCTATCATTTTCATTTTCATAGGCTGTGTCATTGTTCAAACTCCTGTTCCAGCCACTGCTGGGTCACTGGCACCTCAAACATAACCAAAATGCTACCCAGGCATCTGTCTACACCCAGCTGGCTAACAAATAAGGGGCCAGTAACCACACTCTGAAAGTTGTGTATTACCCATCATAAAAATTGTGTAGAGCAAGTGGTCTCTGCTGTGCAGTTCTTTGCATTAGTGCTAACATCACAGCCTCAAGGAGAACATCAGCTCCAACAGCAACAACAAAAACTTGCCTTCTCTCATAGTTACAATTCATTAAACTCACCCTGCACAAAGCTCCAGTCCTAAGAAGTGGGAGCCCTGAGCACAGTGCTCATTTCAGCAGTTACCCATCTCTCTTCTTAGCAGCATCTACAGGGCATCAGGGAGCAGTTTCAACCTTCTCCCTTTGTGAAGAAGCAAGTGCTCAAGTAACTTCACAGAGGATAACATTGCACCAAACAACACAAGGGGGAAATCCATCACCCTTCCCTGACTGGCAGCTGCCAAAAAAGCCTCATGGTTCCTGATAGCTGCAGCCCAGGATGCTCTGGGATCTGCTTGCACAGGAGAATGTTGTATGCAGCTCATGTTGTCTCTGAGGAGAGTCACATGGCTGAAGTCCCAAAGAGCTGCTTGGAAAATGTGGAGGCTTGGTGCTTAAAAATGAGAAAAAAATGGTTCAGGTCAGCACAGAACTGAGATATGAGGCAAACCAAGTGAGGACATTCAAAGCAGGCATACAAAAATGTCCACCCCATCTCTATGCCAGCCAGACAGCGTGTGTTAAAGTCAGTATCTGAGTCACCCCTGTATTAATCTGCATTTATACCATCAGTTTATGGGGGTAAACACACCAGTGAGTCAGGCTCTTAGTGTCAGCCTCCACAGGGACTTCAATGACTGTCAGCTTCTATCTCAGTCCACAGGCTGTTTGCCCATGAATTTAAATATAGATTGAACGTCAATGCCTCTTTCCACAAATCAAGGCTTCTCATTTAAAGCATTGCACTTGCATGTTAAATAGAGACTAATTAGACACTCAAAGGGAGGACAAATCTAATTTGACTACAAGGATATGGAGAAAATTAATGCAATGCTGTGGCAGTATGGAAAAAACTCTTCCACGCTGGGAAAAGTGGAAGCAGAATAGGACCTGTGACTTCTGGTCCTGCTCCTTGTGCTTTCTTGCTCAAGCCATTTACACCCTCCTGGTTTCACTGCTCTTTGGGTTACCATTTCCATCAATATATAAATGGCCACTCTGGTGCTCCAGCATCCTATACACATCATGGGTTTGTGCACAGGAGACACAGATTTCACATCCACTGTCCCTGGATTTGTAGTTCTTTAAATCACCTGCCAGAGTGGTAGGAGGCAGCTCAGGAGCCCTGCTCCCTGAGCAATGTAAATGATGGATTTAATCTACTACAACACAGCCATTACTCCCAGAAAAATCACAGACCTTTTGGTGAATAATGGGAGCCTTCTGATGGGTTTCTCTGAATAAAATGGAGCACAGTTGGCTAAGCAATCTTTGGAGGCTACTATTTAAACAGCAACAGCTCATGGCATCCTCAGGCAGTGGAAGTGTATGAATCTCTCTCTGGAAGTTAATGCACTCATTAGTTCTAGGCTGAGAGAGCAGATGGACACAGACTCGCCTTGCCTCAGACACAGGTGATAGAGTCTGCATTGTCCTTCATTAAAGGTTTTGAGACAGTTAAATAAACTAGCAATTAATCTAAAGATACATGTCAAAAGATTTCTTTCCTTCCACCAGGTCTGAGCTTCTTGCAACATATAATATCACTACTTAGTAGCCAGCACAGCACAGAGGCTGAGACAAAGAGGGAAGGAGGTAGGAGGAAACCCAAAATTCAGCTTCTTGGTTATGTTTTATTAGGGTCATGCAAAGTGTAAATACCATCTCAAAATAGGAAAGCTCACATATATTGGGGTACAACTTGAGGTTTAAAATTCATTCTAGGCTGAGCCAGAGGATTGCCAAGACATGCAAAATTTTGAAGTAAGCTTGGGTCCAGTGCAACATTGTCCAAGACCCAATTCCAAACAGAAGGTGGCAAATTTAAAGCTGGATTCAGTTCTTATCAGACCTCTGGGAATTCATAATTTGCCTTCAGAAGACTGGAAAGAAGCCACTGTGGCTGCTGTTGCTAAGACAGGTGGAACTGGCAGCTTCAGCTAATTATCAGTGTGGCTATTTCTGTTTCCACTCAAAACAAAAATTGGGAGGCACTCAGCAAAGTGCCGCTGGAGGAGAATTGAAGGAGAGTCACCTGTGTATACATGCCCTGACCTTGATGCTCTCCAGCGGTGAACTAATGTAACTACACTGACCTTCTTTTAATGCAGCATGAAAAACAGTCTCTGACCTGCACCTGCTTTGGCTCTGATTGAAGCCTTCATCTGAAGACTGCTAAGGACAAGGAACCGTGACTGCTAACCAGGAAAGTCCTACAACACTCTCTGTTTTTCAGGGCAGAACCTGGTTGAGTTCATACATCCCCTATGATGACCCTGGGAGCAAGAGCTTTTGTCAAGAGTAGTTGTCTCCTCAATAACAGCTTGCACCCTGTTGCTGGGAGGTATCTCTTGGGGCTGCTCTCCTTCCCTCTGCAGCTCACTCTTCTCCTCTCACCCAGCATACAGACATGAGATTGCAAGAGAGTACAGAACAGACTCATTTTTGCTAAGGATCAAGTCAGTGGTGTTTAGCTTCATGGCCCAGTCTCTTGATGCTTCTGGAGTTGCACCAGTAGAAACTCGTCCCTATTTTACTGGTGTTTTCTGTAGCAGATTCCCCATTTTGCCACAGAGGGTTTCAAGGCATCTAAAGCAGCCAGCAAGATCTTCATAGCCTGAGAACTAAACTGAGCTGCAGAAACTGATTTGAAAATTTGTGGTGCCAGGGTTCTTTCTTACTAAAGGTCTATAGGGAGTTTATGTTGGAGAAATAGCTAAGCAGCAGGCTTGAAACATCAGCCACTTGCTACTCTCACTCCTTCAGAAAAGGGAAGGTTACAGCTAAAGAGTCCTGATGCTGCCTCAGGTAAGGACCTCAAGACACTGCTGTTTCTCCATCTGTACAACAGGTAATGACATCTAGGTTTTGTAAAGTTATTACCTAGCTAACCTAACCGAATATTTAGATCTCTGTGGGATTTTAAGTACAAAGAAACCTCAGCAGTCATTTAAAATCAGGCTTTAGGATTTAAAACCTCACCAGATTTTCATAGCAGTATGACTGTTACCACCACAGCCAAGGTTCTTTCCATCCTCTGTACCCAAATCCTGTAGTTCTAATAACCAAGGGAATGTTTAGTCTTTGAGCTGTAATATTTCTTGCCGTTTAGGATTCATCCCTGACAATAATTAAGTCTCATAAGGATGAAACTTAAATGAGCAGTAGCCTTTGGGGACAGTATTAGCGTGCTAACTGTGTTTGTTGTTTAAATATTAATGTCAAAGTGTAATTACCATCCACTAAGTTTCCGGCTAGTGTTTGAAAACACATTAACTAGTAGGAAGAATGAGCTGTGCCAGTTGGAAGCTCCTATAGGGAAAGGCTTAAAAGTTAGAGTCAGAACAATTCCTCAACCAGCAAAGATCTTCCACAAGGAGACATGCTTGGTGGGTGTTCTTTATGCAACCCCAGTGTGTGGTGGCTTTCCACTGCTGGTTGACTCCAGGCAGAACTCCCAACTTCTTCACACAGCATGACAAGGCAGAAGCCTCGACAGCAGCCATATCTCATCTCATCTCATCTCATCTCATCTCATCTCATCTCATCTCATCTCATCTCACCGGGGGTCATGAATGTTGTGTGTCTACCTTCCATTTGCAATGCAACTAGAGCTGTGTCCCAAAGAAAAAAGCCTCAATCAAACTCAATGCCACTGTCCTTTTCTCCATGTAGCCTCTCTGCTTGTTCCCTAGAGTCTGGGCAAGGATCCCATTGATTTCTCAAGATCCCTCTGGGTCTGAGTGGGGAAGCACACAAGGATTAGTTCACTGATCACATCTGGACTCCCTGTGTAGTCTTGTGCACTGCTGGAATTCTCAGGGAACATTCAACATCTGGCAGATTTGAGCATGTGGCAGAAAAGTTTACAAAGCACAGGAATAGTAGGAGCAGAAGGGGGGATGCTGCATGCAAGTGAGGATTTGGATAGAACAGAAGGATTCTGTGCACAAGGAAAGGCTGCCTTGCCATAGAGCCATAAACTGAGAGCCAGACACAGTACACTCTACTTTCCCTCCAAAGCTTGAGCATGAACCAGGAAAAGACTCTCAGTTGTTTCACTTCATCTCTGTTCGTTTCAGACAAATAGAGCAGAAAAGTCCAGCCAGAGAAAGTGGAAAGAGGGCATGAAATGGAGCTGACTTTGTAATGGCTCAGTTAGCCTGGCCACTGGTTACAAGCATTAATAAACTCTAAGTTATTCCCACTACTCCTAAACCTTTATGCCATGTTAAACTGTGATGAGGAGGAGAAAGCAAGAAAGTAGAGAGCTAATGCAAACACATCTTGCAGAGTGCTGCCCAGAATTAATTTCCTTTTCCTACACACTGTTACCCTGCTCCTCCAGGGCCAGGGTTTGCACAAAATATCTCCCCTCTCCAAAGAAAGGCAGTGTTCCTGCTCAGGGCCTCCTTCCATTATAAATGATCCTTGTGCCTTGGATAGGAGCAGCTGATTCCTACATCTTCTCTGAGTTTTGCACAATAGTTGAGGGGTTAAAGTTGCTGTCCTGTGCCTCTGGGGACAGCAGAGGTCTGAATGGCCATGCAGGCCACAGATAAATCTTTCATTCAGCATCTGTTGTAAATCCCAAGGAATCTGATGAGATTTGGCAGTTTACTCCAGCCAAGGTTTAGATGATCAAATGGATTTGTTCAAGTCAGCAGCACTTACAAAGCAAGCTAGCCAAAATCTCCAAGTACAGTCCCTTGGCAGGATGAAGCCATTATTCTTTCTTTTTGAGTTTATGTGTCTTTATTTTTATCATCTCTCTGAGAGGAGGGGGAGGAAAGAAGGATAAGTTAAGTTTAAGAGCATGGATAAATTCTCCTTTGCTCAGCTTCTGCCCTGAGATGTGGCTCTCTCCAACCTCTCAGTGACACATTAGCCTTCAGAGAGATTGATCGATAGCTGGATTGCTGGGAAAGACTCATTGCCAGTGCCCTAATGACCAGAGAAACCTGCCAGAGGAACTGCAAAATTAACTCTGGTTCTAAATAATTAATGATTAGGTGAATATTTTCTTCCATTAACTGTTTCAGCTGGCAGCCCAGCTGCAGATTGCTCCCTCTCTTTGATGAAAGGATCGTGCCTTTGGCTGCTTTAGGATGTGACACTGCACCCCCCAGGTCAGTCAGGTCTGGGTTCTGTTTCTGGCTCTCTTTTCACAACATGCAGGATGTAACTCAGACCTGGTGCATGTTTTAGGAGGAAACAGAGTTATCCAAAACAGATAGCCTCATTTGGAAACAGAGCCTTCCACTCTCCTTGCCTCTGTTTCCCCTCCTGTAAATGGCTTCCTGCTCCTTGAAGAGTGAAGGGGCCTTTGCTGATGTTTGGTAAGGGGCCATGGAACAGGAATGATAAATGATGAGTCAATTTCCTGCCTGTCCCCAGTCCCTGGCTCTTCTGCAACCCCTGAGCTTTGCCCTTATTGTTCTCTTTCACCATAGGTCAGATCCAGCATGGTCCTAAGAATTTCCTGCCTCCATCCTAATCCTTTCTCTAACTGTGAAGTGAGAATAATAAAAAAATATATAAATACCCAATAAAAACAACCTTTGCTGCAGTCACAGTGAGCTAAGGACACTTTATACTTCTTAAAGGGAACTCTTAGGTCCTGTTTGATTTTCTGTCTCTAGTTCTTTCTGCTGTTCTGTTTTCAGCTTGGTCAGTCTCCCTCTCCCCTTCCAGGTATCTTCCATAAGGTCTCTTCTGTTCAAACTCTGTATTCTCCCCACCTGGGAGGACAGACTTCGACATCGTATCACATTGCCAAGCAAAGTGTACATCATCTGTCTGCCCTGCTCCAACTTCATTCTGGATCAGGTATTGCTTGTCCTCCCACAGGCAGTGTGTAAGCTGACATAAAGTGTAAACTGGCTTAAAGTCTAAGCTATGTGCATGGGCTAATCCAACAGAAGTGCAGCTGTGTGTAGCACAGTGCAAAAATCAAATTTGTCCTGCCAGAAGAACTGGGATTGGATTGATCTTGTACAGTGATTGTGGAATCACAGCTGCAGATAGCATCTGGAGATGCTTGCAGGGCTAAACATGGTGTAAATCTTGAATTGTTGCTGCTGTAGAATCTTTCCAGCACAGAGCCAAGACCCAGTTAAGGAGCTACCCACGTGAAATGACTCTGCAGGTGTGCAGAAATATTTGTTAAACACAATCAACATTGCTAAATTCACACACAAAACAAAGAATAGAGTGAGCTTACAATAATAAACTAAGAATGAGGTATGGCCCAGCTCCCTTCCCCAGCTAGGACAGAACTAAACAATCACCAGTGCAGTGGCTGACTCCAGGCAGAACTCCCAACTTCTTCACACAGCAGAAGCCTCAACAGCAGCAGTATCACTCCTAGCTATCACTCCTCTGGCTGGGAGAAAGACACAAGAGCATCAACAAAACACGGATATCCTGATAATCTGCTGCAGGAATTGCTGGGGACAGGAGGTGTCTCACTGCCTGACCTGGCTGAGTAAGAGCAATGCATTTCCAAGGCTGCTTGCTCTTGCCTGTCAGCCAACACACTGAGCGGAGCAGGCATGCTTTGGCAGGGAGAAGTTTTTAATCCTTGTGCAGAACTGATGGTTTAATAAAGCAGAGGTGTAGATAATGTCTTCTGAATTAGTGGTTAGCATTACAGTTCAACCCCTCCTCAGCTCCATGAAGGAGAAAGAGGAAAAAAGAAAAAGGAATGACTTCTCCAAAGTGCTTGGTTACACTAACTTGAGGCCATGTAAGAGTGCTGTCCCCAGGCTATGTGAGCAACCCTGCTCTTGTGTGCATTTGTGCCTATAGAATCCTTCTGATTCCACTCAGAGAAGACCAACTCCAGTGATGCCAATGGAGCCAGAGACAAATCCTGCTTCTGAGGTGACATAAAAGGCATTTTGATTCAGTGGAAACAGCTAAAAGCATCTAACAAAGATCAGAATTTAGACCAACTCTTTCTGAGGCTGGAAAAGAGAAAAAAAAGCAGCAGACCATTAACACAAAATCTTCCATAATAAGAAGAGCTCATTTGTCTGTCAGTTCTGGTGACAATCCATCAGGTTGTCACCTGCCTTGACAGCTGTCACCTCTCTGAGACTGACACATTTAGAGAGTACAGTGTCTCCTGTGCTGCTCTCCCTCATACTGCTCTCCATTGCTCATGTCCTCGTCACCACATTTAAAGCCTTTTGCAGCTCTTATGTACGTTTGATATTCACATCTATCCAGCTAGGTCTTTTGACTTCAGACCACAACATGCCTTTTGCTGCCAGTATTCACCTGAGACTTATTTGCTAGACAGATTTTTAATGCAAGAGTTGTTGAGGTGGGAATTCTGAACAGTTACTCTTCTGATGTGATTAAAAGAACTCCAGGTGCCCATCTGCATCACCTAATGCCCCACCCATGTCACTTTGATTTTCCACTGCACCTCTCCTCTCTTCTTCTTCCATGCAAATTGCAACCCTCTCTCCACACTTCTACTTGTTTATTCTTTTTACAACTTCTTCTCAAATGCAAATGCCTGATCACTTCTATCCCCAGCATGAAGTGGGGATACCAGGCCAGGCATAAAAGATGTTGCCTCCAACACTTGTTTTGGTGTTACTTCTATATATACTAGAGCTGAACATAAAAATCAAGAATTCCAATCAGGAATGTGGTTTCCATCTCTGATGGGAAGGACATAGTGTTTACCACTGGGCCAAGAAATGAAATCCCCAAGCCCTGTACTGAAGAAAAGAAGGCCATCCTTCAACCCATAGAAATGGAAGCTGTAATGCAGGGCTGGTTTAGTCTCCAGGGTAAAGAAGGCCCTTGATATAAATCAGATTTGGTTTTCTTTGATCCTAGTACAAACGCAGGACAAACACCATGATTTCACTGGGATTACTTCACGCCTGCTGATGCAAAGATCATGAAAATGTGGTATCTCACCGTTCAGATGAGTACCCTGCAGCAGAACATACGCCATGCCCCTGCTGCTGCTGTAGGTCCCAATGAGAAAGAAGTTTATTGACTAAAGATCAGTACAGCATTTTATCAGTTCCTTTTCCTTGTTCTCTCTGTACCTCTCTCCAGGTCTCATTCACAGCCAAGGGAAGGGAGAGAAAACAGCATAATCAATTTCTGCCTGCACTGCAATACAAATTCTTCTTCTCAAGCCTCCTTGTGAAGCAAACCCTGGCTAACTGGCTGCTTTCTCCCCTTTTCATGAGAGTGACAAACATCTTCCTGACTATTGCTTTAGACAGATTATAAACTCTGCTGAAATTCATGAGCTGGTACATCACTTTGGTGTTCTCAGGGCACTGTGGCTTGTGGCTGCGACAGACACTCACTGGCCTTCAGTGTGGGCTCTGGAGGGAGTCCAGAAGCATCTTTGCACTGCAGCATGTTCCAGCTTCCTGCTGAAAAAAATGTATGTGCTGCATGACATACATGATGACAGTTACTGTATACATAACTGAGAACAAAATCCAGAGTCCCAAGCCTTTTATTCCAAGAACACAGCTCCTGCAGCTTAAAATAAAGCAAGACTTTCTGCCATGGTAATTCCTTTACCCTGCCTGATTCGGTAGGGACAGATGGCCTGACATATATAAGGACACAGACACACTGCTTTTCAGGTCTCTGCATATGACTCCTGAGCATCCCTATTGCTTTAGCAGATGTATCATAGGGAAGACCAAGATTTTCCTTAATTATCAGTTTCATATTATCACCCTTTTCTCCTCTGTTAGATCATTTGACACTCCTTCCCACTCTGTGGGATTCCCAGATATAATCTACTGAGTACAAACAGCCAGAGCGACAACGTTAATTGGTATTTATGCTGCAAACACTGTGTAACTACATAGTCATTTGCAAGTTCCCTTAGATCAGTCATTAATGGTATTTAACATTGTCAAGTTATTACATCCATAATTGTTACACAATGCAGAGTGTTCAGGTCCCCTGGCAGAAAAGCAACAAGGAAAATTTACACAGTCCTGCCTGTGCCTTGACATTATTCCAATATTGGATGTGATCGTTGTGGAATTCTGCATTCCCTCCTCCAGTACAATGAGAACTGGCAACTGATTCATCCTCTTACCTTCACCTGCAATGCAACTGGAGTCTGCCTGCAGTGTGAGCTCTTGAGCCAGCTTCACAAGAGCCATAGAATTATCGAATTGCTTTGGTTGGAAAAGACCTTTAAGATCATTGAGTGCAACTATTTTCTAACTCTACCAAGCTTGGTGCTAAACCATGTCCTTCAGCACCACATCTCTGTGGCTTTTAAACACCTTCAGGGATGGGGATTCAACCACCACCCTGGGGAGCCTACTCCAATGTTTGAGAATCCTTCCAGTGAAGAAGCTTCTTCTAATATTCAGCCTAAACCTCCCCTGATGCAGCTTGAAGCCATTTACTGTCATCCTATCACTTCTTACTAGAAAGGAAAGACCAACCCTCACCTGGCTCCAAGCTCCTTTTGAGGAGTTGAAGAGAGTGAGAACGTCTCTCCTCTGCCTCCTTTTCTCCAGAAGCACTCAGTATCAACAGCAGCACAAATTTCAGTGTGGGCTGCACAACACTCCCCAGATGTTTGGGGTGTGTATGGCTCACCTGGGCTAACACCCATCCCACTGCAGCTTCCTGTGGCTGCACTCCCACTGCATCCCACCTGCCATCATCATCTAGAAGAGCTACAGGAAAGATGCAGCTGCCAGGCTCACTGTACTATAATGTCAGCCCAAGATTCAGCTTAGACAAAACCTCTATCCTGCCCAAAAGTCCTTTGGAAGAACAGCACTTCCATCAACACACTTCTCATTAGTTCATTCTACAGAACTGGAGACTTCACAAGCTGTGGCAGTGGTCAAAAGCAGAGCAGATAGCTTCCATGCCTACTCCTGCCATGGATGGAAGTGTTCTACTTCTTCAGCTCCCTGCCTACCACGTACTTGCCTAGCAGGATGTTTTTCACAGGATTATCTAATTGCCTCCCTAATTGTGTCTTGGGAACATCTTCTAAAGATGTGCCTTCAGTTGCAGCAGTTGGGGCTGGCAGTATTGCATCTTCCCTGCCAGTACCCCCCTGCCTGCTCTCTCCATATTTGTCTCATCTGGTAGGATAAATGAGCATCTCCTATGCATTCAGTCACTTTGTGCCTGTGACTGCTACCATCCCTTCAGAGATAATGAGAATACCAGATCCCCAGGGACACAGAAAAGGCAAAACTTTATAAGAACAAGGCAGAATATGTTTTCTTTTGTAGCATCTGACTCTGTTGCATTTTTTGGGATTAGGAAAATGTATCTGGGGAATCATTTCTCCATTTTTCAGGCCTGTAGTGAATTAGTACAGTCCCACCAGAGACTTGCATGCCACTGTCAGTAACCAAGAGTCACAACTCAATACCTCAGAGAGCTCAGAGCAGTGCATGGAACCACTCTGGCTGCCAGCCATGGTTTTGAAAGAATAATAATGAAAAAAATATGCTTACTGCAGGACTGTGGGCCTAAGGAAATCAAAATGCTATTGATCCCAGCCCATCCTACTCTCATTACAATCTGTTCTGCTAGTAGCATCAGGAGTTTTGATGAAATCCATCATTACTTGCAGGCTAAATACATCTTTAGGTGGTGTAAATCAGCAGCACTTGCTATGCCTATTTATGCCAAGTTTGAATATAGCCCATACTGGTATTTGTTATGTGCAGAGAAATAGTGTATGGGGTCAATACAGAAAGCTCCAGTAGGGCTGAGGCTTGCAGAGCATTTGTTTCACTAATCAGCTACACCATGCAATCAGTTTCTATTTTTCCTCTCATCAACAGGCACACATGAAGAGAAAAAAAAAAAAAAAAAGGATTGTTAGATACTCATGCAGTGCGTGTTAACAAACTGCAGCCTGGAGAAGACAAACACTTGTACAAATAAAGCTTCCCAGCTGCTGCTGGCCCTTTTCCTTCTTCTTCTGGTTGAATAAATAATCACCTTTGGCTAATTGAGTAAATACAAAACTCCTCAGAAAGGGCAACTCCACAAAGCACCAAAGAAGCCCAGAACTTTTAGGAGGAATTGCCCAAGAAAAAGCATATGCAGGAGGGAGGCAATGAATTAAATATTTCTCTCAGTTCCTCTAGATGTGAGAGGCAACTACAATCTGAAATAATGAAGTAAAGAAAGAAATATTTAATTAATAAACTGAATAAAGAGACAAGAGCATGGCAGAGGGAATGGTTTCCAGGTGCTTTGCCCTGAATATTAAATAAAAGATAAACAAACTGCCAGGCCTTACCCAATCATCTCCACAGTGGCTCAGGTTTTAAAGCAGGTCTGTGTGCTACAGATTGGCTAAAGTGCACTGAATAAAATACCAGAAATACCTCAGAGGGAAGATTACCACAAAAAAGGGAAGGAAAAGGCAAAATTACATTATTAATTCACACACAGGGAAACAAAAATACATCAGGGCACTGCATGGTTTGGTGGTTGAGCTGGTGGCAATTGCTGGCTGCTGGTGCACTCACCATTAAACCATAGTGCCTCCCATTTCCACCTCTATTTCTTGTTCTTAGAAATATCAAGCTTTAAACCATTACCAGACTGGGAGTTGAGCTTATGAATCACAGAAAGGCTATGGCAGTGTAATCTTTTTCAACCCATCTCTATGTAAGGTAGTTTCTATTCGTTTAACATCCCTCCATGGTCTTTATTAGCAAACAAAATGTGAAGTGCTTCACATGCTCCGTGTGAATTCTTATGAAGGAGGAGAACAACAGCATAAGATAGATGTGTCAGCTGGGAGGTCTGGGAGATGGGCTATAAGAATTTTAAGGAGCAAATTTCAAGAAAACAGTAATCAAGGGAAGCTGAAATGGTGGGAGAACATCATAAAAAGAAGCAAGTTGCTTCTCTCAGCAGAAGGAACTGGGGTGATATGATTCTCTGAGGGTCCCAGACTGACTGCATCTATTCTATAAACTTTAGGTTACAGCAAGCCAGCTGGATGCTGAGGTTTTGGAGATTATGATTGGCTCCAGATTAAGCACCCACATAAATCCTGTCAGATGGAAAATGGTTAGTTTGTTTTGAAAGAAAATTATGTAACCAAGAAAATCCAGGCTTTTCCTTTCTCCAGGTTTTTCAGCTCCATTTTAACCATGAAGCTGAGTTTTACAATGGGGGTAACAGACATGAGTAGATTCTGCTAATATTAAAGCTGTAAAGGGATCAGATTATCCCCAAAGTCTCACTTCTCCATTACAGCAAAATCCAGAGAGTCTTTGTACCTCCATCATTCTGAGCTAGCAGAGCAGCAGATACCACCTGGCACTCATATCAGCTCTCAGAAGATTTGTATTCTCAGCAAAGTTCATTTGTGCTATAGCTCCAGTGTCCCTGTTAATCTGCCTTCTGTCCAGCCACAAAGTCCCTTTGTTTCTGTATGTGCCGTTAATAGCTCAAACTGATGAACAGAGAAAACGAGCAAAGCTTGCCTTAAACAAAGGTAAGGAAGCTGAACGCTGTAATTCAGCTCTCTTAGCCCCCCTGAAACAGGAAGGAAAATGTGAGGGTTTGGTTGAGAAGAATGAGACTCTGCTCAGCATGTTCTGGCTTCCAGCGATAGGAAGAGTTGAAGTAGACAGGTACAGAGAGTGAGGGATGGAAATAAATCATGTGGCCTAACTGATGGTGCAGGGTAACTCACGTTGCACTGCCGAATCCACTGGCACAAAGGCTTGAAAATAATGAGGTTGCCTTTTGATGAAAAGGAAGAAGGTATCAAAAGGATGAAGGAACGGTCTTAGGCATGACTTTGAGATGCTATCAGCTTTAAAAGTCCTGCAGTAATCTAGTCTGCTAGGACTGAGTGTAGCATTTCAGCCAGGCATTGCTTCACAGAGTCCAATAGCTTGTGGTGAGTTTTAAGTGTGCCTTTCAGAGAGACTGCTAAGGTGAAATCCTGATTCTATTGAATCTGGTGCCAAAATATTCAGTTATTTCAGTGGAAAACTGAAAACTTCCACCTGAGTCTTGATTTACTGAGTCAAAGCAAAACAATCTACCCTAGTTCACAACTCTGCTAACTCTGGGCTATATTCTGCATAGTGAGATCAGTAAGGACAGCTCACCAGGGTGAGCGATGGGCAGATCAAAGCTTCAGGTTTTCTCATATCCTTGACAAAAAGACCCTGTAGAAAAAGAAATGCCTCACTGCTCTGTTGAAGATGCACAAAGGGGGAACAAAGCTCATCCCATTCATTTTCTTGCCTGCATGTAAAAATTGGTAGTTCTCTCATCAGACATCTGTGTGTGTTGTTAAACAAGCCCTACAAGCTCCCCTTAGGTGCCAGCACAATGCTGAAGGGCCATTGTGCTCACGTCTGCACTGCTCTGGAATTGTGAAGGTGCCCTTAGAAGAAGCAACTTAATGTCTGTTAACATAGCATTGAAATCACAGGAAACCTTTCCTTTCTCCACTGTATTTTCTGTCCACTCTCCTCACTCTCCTCCTGCTCATCCATCAGTCTCTGTATCTCTCTCTGTTATTCTGCCTTTTTTTTGGTGAATAAAGGCTTTGCTCAGATGTCAAAAACCTATGTTCTTCTTCCAGTCTCTGGAATGAAAGTCAATATAAAACAGCTCCTTATCTCCAGCTTTAGGTTTTTTATACTTTCAAAGGTCTTTATTTTATTCCAGCAGCAAATTTTAACTGACAATTACAGCCACTGATGTGCATGCAAGGTGCTTAAAGTCCATGTTACCACTGCAGTAATCCAGGCAGGGACTGGAAGCTAGACAAAGGCTGCCAAAGAAGGCTCCTGTTGATGAATTCAAAGAAGGAGGCTTGAGAGATCATGCACAGAAGTATCAGTCATTCTCTGCAAAACACATGGCCTTTTTCTTCCTGTTCTCCCCATTCCAGAGCTCCAGATTTACCATTCATGGTTTAGAAAAAACACATACTGGATGTAAACCATGAATGTACAGCTGCAGAGGTTAAGATTGTCACAATTATGACATGAAACTGAGCTGCCTTTACAAAGGGAAGGGGATTTACAGACAAACAGCAAATCTTCTCTGCTGAACTAAAACTAAATCTGATTTCCTGACAGTATATTTGAAAACAGATGGTGATGATAGCAAAAGGAGGCTTCTCCTCCAAGGCAGGCAAAATTCTGCTGTTTGGAACTGTAGAAGATGAAGCCTTTATTTTGCCTTGTGACATAGAAATTAATAAGAGTGGATGAAGACTGCTGGATATAAATTCCTCACAGGGGAAGAATCACTTATCTCCAAGAATATGATCTGCTCAACATCATCTGGCAAGAAAGATCTTTGGAGAAATGCCAGAGGAATCAGAGGAATAGCAATGAAGGGAAAGCCTTTCTCTCAGGTAATGGTTCTAGTCAGCCAGCAGTGATCACCGCCCCAAGGTTTGCTGATGGTCTCAGGTCAGACAAATTGGTGATCTCAGTTCTGCCTCATTCTGCAGAGCTATAGAAAACCACAGAAACAAGAGCACAGCAATCATTTCAAGGCTGTTCCTCCTCAAAGCACTTCTGAAGTTTTGACTCAAAAGAAGGGTGACAGAGATCTGCACTGAATGATCTCTGATTTACAGCCGCCGGGTGCTGGAGCACAGGGGTGCAAACACCAACCCAGCAGCTCTGCTGTTCTCAGAAGAAAATGTTGATTGACACAAGGTGAGGACAGGCTGTGTCCAGCCCACCCAGTTCTGGCATGTCACACACCATGCATACATTCTTCTCATGGCCCAGTATATATGTTCAAGGGCTCTGGCACATTTATACCCCCAAAATCTAGACAACATCACCCTGTATGATGCTAAGGATCACTGCAGAGTGTGTGTCCCCCTCTCTGAGGGCAGGTAGCTGCAGTGGCACTTGATCAAAGGCTGTTCACACACACACATGCACTTTGGCAATTAAATGAAGTCACCAGTTGCTGACTTAACTGAATCACCATCATGAGGTTGAATTAGCCACATGCTGGCACTGTGATTCTGATTGTTTTCAAATACACATTGTAATAAAAGTCTAATTAGCTCACATCTCCAAATGGGAGCTGATGGCACTAGAATGGTTTTGCCTTGGTGACGCGAGGAATGAAGGATTACATTCAGTCACCTTCTACCTCTGGGACACTTGTCCTCACACCAAGTTTTGTTGGTTTTATGGCAGAGGTTTTAAACACATGCAGGAAAACAAGAAGGAAAAAAACCAGGCTGAAAGATTGCATGAGATATAATATATAGATCAGAACCTTGGGAACGCAATCCCGCAGAGAACATTTAAATAACACACGAGCACAGAGCTCTGAATCAAATCTGATCCCCCTCTGCTAACAAGTGTGCAGTCATGTACTTGCTCACCAGTCTGGCTGCACATCCAGGCTGCAGGAACACCCAGACATCTACAGGCCCACACAGGTCTGGCCTGCAGTACTCCTGTGTGAACCCAGGCATGCACACCCAGTCCTGTATGCAGCAGCCCAGTAAGACACAGATACCCCACCCACAGCACACCCCAGCAACCAGACACATTTCTCTAACACCACATCAGATGTCATGACCACACTTCAAGCTCTTCTCAAGCCAGCTGTATGGGTCCATAGTGGGGAGGAATGTGCCAGGCCCCACAGAGCATCACTCAGAAGGTTGTTGCGGGTTTCATGGCTGCAACGGGAGAGAGTAAGGCAACACCAGACTTCTCCCAGCCCAGGAAATACTGCCCTGTGGAAGGCAGAACATCAGCATGCTGAGGGATGCCTGGAATTCTGGATGCACTGCTCCTTCCAGTCCTACTGAGCACAAAACCCAGCGAGCCCATGAACTACTGAGCTTGTGTGGTGACCTCTGCAATTTGCAGCAGCCACTGCATGCATTATTTATGCCACTGTCTGTGCCAAGACCTGACCGTGCTCCCAGCCAGGCCCAATAATTACACACTGTGAATTACTCCAAACTGGGTGAACACAGAAACAAAATAATTTGCTATTGGGCCAGCGATCAGATGCCCTTAAGATGGAGTAACTTGTGGAAACATGAGCATACAACACCCTCATCAAACACAGCACATGAATAAAGGTGAAGCACTTGCCAGAACGGTCATCTCCTCTTCACCTGGAATTCAAATCATTATTGTGAAGGCAAACAGTGCAGAAGCACAGGGTGTGAAAGGGAGCACAGCCCCTGGTGTCCCTTGCCCATGGCAGTGGGTTGTAA